>NW_027646459.1:1800000-2110109 GCF_951394435.1 Stenella coeruleoalba
CTCATTGGTTCTCGCTATTCCTGTTCATCTTCCGCAGAAATTGCAAACTGGGCCAAACAGGAGGTTAAAGGGACTGACTCTCCAAGTCGGGAGAGTGTTAGTAAAGCGTCTGGGATGTTGCACCCGAGTACCAGGGTACGAAAACTGAGACATATTTGAACACGTCTCCCGATCACATGGTTGATCATACTCTGGGTTCCACATGCATGTTTTAGCTGAAGGAAGAATACCTTAAACCTGGGTAGTTGAAACCCGTTGAATGGGTACCATGCAATATGACTTCAAAGGGTCTTCATTTGCTCACCGAACCTCTCCAATCCTATCACTGCTGCGTTTATGCCCCTGTACACATGTTTGATTCTCTTTCGGAGACATAGCAATCCATAGGTTTTAAGATACTTACTAGTCAGGTACATTCTTAGGCGTTTAATATGCGGTGTTGAGTCCATTTCGTTGAGCAAGGAGTAGCTCTTGTCTATTCCATATTTGACTTAAGGAACTTTATCTGTGCTCATTTCAATCTCTGGTTTTATGCAGCACCCCAACTCACCTTTACCCTTAAGCAAGCATAAGTTGGTTTTCTAAATTTGAGACCCTGTTCTGTTCTGTAATTCAGTTCCTGTGTAGCCAAGTTTACATTCCGTGTATTACTGATATCTTATGATGTTTCTTTTTCTGTGTGACTTACTTCAGTTAGAATCATCATACCTGAATCCACTCATTGTGCTGCTAAGGGCCTGATGACACAGATTTCATTGCTGAGTGATATTGCTTTGTAAGTAAATACCACAACTTCTTTATCCATTTTTCACTTTCTGCGATGTTGAACTTGTACTGTAAACGAGGTTCTTGTAAACGGAGCCGTTCCAAACTTTGGGGTGGCTGTGTCTTTTTGATTTTAATTTCCCTAAGCTATAGGACCATAAGTGGAAGTGCCCTAGGTTCTGTTGCTTTGTTTTTTAGATGTTTCAGGAAACACCATACACTTCTCCCGAGTGGTTGTTGGCAATTTACATCCCGCCCATCAGCATAACAAGGCTCCCAGTTCTCCATGGCCTGTCCTGCCTTTCTGGATTTTACACTTTTTTCAGATGGCCCTTTTGACCGGGGGGAAGTGAGACTTCATTGTAGTGCAGATTTCCTTTGCAAGCTTGCTTGGTTGGCCAAAAAGGGCGTATGCGTTTTTTCCTGAATATATTCAGGAAGAAACGCATACGCCCTTTTTGGCCAAGTGCATCATTGTGGACGTTCTGCCTCTTTTCCTATGCTTTCAATGCAATTCCAGTCTACCTCCTGAAATCGGTTTCCTGCAATTCTGCCCCGCTTTCAAGTCCTCTTGGCAGCCTTACTTCAGTCTATTTTTGGACGATATCTGTCATTTATAACTCTGCAGGTTTGTGAATTACAGTGCCCCTGAGCTCCTTTCTTCAACTCGCTTTCTTGTGACCTGGCCGCAACACCGCAGGATGGCTTCAGGCCCTAATCTGGTTCCGGCCCGGCATGTTGAGCCTTTGGTTAATTCCTCTTCCTGGTGGGAAATGAGAGTTAAATTTGCCCGTCCAGACACCTCCAGCTAGCCTCTCATTGGTTCTCGCTATTCCTGTTCATCTTCCGCAGAAATTGCAAACTGGGCCAAACAGGAGGTTAAAGGGACTGACTCTCCAAGTCGGGAGAGTGTTAGTAAAGCGTCTGGAATGTTGCACCCGAGTACCAGGGGAGGAAAACTGAGACATATTTGAACACGTCTCCCGATCACATGGTTGATCATACTCTGGGTTCCACATGCATGTTTTAGCTGAAGGAAGAATACCTTAAACCTGGAGAGTTGAGACCCGTGTAATGGGTACCATGCAATATGACTTCAAAGGGTCTTCATTTGCTCACCGAACCTCTCCAATCCTATCACTGCTGCGTTTATTCCCCTGTACACACGCTTGATTCTCTTTTGGAGACATAGCAATCCATAGGTTTTAAGATACTTACTAGTCAGGTACATTCTTAGGGGTTTAATACGGGGTTTTGAGTCCATTTCGTTGAGCAAGGAGTAGCTCTTGTCTATTCCATATTTGACTTAAGGAACTTTATCTGTGCTCATTTCAATCTCTGGTTTTATGCAGCACCCCAACTCACCTTTCCCCTTAAGCAAGCATAAGTTGGTTTTCTAAATTTGAGACCCTGTTCTGTTCTGTAATTCAGTTCCTGTGTAGCCAAGTTTACATTCCGTGTATTAGTGATATCTTATGATGTTTCTTTTTCTGTGTGACTTATTTCAGTTAGAATCATCATACCTGAATCCACTCATTGTGCTGCTAAGGGCCTGATGACATAGAATTCATTGCTGAGTGATATTGCTTTGTAAGTAAATACCACAACTTCTTTATCCATTTTTCACTTTCTGCGATGTTGAACTTGTACTGTAAACGAGGTTCTTGTAAACAGAGGCATCCCAAACTTTGGGGTGGCTGTGTCTTTTTGATTTTAATTTCCCTAAGCTATAGGACCATAAGTGGCAGTGCCCTAGGCTCTGTTGCTTTGTTTTTTAGATGTTTCAGGAAACACCATACACTTCTCCCGAGTGTCTGTTGGCAATTTACATCCCGCCCATCAGCATAACAAGGCTCCCAGTTCTCCATGGCCTGTCCTGCCTTTTTGGATTTTACACTTTTTTCAGATGGCCCTTTTGACCGGGGGGAAGTGAGACTTCATTGTAGTGCAGATTTCCTTTGCAAGCTTGCTTGGTTGGCCAAAAAGGGCGTATGCGTTTTTTCCTGAATATATTCAGGAAAAAACGCATACGCCCTTTTTGGCCAAGTGCATCATTGTGGACGTTCTGCCTCTTTTCCTATGCTTTCAATGCAATTCCAGTCTACCTCCTGAAATCGGTTTCCTGCAATTCTGCCCCGCTTTCAAGTCCTCTTGGCAGCCTTACTTCAGTCTATTTTTGGACGATAGCTGTCATTTATAACTCTGCAGGTTTGTGAATTACAGTGCCCCTGAGCTCCTTTCTTCCACTCGCTTTCTTGTGACCTGGCCGCAACACCGCAGGATGGCTTCAGGCCCTAATCTGGTTCCGGCACTGCATGCTGAGCCTTTGGTTATTTCCTCTTCCTGGTGGGAAATGAGAGTTAAATTTGCCCGTCCAGACACCTCCAGCTAGTCTCTCATTGGTTCTCGCTATTCCTGTTCATCTTCCGCAGAAATTGCAAACTGGGCCAAACAGGAGGTTAAAGGGACTGACTCTCCAAGTCGGGAGAGTGTTAGTAAAGCGTCTGGAATGTTGCACCCGAGTACCAGGGTACGAAAACTGAGACATATTTGAACACGTCTCCCGATCACATGGTTGATCATACTCTGGGTTCCACATGCATGTTTTAGCTGAAGGAAGAATACCTTAAACCTGGGTAGTTGAAACCCGTTGAATGGGTACCATGCAATATGACTTCAAAGGGTCTTCATTTGCTCACCGAACCTCTCCAATCCTATCACTGCTGCGTTTATGCCCCTGTACACATGTTTGATTCTCTTTCGGAGACATAGCAATCCATAGGTTTTAAGATACTTACTAGTCAGGTACATTCTTAGGCGTTTAATATGCGGTGTTGAGTCCATTTCGTTGAGCAAGGAGTAGCTCTTGTCTATTCCATATTTGACTTAAGGAACTTTATCTGTGCTCATTTCAATCTCTGGTTTTATGCAGCACCCCAACTCACCTTTACCCTTAAGCAAGCATAAGTTGGTTTTCTAAATTTGAGACCCTGTTCTGTTCTGTAATTCAGTTCCTGTGTAGCCAAGTTTACATTCCGTGTATTACTGATATCTTATGATGTTTCTTTTTCTGTGTGACTTACTTCAGTTAGAATCATCATACCTGAATCCACTCATTGTGCTGCTAAGGGCCTGATGACACAGATTTCATTGCTGAGTGATATTGCTTTGTAAGTAAATACCACAACTTCTTTATCCATTTTTCACTTTCTGCGATGTTGAACTTGTACTGTAAACGAGGTTCTTGTAAACGGAGCCGTTCCAAACTTTGGGGTGGCTGTGTCTTTTTGATTTTAATTTCCCTAAGCTATAGGACCATAAGTGGAAGTGCCCTAGGTTCTGTTGCTTTGTTTTTTAGATGTTTCAGGAAACACCATACACTTCTCCCGAGTGGTTGTTGGCAATTTACATCCCGCCCATCAGCATAACAAGGCTCCCAGTTCTCCATGGCCTGTCCTGCCTTTCTGGATTTTACACTTTTTTCAGATGGCCCTTTTGACCGGGGGGAAGTGAGACTTCATTGTAGTGCAGATTTCCTTTGCAAGCTTGCTTGGTTGGCCAAAAAGGGCGTATGCGTTTTTTCCTGAATATATTCAGGAAGAAACGCATACGCCCTTTTTGGCCAAGTGCATCATTGTGGACGTTCTGCCTCTTTTCCTATGCTTTCAATGCAATTCCAGTCTACCTCCTGAAATCGGTTTCCTGCAATTCTGCCCCGCTTTCAAGTCCTCTTGGCAGCCTTACTTCAGTCTATTTTTGGACGATAGCTGTCATTTATAACTCTGCAGGTTTGTGAATTACAGTGCCCCTGAGCTCCTTTCTTCAACTCGCTTTCTTGTGACCTGGCCGCAACACCGCAGGATGGCTTCAGGCCCTAATCTGGTTCCGGCCCGGCATGTTGAGCCTTTGGTTAATTCCTCTTCCTGGTGGGAAATGAGAGTTAAATTTGCCCGTCCAGACACCTCCAGCTAGCCTCTCATTGGTTCTCGCTATTCCTGTTCATCTTCCGCAGAAATTGCAAACTGGGCCAAACAGGAGGTTAAAGGGACTGACTCTCCAAGTCGGGAGAGTGTTAGTAAAGCGTCTGGAATGTTGCACCCGAGTACCAGGGGAGGAAAACTGAGACATATTTGAACACGTCTCCCGATCACATGGTTGATCATACTCTGGGTTCCACATGCATGTTTTAGCTGAAGGAAGAATACCTTAAACCTGGAGAGTTGAGACCCGTGGAATGGGTACCATGCAATATGACTTCAAAGGGTCTTCATTTGCTCACCGAACCTCTCCAATCCTATCACTGCTGCGTTTATTCCCCTGTACACACGCTTGATTCTCTTTTGGAGACATAGCAATCCATAGGTTTTAAGATACTTACTAGTCAGGTACATTCTTAGGGGTTTAATACGGGGTTTTGAGTCCATTTCGTTGAGCAAGGAGTAGCTCTTGTCTATTCCATATTTGACTTAAGGAACTTTATCTGTGCTCATTTCAATCTCTGGTTTTATGCAGCACCCCAACTCACCTTTCCCCTTAAGCAAGCATAAGTTGGTTTTCTAAATTTGAGACCCTGTTCTGTTCTGTAATTCAGTTCCTGTGTAGCCAAGTTTACATTCCGTGTATTAGTGATATCTTATGATGTTTCTTTTTCTGTGTGACTTATTTCAGTTAGAATCATCATACCTGAATCCACTCATTGTGCTGCTAAGGGCCTGATGACATAGAATTCATTGCTGAGTGATATTGCTTTGTAAGTAAATACCACAACTTCTTTATCCATTTTTCACTTTCTGCGATGTTGAACTTGTACTGTAAACGAGGTTCTTGTAAACAGAGGCATCCCAAACTTTGGGGTGGCTGTGTCTTTTTGATTTTAATTTCCCTAAGCTATAGGACCATAAGTGGCAGTGCCCTAGGCTCTGTTGCTTTGTTTTTTAGATGTTTCAGGAAACACCATACACTTCTCCCGAGTGTCTGTTGGCAATTTACATCCCGCCCATCAGCATAACAAGGCTCCCAGTTCTCCATGGCCTGTCCTGCCTTTTTGGATTTTACACTTTTTTCAGATGGCCCTTTTGACCGGGGGGAAGTGAGACTTCATTGTAGTGCAGATTTCCTTTGCAAGCTTGCTTGGTTGGCCAAAAAGGGCGTATGCGTTTTTTCCTGAATATATTCAGGAAAAAACGCATACGCCCTTTTTGGCCAAGTGCATCATTGTGGACGTTCTGCCTCTTTTCCTATGCTTTCAATGCAATTCCAGTCTACCTCCTGAAATCGGTTTCCTGCAATTCTGCCCCGCTTTCAAGTCCTCTTGGCAGCCTTACTTCAGTCTATTTTTGGACGATAGCTGTCATTTATAACTCTGCAGGTTTGTGAATTACAGTGCCCCTGAGCTCCTTTCTTCCACTCGCTTTCTTGTGACCTGGTCGCAACACCGCAGGATGGCTTCAGGCCCTAATCTGGTTCCGGCACTGCATGCTGAGCCTTTGGTTATTTCCTCTTCCTGGTGGGAAATGAGAGTTAAATTTGCCCGTCCAGACACCTCCAGCTAGTCTCTCATTGGTTCTCGCTATTCCTGTTCATCTTCCGCAGAAATTGCAAACTGGGCCAAACAGGAGGTTAAAGGGACTGACTCTCCAAGTCGGGAGAGTGTTAGTAAAGCGTCTGGAATGTTGCACCCGAGTACCAGGGTACGAAAACTGAGACATATTTGAACACGTCTCCCGATCACATGGTTGATCATACTCTGGGTTCCACATGCATGTTTTAGCTGAAGGAAGAATACCTTAAACCTGGGTAGTTGAAACCCGTTGAATGGGTACCATGCAATATGACTTCAAAGGGTCTTCATTTGCTCACCGAACCTCTCCAATCCTATCACTGCTGCGTTTATGCCCCTGTACACATGTTTGATTCTCTTTCGGAGACATAGCAATCCATAGGTTTTAAGATACTTACTAGTCAGGTACATTCTTAGGCGTTTAATATGCGGTGTTGAGTCCATTTCGTTGAGCAAGGAGTAGCTCTTGTCTATTCCATATTTGACTTAAGGAACTTTATCTGTGCTCATTTCAATCTCTGGTTTTATGCAGCACCCCAACTCACCTTTCCCCTTAAGCAAGCATAAGTTGGTTTTCTAAATTTGAGACCCTGTTCTGTTCTGTAATTCAGTTCCTGTGTAGCCAAGTTTACATTCCGTGTATTACTGATATCTTATGATGTTTCTTTTTCTGTGTGACTTACTTCAGTTAGAATCATCATACCTGAATCCACTCATTGTGCTGCTAAGGGCCTGATGACACAGATTTCATTGCTGAGTGATATTGCTTTGTAAGTAAATACCACAACTTCTTTATCCATTTTTCACTTTCTGCGATGTTGAACTTGTACTGTAAACGAGGTTCTTGTAAACGGAGCCGTTCCAAACTTTGGGGTGGCTGTGTCTTTTTGATTTTAATTTCCCTAAGCTATAGGACCATAAGTGGAAGTGCCCTAGGTTCTGTTGCTTTGTTTTTTAGATGTTTCAGGAAACACCATAGACTTCTCCCGAGTGGTTGTTGGCAATTTACATCCCGCCCATCAGCATAACAAGGCTCCCAGTTCTCCATGGCCTGTCCTGCCTTTCTGGATTTTACACTTTTTTCAGATGGCCCTTTTGACCGGGGGGAAGTGAGACTTCATTGTAGTGCAGATTTCCTTTGCAAGCTTGCTTGGTTGGCCAAAAAGGGCGTATGCGTTTTTTCCTGAATATATTCAGGAAAAAACGCATACGCCCTTTTTGGCCAAGTGCATCATTGTGTACGTTCTGCCTCTTTTCCTATGCTTTCAATGCAATTCCAGTCTACCTCCTGAAATCGGTTTCCTGCAATTCTGCCCCGCTTTCAAGTCCTCTTGGCAGCCTTACTTCAGTCTATTTTTGGACGATAGCTGTCATTTATAACTCTGCAGGTTTGTGAATTACAGTGCCCCTGAGCTCGTTTCTTCAACTCGCTTTCTTTTAGGCTGGCCGCAACACCGCAGGATGGCTTCAGGCCCTAATCTGGTTCCGGAACGGCACGCTGAGCCTTTGGTTATTTCCTCTTCCTGGTGGGAAATGAGAGTTAAATTTGCTCGTCCAGACACCTCCAGCTAGCCTCTCATTGGTTCTCGCTATTCCTGTTCATCTTCCGCAGAAATTGCAAACTGGGCCAAACAGGAGGTTAAAGGCGCTGACTCTCCAAGTGGGGAGAGTGTTAGTAAAGCGTCTGGAATGTTGCACCCGAGTACCAGGGGAGGAAAACTGAGACATATTTGAACACATCTCCCGTTCACATGGTTGATCATACTTGGGTTCCACATGCATGTTTTAGCTGAAGGAAGAATACCTAAAACCTGTGTAGTTGAAACCCGTGGAATGGATACCATGCAATATGACTTCAAAGGGTCTTCATTTGCTCACCGAACCTCTCCAATCCTATCACTGCTGCGTTTATGCCCCTGTACACATGCTTGATTCTCTTTCGGAGACTTAGCAATCCATAGGTTTTAAGATACTTACTAGTCAGGTACATTCTTAGGCGTTTAATATGCGGTGTTGAGTCCATTTCGTTGAGCAAGGAGTAGCTCTTGTCTATTCCATATTTGGCTTAAGGAACTTTATCTGTGCTCATTTCAATCTCTGGTTTTATGCAGCACCCCAACTCACCTTTACCCTTAAGCAAGCATAAGTTGGTTTTCTAAATTTGAGACCCTGTTCTGTTTTGGAATGCAGTTCCTGTGTAGCCAAGTTTACATTCCGTGTATTAGTGATATCTTATGATGTTTCTTTTTCTGTGTGACTTATTTCAGTTAGAATCATCATACCTGAATCCACTCATTGTGATGCTAAGGGCCTGATGACACAGATTTCATTGCTGAGTGATATTGCTTTGTAAGTGAATACTACAACGTCTTTATCCATTTTTCACTTTCTGCGATGTTGAACTTGTACTGTAAACGAGGTTCTTGTAAACAGAGCCGTTCCAAACTTTGGGGTGGCTGTGTCTTTTTGATTTTAATTTCCCTAAGCTATAGAACCATAAGTGGAAGTGCCCTAGGCTCTGTTGCTTTGTTTTTTAGATGTTTCAGGAAACACCATACACTTCTCCCAAGTGTCTGTTGGCAATTTACATCCCGCCCATCAGCATAACAAGGCTCCCAGTTCTCAATGGCCTGTTGCCTTTCTGGATTTTACACTTTTTTCAGATGGCCCTTTTGACCGGGGGGAAGTGAGACTTCATTGTAGTGCAGATTTCCTTTGCAAGCTTGCTTGGTTGGCCAAAAAGGGCGTATGCGTTTTTTCCTGAATATATTCAGGAAGAAACGCATACGCCCTTTTTGGCCAAGTGCATCATTGTGGACGTTCTGCCTCTTTTCCTATGCTTTCAATGCAATTCCAGTCTACCTCCTGAAATCGGTTTCCTGCAATTCTGCCCCGCTTTCAAGTCCTCTTGGCAGCCTTACTTCAGTCTATTTTTGGACGATAGCTGTCATTTATAACTCTGCAGGTTTGTGAATTACAGTGCCCCTGAGCTCCTTTCTTCAACTCGCTTTCTTGTGACCTGGCCGCAACACCGCAGGATGGCTTCAGGCCCTAATCTGGTTCCGGCCCGGCATGCTGAGCCTTTGGTTAATTCCTCTTCCTGGTGGGAAATGAGAGTTAAATTTGCCCGTCCAGACACCTCCAGCTAGCCTCTCATTGGTTCTCGCTATTCCTGTTCATCTTCCGCAGAAATTGCAAACTGGGCCAAACAGGAGGTTAAAGGGACTGACTCTCCAAGTCGGGAGAGTGTTAGTAAAGCGTCTGGAATGTTGCACCCGAGTACCAGGGGAGGAAAACTGAGACATATTTGAACACGTCTCCCGATCACATGGTTGATCATACTCTGGGTTCCACATGCATGTTTTAGCTGAAGGAAGAATACCTTAAACCTGGAGAGTTGAGACCCGTGTAATGGGTACCATGCAATACGACTTCAAAGGGTCTTCATTTGCTCACCGAACCTCTCCAATCCTATCACTGCTGCGTTTATTCCCCTGTACACACGCTTGATTCTCTTTTGGAGACATAGCAATCCATAGGTTTTAAGATACTTACTAGTCAGGTACATTCTTAGGGGTTTAATATGGGGTTTTGAGTCCATTTCGTTGAGCAAGGAGTAGCTCTTGTCTATTCCATATTTGACTTAAGGAACTTTATCTGTGCTCATTTCAATCTCTGGTTTTATGCAGCACCCCAACTCACCTTTCCCCTTAAGCAAGCATAAGTTGGTTTTCTAAATTTGAGACCCTGTTCTGTTCTGTAATTCAGTTCCTGTGTAGCCAAGTTTACATTCCGTGTATTAGTGATATCTTATGATGTTTCTTTTTCTGTGTGACTTATTTCAGTTAGAATCATCATACCTGAATCCACTCATTGTGCTGCTAAGGGCCTGATGACATAGAATTCATTGCTGAGTGATATTGCTTTGTAAGTAAATACCACAACTTCTTTATCCATTTTTCACTTTCTGCGATGTTGAACTTGTACTGTAAACGAGGTTCTTGTAAACAGAGGCATCCCAAACTTTGGGGTGGCTGTGTCTTTTTGATTTTAATTTCCCTAAGCTATAGGACCATAAGTGGCAGTGCCCTAGGCTCTGTTGCTTTGTTTTTTAGATGTTTCAGGAAACACCATACACTTCTCCCGAGTGTCTGTTGGCAATTTGCATCCCGCCCATCAGCATAACAAGGCTCCCAGTTCTCCATGGCCTGTCCTGCCTTTCTGGATTTTACACTTTTTTCAGATGGCCCTTTTGACCGGGGGGAAGTGAGACTTCATTGTAGTGCAGATTTCCTTTGCAAGCTTGCTTGGTTGGCCAAAAAGGGCGTATGCGTTTTTTCCTGAATATATTCAGGAAAAAACGCATACGCCCTTTTTGGCCAAGTGCATCATTGTGGACGTTCTGCCTCTTTTCCTATGCTTTCAATGCAATTCCAGTCTACCTCCTGAAATCGGTTTCCTGCAATTCTGCCCCGCTTTCAAGTCCTCTTGGCAGCCTTACTTCAGTATATTTTTGGACGATAGCTGTCATTTATAACTCTGCAGGTTTGTGAATTATAGTGCCCCTGAGCTCCTTTCTTCAACTCGGTTTCTTTTGAGGTGGCCGCAACACCGCAGGATGGCTTCAGGCCCTAATCTGGTTCCGGCACGGCATGCTTAGCCTTTGGTTATTTCCTCTTCCTGGTGGGAAATGAGAGTTAAATTTGCCCGTCCAGACACCTCCAGCTAGTCTCTCATTGGTTCTCGCTATTCCTGTTCATCTTCCGCAGAAATTGCAAACTGGGCCAAACAGGAGGTTAAAGGGACTGACTCTCCAAGTCGGGAGAGTGTTAGTAAAGCGTCTGGAATGTTGCACCCGAGTACCAGGGTACGAAAACTGAGACATATTTGAACACGTCTCCCGATCACATGGTTGATCATACTCTAGGTTCCACATGCATGTTTTAGCTGAAGGAAGAATACCTTAAACCTGGGTAGTTGAAACCCGTTGAATGGGTACCATGCAATATGACTTCAAAGGGTCTTCATTTGCTCACCGAACCTCTCCAATCCTATCACTGCTGCGTTTATGCCCCTGTACACATGTTTGATTCTCTTTCGGAGACATAGCAATCCATAGGTTTTAAGATACTTACTAGTCAGGTACATTCTTAGGCGTTTAATATGCGGTGTTGAGTCCATTTCGTTGAGCAAGGAGTAGTTCTTGTCTATTCCATATTTGACTTAAGGAACTTTATCTGTGCTCATTTCAATCTCTGGTTTTATGCAGCACCCCAACTCACCTTTACCCTTAAGCAAGCATAAGTTGGTTTTCTAAATTTGAGTCCCTGTTCTGTTCTGTAATTCAGTTCCTGTGTAGCCAAGTTTACATTCCGTGTACTACTGATATCTTATGATGTTTCTTTTTCTGTGTGACTTACTTCAGTTAGAATCATCATACCTGAATCCACTCATTGTGCTGCTAATGGCCTGATGACACAGATTTCATTGCTGAGTGATATTGCTTTGTAAGTAAATACCACAACTTCTTTATCCATTTTTTACTTTCTGCGATGTTGAACTTGTACTGTAAAGGAGGTTCTTGTAAACAGAGGCGTCCCAAACTTTGGGGTGGCTGTGTCTTTTTGATTTTAATTTCCCTATGCTATAGGACCATAAGTGGCAGTGCCCTAGGCTCTGTTGCTTTGTTTTTTAGATGTTTCAGGAAACACCATACACTTCTCCCGAGTGTCTGTTGGCAATTTACATCCCGCCCATCAGCATAACAAGGCTCCCAGTTCTCCATGGCCTGTCCTGCCTTTCTGGATTTTACACTTTTTTCAGATGGCTCTTTTGACCGGGGGGAAGTGAGACTTCATTGTAGTGCAGATTTCCTTTGCAAGCTTGCTTGGTTGGCCAAAAAGGGCGTATGCGTTTTTTCCTGAATATATTCAGGAAAAAACGCATACGCCCTTTTTGGCCAAGTGCATCATTGTGGACGTTCTGCCTCTTTTCCTATGCTTTCAATGCAATTCCAGTCTACCTCCTGAAATCGGTTTCCTGCAATTCTGCCCCGCTTTCAAATCCTCTTGGCAGCCTTACTTCAGTCTATTTTTGGACGATAGCTGTCATTTATAACTCTGCAGGTTTGTGAATTACAGTGCCCCTGAGCTCCTTTCTTCAACTCGCTTTCTTGTGACCTGGCCGCAACACCGCAGGATGGCTTCAGGCCCTAATCTGGTTCCGGCACGGCACGCTGAGCCTTTGGTTATTTCCTCTTCCTGGTGGGAAATGAGAGTTAAATTTGCCCGTCCAGACACCTCCAGCTAGTCTCTCATTGGTTCTCGCTATTCCTGTTCATCTTCCGCAGAAATTGCAAACTGGGCCAGACAGGAGGTTAAAGGCGCTGACTCTCCAAGTGGGGAGAGTGTTAGTAAAGCGTCTGGAATGTTGCACCCGAGTACCAGGGGAGGAAAACTGAGACATATTTGAACACGTCTCCCGATCACATGGTTGATCATACTCTAGGTTCCACATGCATGTTTTAGCGGAAGGAAGAATACCTTAAACCTGGGTAGTTGAAACCCGTGGAATGGGTACCATGCAATATGACTTCAAAGGGTCTTCATTTGCTCACCGAACCTCTCCAATCCTATCACTGCTGCGTTTATGCCCCTGTACACATGCTTGATTCTCTTTTGGAGACATAGCAATCCATAGGTTTTAAGATACTTACTAGTCAGGTACATTCTTAGGCGTTTAATATGCGGTGTTGAGTCCATTTCGTTGAGCAAGGAGTAGCTCTTGTCTATTCCATATTTGGCTTAAGGAACTTTATCTGTGCTCATTTCAATCTCTGGTTTTATGCAGCACCCCAACTCACCTTTACCCTTAAGCAAGCATAAGTTGGTTTTCTAAATTTGAGACCCTGTTCTGTTCTGTAATTCAGTTCCTGTGTAGCCAAGTTTACATTCCGTGTATTACTGATATCTTATGATGTTTCTTTTTCTGTGTGACTTATTTCAGTTAGAATCATCATACCTGAATCCACTCATTGCGATGCTAAGGGCCTGATGACATAGATTTCATTGCTGAGTGATATTGCTTTGTAAGTGAATACCACAACTTCTTTATCCATTTTTCACTTTCTGCGATGTTGAACTTGTACTGTAAACGAGGTTCTTGTAAACAGAGCCGTTCCAAACTTTGGGGTGGCTGTGTCTTTTTGATTTTAATTTCCCTAAGCTATAGGTCCATAAGTGGAAGTGCCCTAGGCTCTGTTGCTTTGTTTTTTAGATGTTTCAGGAAACACCATACACTTCTCCCAAGTGTCTGTTGGCAATTTACATCCCGCCCATCAGCATAACAAGGCTCCCAGTTCTCAATGGCCTGTTGCCTTTCTGGATTTTACACTTTTTTCAGATGGCCCTTTTGACCGGGGGGAAGTGAGACTTCATTGTAGTGCAGATTTCCTTTGCAAGCTTGCTTGGTTGGCCAAAAAGGGCGTATGCGTTTTTTCCTGAATATATTCAGGAAAAAACGCATACGCCCTTTTTGGCCAAGTGCATCATTGTGGACGTTCTGCCTCTTTTCCTATGCTTTCAATGCAATTCCAGTCTACCTCCTGAAATCGGTTTCCTGCAATTCTGCCCCGCTTTCAAGTCCTCTTGGCAGCCTTACTTCAGTCTATTTTTGGACGATAGCTGTCATTTATAACTCTGCAGGTTTGTGAATTACAGTGCCCCTGAGCTCCTTTCTTCAACTCGCTTTCTTGTGACCTGGCTGCAACACCGCATGATGGCTTCAGGCCCTAATCTGGTTCCGGCCCGGCATGCTGAGCCTTTGGTTAATTCCTCTTCCTGGTGGGAAATGAGAGTTAAATTTGCCCGTCCAGACACCTCCAGCTAGCCTCTCATTGGTTCTCGCTATTCCTGTTCATCTTCCGCAGAAATTGCAAACTGGGCCAAACAGGAGGTTAAAGGGACTGACTCTCCAAGTCGGGAGAGTGTTAGTAAAGCGTCTGGAATGTTGCACCCGAGTACCAGGGGAGGAAAACTGAGACATATTTGAACACGTCTCCCGTTCACATGGTTGATCATACTCTGGGTTCCACATGCATGTTTTAGCTGAAGGAAGAATACCTTAAACCTGGGTAGTTGAAACCCGTGGAATGGGTACCATGCAATATGACTTCAAAGGGTTTCATTTGCTCACCGAACCTCTCCAATCCTATCACTGCTGCGTTTATGCCCCTGTACACATGCTTGATTCTCTTTCGGAGACATAGCAAGCGATAGGTTTTAAGATACTTACTAGTCAGGTACATTCTTAGGCGTTTAATATGCGGTGTTGAGTCCATTTCGTTGAGCAAGGAGTAGCTCTTGTCTATTCCATATTTGACTTAAGGAACTTTATCTGTGCTCATTTCAATCTCTGGTTTTATGCAGCACCCCAACTCACCTTTCCCCTTAAGCAAGCATAAGTTGGTTTTCTAAATTTGAGACCCTGTTCTGTTCTGTAATTCAGTTCCTGTGTAGCCAAGTTTACATTCCGTGTATTACTGATATCTTATGATGTTTCTTTTTCTGTGTGACTTACTTCAGTTAGAATCATCATACCTGAATCCACTCATTGTGCTGCTAAGGGCCTGATGAGACAGATTTCATTGCTGAGTGATATTGCTTTGTAAGTAAATACCACAACTTCTTTATCCATTTTTCACTTTCTGCGATGTTGAACTTGTACTGTAAACGAGGTTCTTGTAATCGGAGCCGTTCCAAACTTTGGGGTGGCTGTGTCTTTTTGATTTTAATTTCCCTAAGCTATAGGACCATAAGTGGAAGTGCCCTAGGTTCTGTTGCTTTGTTTTTTAGATGTTTCAGGAAACACCATACACTTCTCCCGAGTGGTTGTTGGCAATTTACATCCCGCCCATCAGCATAACAAGGCTCCCAGTTCTCCATGGCCTGTCCTGCCTTTCTGGATTTTACACTTTTTTCAGATGGCCCTTTTGACCAGGGGGAAGTGAGACTTCATTGTAGTGCAGATTTCCTTTGCAAGCTTGCTTGGTTGGCCAAAAAGGGCGTATGCGTTTTTTCCTGAATATATTCAGGAAAAAACGCATACGCCCTTTTTGGCCAAGTGCATCATTGTGGACGTTCTGCCTCTTTTCCTATGCTTTCAATGCAATTCCAGTCTACCTCCTGAAATCGGTTTCCTGCAATTCTGCCCCGCTTTCAAGTCCTCTTGGCAACCTTACTTCAGTCTATTTTTGGATGATAGCTGTCATTTATAACTCTGCAGGTTTGTGCATTACAGTGTCCCTGAGCTCCTTTCTTCAACTTGCTTTCTTGTGACCTGGCCGCAACACCGCAGGATGGCTTCAGGCCCTAATCTGGTTCCGGCACGGCACGCTGAGCCTTTGGTTATTTCCTTTTCCTGGTGGGAAATGAGAGTTAAATTTGCCCGTCCAGACACCTCCAGCTAGTCTCTCATTGGTTCTCGCTATTCCTGTTCATCTTCCGCAGAAATTGCAAACTCGGCCAAACAGGAGGTTAAAGGCGCTGACTCTCCAAGTGGGGAGAGTGTTAGTAAAGCGTCTGGAATGTTGCACCCGAGTACCAGGGGAGGAAAACTGAGACATATTTGAACACGTCTCCCGTTCACATGGTTGATCATACTTGGGTTCCACATGCATGATTTAGCTGAAGGAAGAATACCTTAAACCTGGGTAGTTGAAACCCGTGGAATGGGTACCATGCAATATGACTTCAAAGGGTCTTCATTTGCTCACCGAACCTCTCCAATCTTATCACTGCTGTGTTTATGCCCCTGTACACATGCTTGATTCTCTTTCGGAGACATAGCAATCCATAGGTTTTAAGATACTTACTAGTCAGGTACATTCTTAGGCGTTTAATATGGGGTGTTGAGTCCATTTCGTTGAGCAAGGAGTAGCTCTTGTCTATTCCATATTTGGCTTAAGGAACTTTATCTGTGCTCATTTCAATCTCTGGTTTTATGCAGCACCCCAACTCACCTTTACCCTTAAGCAAGCATAAGTTGGTTTTCTAAATTTGAGACCCTGTTCTGTTCTGTAATTCAGTTCCTGTGTAGCCAAGTTTACATTCCGTGTATTAGTGATATCTTATGATGTTTCTTTTTCTGTGTGACTTATTTCAGTTAGAATCATCATACCTGAATCCACTCATTGCGATGCTAAGGGCCTGATGACATAGATTTCATTGCTGAGTGATATTGCTTTGTAAGTGAATACCACAACTTCTTTATCCATTTTTCACTTTCTGCGATGTTGAACTTGTACTGTAAACGAGGTTCTTGTAAACAGAGCCGTTCCAAACTTTGGGGTGGCTGTGTCTTTTTGATTTTAATTTCCCTAAGCTATAGGTCCATAAGTGGAAGTGCCCTAGGCTCTGTTGCTTTGTTTTTTAGATGTTTCAGGAAACACCATACACTTCTCCCAAGTGTCTGTTGGCAATTTACATCCCGCCCATCAGCATAACAAGGCTCCCAGTTCTCAATGGCCTGTTGCCTTTCTGGATTTTACACTTTTTTCAGATGGCCCTTTTGACCGGGGGGAAGTGAGACTTCATTGTAGTGCAGATTTCCTTTGCAAGCTTGCTTGGTTGGCCAAAAAGGGCGTATGCGTTTTTTCCTGAATATATTCAGGAAAAAACGCATACGCCCTTTTTGGCCAAGTGCATCATTGTGGACGTTCTGCCTCTTTTCCTATGCTTTCAATGCAATTCCAGTCTACCTCCTGAAATCGGTTTCCTGCAATTCTGCCCCGCTTTCAAGTCCTCTTGGCAGCCTTACTTCAGTCTATTTTTGGACGATAGCTGTCATTTATAACTCTGCAGGTTTGTGAATTACAGTGCCCCTGAGCTCCTTTCTTCAACTCGCTTTCTTGTGACCTGGCTGCAACACCGCATGATGGCTTCAGGCCCTAATCTGGTTCCGGCCCGGCATGCTGAGCCTTTGGTTAATTCCTCTTCCTGGTGGGAAATGAGAGTTAAATTTGCCCGTCCAGACACCTCCAGCTAGCCTCTCATTGGTTCTCGCTATTCCTGTTCATCTTCCGCAGAAATTGCAAACTGGGCCAAACAGGAGGTTAAAGGGACTGACTCTCCAAGTCGGGAGAGTGTTAGTAAAGCGTCTGGAATGTTGCACCCGAGTACCAGGGGAGGATAACTGAGACATATTTGAACACGTCTCCCGTTCACATGGTTGATCATACTCTGGGTTCCACATGCATGTTTTTGCTGAAGGAAGAATACCTTAAAACTGGAGAGTTGAGACCCGTGTAATGGGTACCATGCAATATAACTTCAAAGGGTCTTCATTTGCTCACCGAACCTCTCCAATCCTATCACTGCTGTGTTTATTCCCCTGTACACACGCTTGATTCTCTTTTGGAGACATAGCAATCCATAGGTTTTAAGATACTTACTAGTCAGGTACATTCTTAGGGGTTTAATATGGGGTTTTGAGTCCATTTCGTTGAGCAAGGAGTAGCTCTTGTCTATTCCGTATTTGGCTTAAGGAACTTTATCTGTGCTCATTTCAATCTCTGGTTTTATGCAGCACCCCAACTCACCTTTCCCCTTAAGCAAGCATAAGTTGGTTTTCTAAATTTGAGACCCTGTTCTGTTCTGTAATTCAGTTCCTGTGTAGCCAAGTTTATATTCCGTGTATTACTGATATCTTATGATGTTTCTTTTTCTGTGTGCCTTATTTCAGTTAGAATCATCATACCTGAATCCACTCATTGTGATGCTAAGGGCCTGATGACATAGAATTCATTACTGAGTGATATTGCTTTGTAAGTAAATACCACAACTTCTTTATCCATTTTTCACTTTCTGCGATGTTGAACTTGTACTGTAAAAGAGGTTCTTGTAAACAGAGGCGTCCCAAACTTTGGGGTGGCTGTGTCTTTTTGATTTTAATTTCCCTAAGCTATAGGTCCATAAGTGGCAGTGCCCTAGGCTCTGTTGCTTTGTTTTTTAGATGTTTCAGGAAACACCATACACTTCTCCCGAGTGTCTGTTGGCAATTTACATCCCGCCCATCAGCATAACAAGGCTCCCAGTTCTCCATGGCCTGTCCTGCCTTTCTGTATTTTACACATTTTTCAGATGGCCCTTTTGACCGGGGGGAAGTGAGACTTCATTGTAGTGCAGATTTCCTTTGCAAGCTTGCTTGGTTGGCCAAAAAGGGCGTATGCGTTTTTTCCTGAATATATTCAGGAAAAAACGCATACGCCCTTTTTGGCCAAGTGCATCATTGTGGACGTTCTGCCTCTTTTCCTATGCTTTCAATGCAATTCCAGTCTACCTCCTGAAATCGGTTTCCTGCAATTCTGCCCCGCTTTCAAGTCCTCTTGGCAGCCTTACTTCAGTCTATTTTTGGACGATAGCTGTCATTTATAACTCTGCAGGTTTGTGAATTACAGTGCCCCTGATCTCCTTTCTTCAACTCGCTTTCTTGTGACCTGGCCGCAACACCGCAGGATGGCTTCAGGCCCTAATCTGGTTCCGGCACGGCACGCTGAGCCTTTGGTTATTTCCTCTTCCTGGTGGGAAATGAGAGTTAAATTTGCCCGTCCAGACACCTCCAGCTAGTCTCTCATTGGTTCTCGCTATTCCTGTTCATCTTCCGCAGAAATTGCAAACTGGGCCAAACAGGAGGTTAAAGGGACTGACTCTCCAAGTCGGGAGAGTGTTAGTAAAGCGTCTGGAATGTTGCACCCGAGTACCAGGGGAGGAAAACTGAGACATATTTGAACACGTCTCCCGATCAAATGGTTGATCATACTCTAGGTTCCACATGCATGTTTTAGCTGAAGGAAGAATACCTTAAACCTGGGTAGTTGAAACCCGTGGAATGGGTACCATGCAATATGACTTCAAAGGGTCTTCATTTGTTCACCGAACCTCTCCAATCCTATCACTGCTGCGTTTATGCCCCTGTACACATGCTTGATTCTCTTTCGGAGACATAGCAAACCATAGGTTTTAAGATACTTACTAGTCAGGTACATTCTTAGGCGTTTAATATGCGGTGTTGAGTCCATTTCGTTGAGCAAGGAGTAGCTCTTGTCTATTCCATATTTGACTTAAGGAACTTTATCTGTGCTCATTTCAATCTCTGGTTTTATGCAGCACCCCAACTCACCTTTCCCCTTAAGCAAGCATAAGTTGGTTTTCTAAATTTGAGACCCTGTTCTGTTCTGTAATTCAGTTCCTGTGTAGCCAAGTTTACATTCCGTGTATTACTGATATCTTATGATGTTTCTTTTTCTGTGTGACTTACTTCAGTTAGAATCATCATACCTGAATCCACTCATTGTGCTGCTAAGGGCCTGATGACACAGATTTCATTGCTGAGTGATATTGCTTTGTAAGTAAATACCACAACTTCTTTATCCATTTTTCACTTTCTGCGATGTTGAACTTGTACTGTAAACGAGGTTCTTGTAAACGGAGCCGTTCCAAACTTTGGGGTGGCTGTGTCTTTTTGATTTTAATTTGCCTAAGCTATAGGACCATAAGTGGAAGTGCCCTAGGTTCTGTTGCTTTGTTTTTTAGATGTTTCAGGAAACACCATACACTTCTCCCAAGTGGTTGTTGGCAATTTACATCCCGCCCATCAGCATAACAAGGCTCCCAGTTCTCCATGACCTGTCCTGCCTTTCTGGATTTTACACTTTTTTCAGATGGCCCTTTTGACCGGGGGGAAGTGAGACTTCATTGTAGTGCAGATTTCCTTTGCAAGCTTGCTTGGTTGGCCAAAAAGGGCGTATGCGTTTTTTCCTGAATATATTCAGGAAAAAACGCATACGCCCTTTTTGGCCAAGTGCATCATTGTGGACGTTCTGCCTCTTTTCCTATGCTTTCAATGCAATTCCAGTCTACCTCCTGAAATCGGTTTCCTGCAATTCTGCCCCGCTTTCAAGTCCTCTTGGCAGCCTTACTTCAGTCTATTTTTGGACGATAGCTGTCATTTATAACTCTGCAGGTTTGTGCATTACAGTGCCCCTGAGCTCCTTTCTTCAACTTGCTTTCTTGTGACCTGGCCGCAACACCGCAGGATGGCTTCAGGCCCTAATCTGGTTCCGGCACGGCACGCTGAGCCTTTGGTTATTTCCTTTTCCTGGTGGGAAATGAGAGTTAAATTTGCCCGTCCAGACACCTCCAGCTAGTCTCTCATTGGTTCTCGCTATTCCTGTTCATCTTCCGCAGAAATTGCAAACTGGGCCAAACAGGAGGTTAAAGGCGCTGACTCTCCAAGTGGGGAGAGTGTTAGTAAAGCGTCTGGAATGTTGCACCCGAGTACCAGGGGAGGAAAACTGAGACATATTTGAACACGTCTCCCGTTCACATGGTTGATCATACTTGGGTTCCACATGCATGTTTTAGCTGAAGGAAGAATACCTTAAACCTGGAGAGTTAAGACCCGTGTAATGGGTACCATGCAATATGACTTCAAAGGGTCTTCATTTGCTCACCGAACCTCTCCAATCCTATCACTGCTGCGTTTATGCCCCTGTACACATGCTTGATTCTCTTTCGGAGACATAGCAATCCATAGGTTTTTAAGATACTTACTAGTCAGGTACATTCTTAGGCGTTTAATATGCGGTGTTGAGTCCATTTCGTTGAGCAAGGAGTAGCTCTTGTCTATTCCATATTTGACTTAAGGAACTTTATCTGTGCTCATTTCAATCTCTGGTTTTATGCAGCACCCCAACTCACCTTTACCCTTAAGCAAGCATAAGTTGGTTTTCTAAATTTGAGACCCTGTTCTGTTCTGTAATTCAGTTCCTGTGTAGCCAAGTTTACATTCCGTGTATTACTGATATCTTATGATGTTTCTTTTTCTGTGTGACTTACTTCAGTTAGAATCATCATACCTGAATCCACTCATTGTGCTGCTACGGGCCTGATGACACAGATTTCCTTGCTGAGTGATATTGCTTTGTAAGTAAATACCACAACTTCTTTATCCATTTTTCACTTTCTGTGATGTTGAACTTGTACTGTAAACGAGGTTCTTGTAAACAGAGGCGTCCCAAACTTTGGGGTGGCTGTGTCTTTTTGATTTTAATTTCCCTAAGCTATAGGACCATAAGTGGAAGTGCCCTAGGTTCTGTTGCTTTGTTTTTTAGATGTTTCAGGAAACACCATACACTTCTCCCGAGTGGTTGTTGGCAATTTACATCCCGCCCATCAGCATAACAAGGCTCCCAGTTCTCCATGGCCTGTCCTGCCTTTCTGGATTTTACACTTTTTTCAGATGGCCCTTTTGACCGGGGGGAAGTGAGACTTCATTGTAGTGCAGATTTCCTTTGCAAGCTTGCTTGGTTGGCCAAAAAGGGCGTATGCGTTTTTTCCTGAATATATTCAGGAAAAAACGCATACACACTTTTTGGCCAAGTGCATCATTGTGGACGTTCTGCCTCTTTTCCTATGCTTTCAATGCAATTCCAGTCTACCTCCTGAAATCGGTTTCCTGCAATTCTGCCCCGCTTTCAAGTCCTCTTGGCAGCCTTACTTCAGTCTATTTTTGGACGATAGCTGTCATTTATAACTCTGCAGGTTTGTGAATTACAGTGCCCCTGAGCTCCTTTCTTCAACTCGCTTTCTTTTGAGCTGGCCGCAACACCGCAGGATGGCTTCAGGCTCTAATCTGGTTCCGGTACGGCACGCTGAGCCTTTGGTTAATTCCTCTTCCTGGTGGGAAATGAGAGTTAAATTTGCCCGTCCAGACACCTCCAGCTAGCCTCTCATTGGTTCTCGCTATTCCTGTTCGTCTTCCGCAGAAATTGCAAACTGGGCCAAACAGGAGGTTAAAGGCGCTGACTCTCCAAGTGGGGAGAGTGTTAGTAAAGCGTCTGGAATGTTGCACCCGAGTACCAGGGGAGGAAAACTGAGACATATTTGAACACGTCTCCCGTTCACATGGTTGATCATACTTGGGTTCCACATGCATGTTTTAGCTGAAGGAAGAATACCTTAAACCTGGAGAGTTAAGACCCGTGCAATGGGTACCATGCAATATGACTTCAAAGGGTCTTCATTTGCTCACCGAACCTCTCCAATCCTATCACTGCTGCGTTTATGCCCCTGTACACATGCTTGATTCTCTTTCGGAGACATAGCAATCCATAGGTTTTTAAGATACTTACTAGTCAGGTACATTCTTACGCGTTTAATATGCGGTGTTGAGTCCATTTCATTGAGCAAGGAGTAGCTCTTGTCTATTCCATATTTGACTTAAGGAACTTTATCTGTGCTCATTTCAATCTCTGGTTTTATGCAGCACCCCAACTCACCTTTACCCTTAAGCAAGCATAAGTTGGTTTTCTAAATTTGAGACCCTGTTCTGTTCTGTAATTCAGTTCCTGTGTAGCCAAGTTTACATTCCGTGTATTAGTGATATCTTATGATGTTTCTATTTCTGTGTGACTTATTTCAGTTAGAATCATCATACCTGAATCCACTCATTGCGATGCTAAGGGCCTGATGACACAGATGTCATTGCTGAGTGATATTGCTTTGTAAGTGAATACCACAACTTCTTTATCCATTTTTCACTTTCTGCGATGTTGAACTTGTACTGTAAACGAGGTTCTTGTAAACAGAGCCGTTCCAAACTTTGGGGTGGCTGTGTCTTTTTGATTTTAATTTCCCTAAGCTATAGGTCCATAAGTGGAAGTGCCCTAGGCTCTGTTGCTTTGTTTTTTAGATGTTTCAGGAAACACCATACACTTCTCCCAAGTGTCTGTTGGCAATTTACATCCCGCCCATCAGCATAACAAGGCTCCCAGTTCTCAATGGCCTGTTGCCTTTCTGGATTTTACACTTTTTTCAGATGGCCCTTTTGACCGGGGGGAAGTGAGACTTCATTGTAGTGCAGATTTCCTTTGCAAGCTTGCTTGGTTGGCCAAAAAGGGCGTATGCGTTTTTTCCTGAATATATTCAGGAAAAAACGCATACGCCCTTTTTGGCCAAGTGCATCATTGTGGACGTTCTGCCTCTTTTCCTATGCTTTCAATGCAATTCCAGTCTACCTCCTGAAATCGGTTTCCTGCAATTCTGCCCCGCTTTCAAGTCCTCTTGGCAGCCTTACTTCAGTCTATTTTTGGACGATAGCTGTCATTTATAACTCTGCAGGTTTGTGAATTACAGTGCCCCTGAGCTCCTTTCTTCAACTCGCTTTCTTGTGACCTGGCTGCAACACCGCAGGATGGCTTCAGGCCCTAATCTGGTTCCGGCCCGGCATGCTGAGCCTTTGGTTAATTCCTCTTCCTGGTGGGAAATGAGAGTTAAATTTGCCCGTCCAGACACCTCCAGCTAGCCTCTCATTGGTTCTCGCTATTCCTGTTCATCTTCCGCAGAAATTGCAAACTGGGCCAAACAGGAGGTTAAAGGGACTGACTCTCCAAGTCGGGAGAGTGTTAGTAAAGCGTCTGGAATGTTGCACCCGAGTACCAGGGGAGGAAAACTGAGACATATTTGAACACGTCTCCCGTTCACATGGTTGATCATACTCTGGGTTCCACATGCATGTTTTTGCTGAAGGAAGAATACCTTAAAACTGGAGAGTTGAGACCCGTGTAATGGGTACCATGCAATATAACTTCAAAGGGTCTTCATTTGCTCACCGAACCTCTCCAATCCTATCACTGCTGTGTTTATTCCCCTGTACACACGCTTGATTCTCTTTTGGAGACATAGCAATCCATAGGTTTTTAAGATACTTACTAGTCAGGTACATTCTTAGGCGTTTAATATGGGGTGTTGAGTCCATTTCGTTGAGCAAGGAGTAGCTCTTGTCTATTCCATATTTGGCTTAAGGAACTTTATCTGTGCTCATTTCAATCTCTGGTTTTATGCAGCACCCCAACTCACCTTTCCCCTTAAGCAAGCATAAGTTGGTTTTCTAAATTTGAGACCCTGTTCTGTTCTGTAATTCAGTTCCTGTGTAGCCAAGTTTATATTCCGTGTATTACTGATATCTTATGATGTTTCTTTTTCTGTGTGACTTATTTCAGTTAGAATCATCATACCTGAATCCACTCATTGTGATGCTAAGGGCCTGATGACATAGAATTCATTACTGAGTGATATTGCTTTGTAAGTAAATACCACAACTTCTTTATCCATTTTTCACTTTCTGCGATGTTGAACTTGTACTGTAAACGAGGTTCTTGTAAACAGAGGCGTCCCAAACTTTGGGGTGGCTGTGTCTTTTTGATTTTAATTTCCCTAAGCTATAGGTCCATAAGTGGCAGTGCCCTAGGGTCTGTTGCTTTGTTTTTTAGATGTTTCAGGAAACACCATACACTTCTCCCGAGTGTCTGTTGGCAATTTACATCCCGCCCATCAGCATAACTAGGCTCCCAGTTCTCCATGGCCTGTCCTGCCTTTCTGGATTTTACACTTTTTTCAGATGGCCCTTTTCACCGGGGGGAAGTGAGACTTCATTGTAGTGCAGATTTCCTTTGCAAGCTTGCTTGGTTGGCCAAAAAGGGCGTATGCGTTTTTTCCTGAATATATTCAGGAAAAAACGCATACGCCCTTTTTGGCCAAGTGCATCATTGTGGACGTTCTGCCTCTTTTCCTATGCTTTCAATGCAATTCCAGTCTACCTCCTGAAATCGGTTTCCTGCAATTCTGCCCCGCTTTCAAGTCCTCTTGGCAGCCTTACTTCAGTCTATTTTTGGACGATAGCTGTCATTTATAACTCTGCAGGTTTGTGAATTACAGTGCCCCTGAGCTCCTTTCTTCAACTCGCTTTCTTGTGACCTGGCCGCAACACCGCAGGATGGCTTCAGGCCCTAATCTGGTTCCGGCACGGCACGCTGAGCCTTTGGTTATTTCCTCTTCCTGGTGGGAAATGAGAGTTAAATTTGCCCGTCCAGACACCTCCAGCTAGCCTCTCATTGGTTCTCGCTATTCCTGTTCATCTTCCGCAGAAATTGCAAACTGGGCCAAACAGGAGGTTAAAGGGACTGACTCTCCAAGTCGGGAGAGTGTTAGTAAAGCGTCTGGAATGTTGCACCCGAGTACCAGGGGAGGAAAACTGAGACATATTTGAACACGTCTCCCGTTCACATGGTTGATCATACTCTGGGTTCCACATGCATGTTTTAGCTGAAGGAAGAATACCTTAAACCTGGAGAGTTGAGACCCGTGTAATGGGTACCATGCAATATAACTTCAAAGGGTCTTCATTTGCTCACCGAACCTCTCCAATCCTATCACTGCTGTGTTTATTCCCCTGTACACACGCTCGATTCTCTTTTGGAGACATAGCAATCCATAGGTTTTAAGATACTTACTAGTCAGGTACATTCTTAGGGGTTTAATATGGGGTTTTGAGTCCATTTCGTTGAGCAAGGAGTAGCTCTTGTCTATTCCATATTTGGCTTAAGGAACTTTATCTGTGCTCATTTCAATCTCTGGTTTTATGCAGCACCCCAACTCACCTTTACCCTTAAGCAAGCATAAGTTGGTTTTCTAAATTTGAGTCCCTGTTCTGTTCTGTAATTCAGTTCCTGTGTAGCCAAGTTTACATTCCGTGTATTACTGATATCTTATGATGTTTCTTTTTCTGTGTGACTTACTTCAGTTAGAATCATCATACCTGAATCCACTCATTGTGCTGCTACGGGCCTGATGACATAGATTTCATTGCTGAGTGATATTGCTTTGTAAGTGAATACCACAACTTCTTTATCCATTTTTCACTTTCTGCGATGTTGAACTTGTACTGTAAACGAGGTTCTTGTAAACAGAGCCGTTCCAAACTTTGGGGTGGCTGTGTCTTTTTGATTTTAATTTCCCTAAGCTATAGGACCATAAGTGGAAGTGCCCTAGGCTCTGTTGCTTTGTTTTTTAGATGTTTCAGGAAACACCATACACTTCTCCCAAGTGTCTGTTGGCAATTTACATCCCGCCCATCAGCATAACAAGGCTCTCACTTCTCAATGGCCTGTTGCCTTTCTGGATTTTACACTTTTTTCAGATGGCCCTTTTGACCGGGGGGAAGTGAGACTTCATTGTAGTGCAGATTTCCTTTGCAAGCTTGCTTGGTTGGCCAAAAAGGGCGTATGCGTTTTTTCCTGAATATATTCAGGAAAAAACGCATACGCCCTTTTTGGCCAAGTGCATCATTGTGGACGTTCTGCCTCTTTTCCTATGCTTTCAATGCAATTCCAGTCTACCTCCTGAAATCGGTTTCCTGCAATTCTGCCCCGCTTTCAAGTCCTCTTGGCGGCCTTACTTCAGTCTATTTTTGGACGATAGCTGTCATTTATAACTCTGCAGGTTTGTGAATTACAGTGCCCCTGAGCTCCTTTCTTCAACTCGCTTTCTTTTGAGCTGGCCGCAACACCGCAGGATGGCTTCAGGCCCTAATCTGGTTCCGGCCCGGCATGCTGAGCCTTTGGTTAATTCCTCTTCCTGGTGGGAAATGAGAGTTAAATTTGCCCGTCCAGACACCTCCAGCTAGCCTCTCATTGGTTCTCGCTATTCCTGTTCATCTTCCGCAGAAATTGCAAACTGGGCCAAACAGGAGGTTAAAGGGAATGACTCTCCAAGTCGGGAGAGTGTTAGTAAAGCGTCTGGAATGTTGCACCCGAGTACCAGGGGAGGAAAACTGAGACATATTTGAACACGTCTCCCGTTCACATGGTTGATCATACTCTGGGTTCCACATGCATGTTTTAGCTGAAGGAAGAATACCTTAAACCTGGAGAGTTGAGACCCGTGTAATGGGTACCATGCAATATAATTTCAAAGGATCTTCATTTGCTCACCGAACCTCTCCAATCCTATCACTGCTGTGTTTATTCCCCTGTACACACACTTGATTCTCTTTTGGAGACATAGCAATCCATAGGTTTTAAGATACTTACTAGTCAGGTACATTCTTACGGGTTTAATATGGGGTTTTGAGTCCATTTCGTTGAGCAAGGAGTAGCTCTTGTCTATTCCATATTTGACTTAAGGAACTTTATCTGTGCTCATTTCAATCTCTGGTTTTATGCAGCACCCCAACTCACCTTTCCCCTTAAGCAAGCATAATTTGTTTTTCTAAATTTGAGACCCTGTTCTGTTCTGTAATTCAGTTCCTGTGTAGCCAAGTTTACATTCCATGTATTACTGATATCTTATGATGTTTCTTTTTCTGTGTGACTTATTTCAGTTAGAATAATCATACCTGAATCCACTCATTGTGATGCTAAGGGCCTGATGACATAGAATTCATTGCTGAGTGATATTGCTTTGTAAGTAAATACCACAACTTCTTTATCCATTTTTCACTTTCTGCGATGTTGAACTTGTACTGTAAACGAGGTTCTTGTAAACAGAGGCGTCCCAAACTTTGGGGTGGCTGTGTCTTTTTGATTTTAATTTCCCTAAGCTATAGGACCATAAGTGGCAGTGCCCTAGGCTCTGTTGCTTTGTTTTTTAGATGTTTCAGGAAACACCATACACTTCTCCCGAGTGTCTGTTGGCAATTTACATCCCGCCCATCAGCATAACAAGGCTCCCAGTTCTCCATGGCCTGTCCTGCCTTTCTGGATTTTACACTTTTTTCAGATGGCCCTTTTGACCGGGGGGAAGTGAGACTTCATTGTAGTGCAGATTTCCTTTGCAAGCTTGCTTGGTTGGCCAAAAAGGGCGTATGCGTTTTTTCCTGAATATATTCAGGAAAAAACGCATACGCCCTTTTTGGCCAAGTGCATCATTGTGGACGTTCTGCCTCTTTTCCTATGCTTTCAATGCAATTCCAGTCTACCTCCTGAAATCGGTTTCCTGCAATTCTGCCCCGCTTTCAAGTCCTCTTGGCAGCCTTACTTCAGTCTATTTTTGGACGATAGCTGTCATTTATAACTCTGCAGGTTTGTGAATTATAGTGCCCCTGAGCTCCTTTCTTCAACTCGCTTTCTTGTGACCTGGCCGCAACACCGCAGGATGGCTTCAGGCCCTAATCTGGTTCCGGCACGGCACGCTGAGCCTTTGGTTATTTCCTCTTCCTGGTGGGAAATGAGAGTTAAATTTGCCCGTCCAGACACCTCCAGCTAGTCTCTCATTGGTTCTCGCTATTCCTGTTCATCTTCCGCAGAAATTGCAAACTGGGCCAAACAGGAGGTTAAAGGGACTGACTCTCCAAGTCGGGAGAGTGTTAGTAAAGCGTCTGGAATGTTGCACCCGAGTACCAGGGTACGAAAACTGAGACATATTTGAACACGTCTCCCGATCACATGGTTGATCATACTCTAGGTTCCACATGCATGTTTTAGCTGAAGGAAGAATACCTTAAACATGGGTAGTTGAAACCCTTGGAATGGGTACCATGCAATATGACTTCAAAGGGTCTTCATTTGCTCACCGAACCTCTCCAATCCTATCACTGCTGCGTTTATGCCCCTGTACACATGCTTGATTCTCTTTCGGAGACATAGCAATCCATAGGTTTTAAGATACTTACTAGTCAGGTACATTCTTAGGCGTTTAATATGCGGTGTTGAGTCCATTTCGTTGAGCAAGGAGTAGCTCTTGTCTATTCCATATTTGACTTAAGGAACTTTATCTGTGCTCATTTCAATCTCTGGTTTTATACAACACCCCAACTCACCTTTCCCCTTAAGCAAGCATAAGTTGGTTTTCTAAATTTGAGTCCCTGTTCTGTTCTGTAATTCAGTTCCTGTGTAGCCAAGTTTACATTCCGTGTATTAGTGATATCTTATGATGTTTCTTTTTCTGTGTGACTTACTTCAGTTAGAATCATCATACCTGAATCCACTCATTGTGCTGCTACGGGCCTGATGACACAGATTTCATTGCTGAGTGATATTGCTTTGTAAGTAAATACCACAACTTCTTTATCCATTTTTCACTTTCTGCGATGT
This sequence comes from Stenella coeruleoalba, assembly GCF_951394435.1. Lineage (NCBI taxonomy): Eukaryota > Metazoa > Chordata > Mammalia > Artiodactyla > Delphinidae > Stenella > Stenella coeruleoalba. The sequence continues at coordinate 1,829,253 of NW_027646459.1, forward strand.
TGAACTTGTACTGTAAACGAGGTTCTTGTAAACAGAGCCGTTCCAAACTTTGGGGTGGCTGTGTCTTTTTGATTTTAATTTCCCTAAGCTATAGGACCATAAGTGGCAGTGCCCTAGGCTCTGTTGCTTTGTTTTTTAGATGTTTCAGGAAACACCATACACTTCTCCCGAGTGTCTGTTGGCAATTTGCATCCCGCCCATCAGCATAACAAGGCTCCCAGTTCTCCATGGCCTGTCCTGCCTTTCTGGATTTTACACTTTTTTCAGATGGCCCTTTTGACCGGGGGGAAGTGAGACTTCATTGTAGTGCAGATTTCCTTTGCAAGCTTGCTTGGTTGGCCAAAAAGGGCGTATGCGTTTTTTCCTGAATATATTCAGGAAAAAACGCATACGCCCTTTTTGGCCAAGTGCATCATTGTGGACGTTCTGCCTCTTTTCCTATGCTTTCAATGCAATTCCAGTCTACCTCCTGAAATCGGTTTCCTGCAATTCTGCCCCGCTTTCAAGTCCTCTTGGCAGCCTTACTTCAGTCTATTTTTGGACGATAGCTGTCATTTATAACTCTGCAGGTTTGTGAATTACAGTGCCCCTGAGCTCCTTTGTTCAACTCGCTTTCTTTTGAGCTGGCCGCAACACCGCAGGATGGCTTCAGGCCCTAATCTGGTTCCGGTACGGCACGCTGAGCCTTTGGTTATTTCCTCTTCCTGGTGGGAAATGAGAGTTAAATTTGCCCGTCCAGACACCTCCAGCTAGCCTCTCATTGGTTCTCGCTATTCCTGTTCATCTTCCGCAGAAATTGCAAACTGGGCCAAACAGGAGGTTAAAGGCGCTGACTCTCCAAGTGGGGAGAGTGTTAGTAAAGCGTCTGGAATGTTGCACCCGAGTACCAGGGGAGGAAAACTGAGACATATTTGAACACGTCTCCCGTTCACATGGTTGATCATACTTGGGTTCCACATGCATGTTTTAGCTGAAGGAAGAATACCTAAAACCTGGGTAGTTGAAACCCGTGGAATGTGTACCATGTAATATGACTTCAAAGGGTCTTCATTTGCTCACCGAACCTCTCCAATCCTATCACTGCTGCGTTTATGCCCCTGTACACATGCTTGATTCTCTTTTGGAGACATAGCAATCCATAGGTTTTAAGATACTTACTAGTCAGGTACATTCTTAGGCGTTTAATATGCGGTGTTGAGTCCATTTCGTTGAGCAAGGAGTAGCTCTTGTCTATTCCATATTTGGCTTAAGGAACTTTATCTGTGCTCATTTCAATCTCTGGTTTTATGCAGCAACTCAACTCACCTTTACCCTTAAGCAAGCATAAGTTGGTTTTCTAAATTTGAGACCCTGTTCTGTTTTGGAATTCAGTTCCTGTGTAGCCAAGTTTACATTCCGTGTATTACTGATATCTTATGATGTTTCTTTTTCTGTGTGACTTATTTCAGTTAGAATCATCGTACCTGAATCTACTCATTATGCTGCTACGGGCCTGATGACATAGATTTCATTGCTGAGTGATATTGCTTTGTAAGTGAATACCACAACTTCTTTATCCATTTTTCACTTTCTGCGATGTTGAACTTGTACTGTAAACGAGGTTCTTGTAAACAGAGCCGTTCCAAACTTTGGGGTGGCTGTGTCTTTTTGATTTTAATTTCCCTAAGCTATAGGACCATAAGTGGAAGTGCCCTAGGCTCTGTTGCTTTGTTTTTTAGATGTTTCATGAAACACCATACACTTCTCCCGAATGGTTGTTGGCAATTTACATCCCGCCCATCAGCATAACAAGGCTCCCAGTTCTCCATGGCCTGTCCTGCCTTTCTGGATTTTACACTTTTTTCAGATGGCCCTTTTGACCAGGGGGAAGTGAGACTTCATTGTAGTGCAGATTTCCTTTGCAAGCTTGCTTGGTTGGCCAAAAAGGGCGTATGCGTTTTTTCCTGAATATATTCAGGAAAAAACGCATACGCACTTGTTGGCCAAGTGCATCATTGTGGACGTTCTGCCTCTTTTCCTATGCTTTCAATGCAATTCCAGTCTACCTCCTGAAATCGGTTTCCTGCAATTCTGCCCCGCTTTCAAGTCCTCTTGGCAGCCTTACTTCAGTCTATTTTTGGACGATAGCTATCATTTATAACTCTGCAGGTTTGTGAATTACAGTGCCCCTGAGCTCCTTTCTTCAACTCGCTTTCTTGTGACCTGGCCGCAACACCGCAGGATGGCTTCAGGACCTAATCTGGTTCCGGCATGGCACGCTGAGCCTTTGGTTAATTCCTCTTCCTGGTGGGAAATGAGAGTTAAATTTGCCCGTCCAGACACCTCCAGCTAGCCTCTCATTGGTTCTCGCTATTCCTGTTCATCTTCCGCAGAAATTGCAAACTGGGCCAAACAGGAGGTTAAAGGGACTGACTCTCCAAGTCGGGAGAGTGTTAGTAAAGCGTCTGGAATGTTGCACCCAAGTACCAGGGTACGAAAACTGAGACATATTTGAACACGTCTCCCGTCACATGGTTGATCATACTCTAGGTTCCACATGCATGTTTTAGCTGAAGGAAGAATACCTTAAACCTGGGTAGTTGAAACCCGTGGAATGGGTACCATGCAATATGACTTCAAAGGGTCTTCATTTGCTCACCGAACCTCTCCAATCCTATCACTGCTGCGTTTATGCCCCTGTACACATGCTTGATTCTCTTTTGGAGACATAGCAATCCATAGGTTTTAAGATACTTACTAGTCAGGAACATTCTTAGGCGTTTAATATGGGGTGTTGAGTCCATTTCGTTGAGCAAGGAGTAGCTCTTGTCTATTCCATATTTGGCTTAAGGAACTTTATCTGTGCTCATTTCAATCTCTGGTTTTATGCAGCACCCCAACTCACCTTTACCCTTAAGCAAGCATAAGTTGGTTTTCTAAATTTGAGACCCTGTTCTGTTCTGTAATTCAGTTCCTGTGTAGGCAAGTTTACATTCCGTGTATTAGTGATATCTTATGATGTTTCTTTTTCTGTGTGACTTATTTCAGTTAGAATCATCATACCTGAATCCACTCATTGCGATGCTAAGGGCCTGATGACATAGATTTCATTGCTGAGTGATATTGCTTTGTAAGTGAATACCACAACTTCTTTATCCATTTTTCACTTTCTGCGATGTTGAACTTGTACTGTAAACGAGGTTCTTGTAAACAGAGCCGTTCCAAACTTTGGGGTGGCTGTGTCTTTTTGATTTTAATTTCCCTAAGCTATAGAACCATAAGTGGAAGTGCCCTAGGCTCTGTTGCTTTGTTTTTTAGATGTTTCAGGAAACACCATACACTTCTCCCAAGTGTCTGTTGGCAATTTACATCCCGCCCATCAGCATAACAAGGCTCCCAGTTCTCAATGGCCTGTTGCCTTTCTGGATTTTACACTTTTTTCAGATGGCCCTTTTGACCGGGGGGAAGTGAGACTTCATTGTAGTGCAGATTTCCTTTGCAAGCTTGCTTGGTTGGCCAAAAAGGGCGTATGCGTTTTTTCCTGAATATATTCAGGAAAAAACGCATACGCCCTTTTTGGCCAAGTGCATCATTGTGGACGTTCTGCCTCTTTTCCTATGCTTTCAATGCAATTCCAGTCTACCTCCTGAAATCGGTTTCCTGCAATTCTGCCCCGCTTTCAAGTCCTCTTGGCAGCCTTACTTCAGTCTATTTTTGGACGATAGCTGTCATTTATAACTCTGCAGGTTTGTGAATTACAGTGCCCCTGAGCTCCTTTCTTCAACTCGCTTTCTTGTGACCTGGCCGCAACACCGCAGGATGGCTTCAGGCCCTAATCTGGTTCCGGCCCGGCATGCTGAGCCTTTGGTTAATTCCTCTTCCTGTTGGGAAATGAGAGTTAAATTTGCCCGTCCAGACACCTCCAGCTAGCCTCTCATTGGTTCTCGCTATTCCTGTTCATCTTCCGCAGAAATTGCAAACTGGGCCAAACAGGAGGTTAAAGGGACTGAGTCTCCAAGTCGGGAGAGTGTTAGTAAAGCGTCTGGAATGTTGCACCCGAGTACCAGGGGAGGAAAACTGAGACATATTTGAACACGTCTCCCGATCACATGGTTGATCATACTCTGGGTTCCACATGCATGTTTTAGCTGAAGGAAGAATACCTTAAACCTGGAGAGTTGAGACCCGTGTAATGGGTACCATGCAATACGACTTCAAAGGGTCTTCATTTGCTCACCGAACCTCTCCAATCCTATCACTGCTGCGTTTACTCCCCTGTACACACGCTTGATTCTCTTTTGGAGACATAGCAATCCATAGGTTTTAAGATACTTACTAGTCAGGTACATTCTTAGGGGTTTAATATGGGGTTTTGAGTCCATTTCGTTGAGCAAGGAGTAGCTCTTGTCTATTCCATATTTGACTTAAGGAACTTTATCTGTGCTCATTTCAATCTCTGGTTTTATGCAGCACCCCAACTCACCTTTCCCCTTAAGCAAGCATAAGTTGGTTTTCTAAATTTGAGACCCTGTTCTGTTCTGTAATTCAGTTCCTGTGTAGCCAAGTTTACATTCCGTGTATTAGTGATATCTTATGATGTTTCTTTTTCTGTGTGACTTATTTCAGTTAGAATCATCATACCTGAATCCACTCATTGTGCTGCTAAGGGCCTGATGACATAGAATTCATTGCTGAGTGATATTGCTTTGTAAGTAAATACCACAACTTCTTTATCCATTTTTCACTTTCTGCGATGTTGAACTTGTACTGTAAACGAGGTTCTTGTAAACAGAGGCATCCCAAACTTTGGGGTGGCTGTGTCTTTTTGATTTTAATTTCCCTAAGCTATAGGACCATAAGTGGCAGTGCCCTAGGCTCTGTTGCTTTGTTTTTTAGATGTTTCAGGAAACACCATACACTTCTCCCAAGTGTCTGTTGGCAATTTACATCCCGCCCATCAGCATAACAAGGCTCCCAGTTCTCCATGGCCTGTCCTGCCTTTCTGGATTTTACACTTTTTTCAGATGGCCCTTTTGACCGGGGGGAAGTGAGACTTCATTGTAGTGCAGATTTCCTTTGCAAGCTTGCTTGGTTGGCCAAAAAGGGCGTATGCGTTTTTTCCTGAATATATTCAGGAAAAAACGCATACGCCCTTTTTGGCCAAGTGCATCATTGTGGACGTTCTGCCTCTTTTCCTATGCTTTCAATGCAATTCCAGTCTACCTCCTGAAATCGGTTTCCTGCAATTCTGCCCCGCTTTCAAGTCCTCTTGGCAGCCTTACTTCAGTCTATTTTTGGACGATAGCTGTCATTTATAACTCTGCAGGTTTGTGAATTACAGTGCCCCTGAGCTCCTTTGTTCAACTCGCTTTCTTTTGAGCTGGCCGCAACACCGCAGGATGGCTTCAGGCCCTAATCTGGTTCCGGTACGGCACGCTGAGCCTTTGGTTATTTCCTCTTCCTGGTGGGAAATGAGAGTTAAATTTGCCCGTCCAGACACCTCCAGCTAGCCTCTCATTGGTTCTCGCTATTCCTGTTCATCTTCCGCAGAAATTGCAAACTGGGCCAAACAGGAGGTTAAAGGCGCTGACTCTCCAAGTGGGGAGAGTGTTAGTAAAGCGTCTGGAATGTTGCACCCGAGTACCAGGGGAGGAAAACTGAGACATATTTGAACACGTCTCCCGTTCACATGGTTGATCATACTTGGGTTCCACATGCATGTTTTAGCTGAAGGAAGAATACCTAAAACCTGGGTAGTTGAAACCCGTGGAATGTGTACCATGTAATATGACTTCAAAGGGTCTTCATTTGCTCACCGAACCTCTCCAATCCTATCACTGCTGCGTTTATGCCCCTGTACACATGCTTGATTCTCTTTTGGAGACATAGCAATCCATAGGTTTTAAGATACTTACTAGTCAGGTACATTCTTAGGCGTTTAATATGCGGTGTTGAGTCCATTTCGTTGAGCAAGGAGTAGCTCTTGTCTATTCCATATTTGGCTTAAGGAACTTTATCTGTGCTCATTTCAATCTCTGGTTTTATGCAGCAACTCAACTCACCTTTACCCTTAAGCAAGCATAAGTTGGTTTTCTAAATTTGAGACCCTGTTCTGTTTTGGAATTCAGTTCCTGTGTAGCCAAGTTTACATTCCGTGTATTACTGATATCTTATGATGTTTCTTTTTCTGTGTGACTTATTTCAGTTAGAATCATCGTACCTGAATCTACTCATTATGCTGCTACGGGCCTGATGACATAGATTTCATTGCTGAGTGATATTGCTTTGTAAGTGAATACCACAACTTCTTTATCCATTTTTCACTTTCTGCGATGTTGAACTTGTACTGTAAACGAGGTTCTTGTAAACAGAGCCGTTCCAAACTTTGGGGTGGCTGTGTCTTTTTGATTTTAATTTCCCTAAGCTATAGGACCATAAGTGGAAGTGCCCTAGGCTCTGTTGCTTTGTTTTTTAGATGTTTCATGAAACACCATACACTTCTCCCGAATGGTTGTTGGCAATTTACATCCCGCCCATCAGCATAACAAGGCTCCCAGTTCTCCATGGCCTGTCCTGCCTTTCTGGATTTTACACTTTTTTCAGATGGCCCTTTTGACCAGGGGGAAGTGAGACTTCATTGTAGTGCAGATTTCCTTTGCAAGCTTGCTTGGTTGGCCAAAAAGGGCGTATGCGTTTTTTCCTGAATATATTCAGGAAAAAACGCATACGCACTTGTTGGCCAAGTGCATCATTGTGGACGTTCTGCCTCTTTTCCTATGCTTTCAATGCAATTCCAGTCTACCTCCTGAAATCGGTTTCCTGCAATTCTGCCCCGCTTTCAAGTCCTCTTGGCAGCCTTACTTCAGTCTATTTTTGGACGATAGCTATCATTTATAACTCTGCAGGTTTGTGAATTACAGTGCCCCTGAGCTCCTTTCTTCAACTCGCTTTCTTGTGACCTGGCCGCAACACCGCAGGATGGCTTCAGGCCCTAATCTGGTTCCGGCCCGGCATGCTGAGCCTTTGGTTAATTCCTCTTCCTGTTGGGAAATGAGAGTTAAATTTGCCCGTCCAAACACCTCCAGCTAGCCTCTCATTGGTTCTCGCTATTCCTGTTCATCTTCCGCAGAAATTGCAAACTGGGCCAAACAGGAGGTTAAAGGGACTGAGTCTCCAAGTCGGGAGAGTGTTAGTAAAGCGTCTGGAATGTTGCACCCGAGTACCAGGGGAGGAAAACTGAGACATATTTGAACACGTCTCCCGATCACATGGTTGATCATACTCTGGGTTCCACATGCATGTTTTAGCTGAAGGAAGAATACCTTAAACCTGGAGAGTTGAGACCCGTGTAATGGGTACCATGCAATACGACTTCAAAGGGTCTTCATTTGCTCACCGAACCTCTCCAATCCTATCACTGCTGCGTTTATTCCCCTGTACACACGCTTGATTCTCTTTTGGAGACATAGCAATCCATAGGTTTTAAGATACTTACTAGTCAGGTACATTCTTAGGGGTTTAATATGGGGTTTTGAGTCCATTTCGTTGAGCAAGGAGTAGCTCTTGTCTATTCCATATTTGACTTAAGGAACTTTATCTGTGCTCATTTCAATCTCTGGTTTTATGCAGCACCCCAACTCACCTTTCCCCTTAAGCAAGCATAAGTTGGTTTTCTAAATTTGAGACCCTGTTCTGTTCTGTAATTCAGTTCCTGTGTAGCCAAGTTTACATTCCGTGTATTAGTGATATCTTATGATGTTTCTTTTTCTGTGTGACTTATTTCAGTTAGAATCATCATACCTGAATCCACTCATTGTGCTGCTAAGGGCCTGATGACATAGAATTCATTGCTGAGTGATATTGCTTTGTAAGTAAATACCACAACTTCTTTATCCATTTTTCACTTTCTGCGATGTTGAACTTGTACTGTAAACGAGGTTCTTGTAAACAGAGGCATCCCAAACTTTGGGGTGGCTGTGTCTTTTTGATTTTAATTTCCCTAAGCTATAGGACCATAAGTGGCAGTGCCCTAGGCTCTGTTGCTTTGTTTTTTAGATGTTTCAGGAAACACCATACACTTCTCCCGAGTGTCTGTTGGCAATTTGCATCCCGCCCATCAGCATAACAAGGCTCCCAGTTCTCCATGGCCTGTCCTGCCTTTCTGGATTTTACACTTTTTTCAGATGGCCCTTTTGACCGGGGGGAAGTGAGACTTCATTGTAGTGCAGATTTCCTTTGCAAGCTTGCTTGGTTGGCCAAAAAGGGCGTATGCGTTTTTTCCTGAATATATTCAGGAAAAAACGCATACGCCCTTTTTGGCCAAGTTCATCATTGTGGACGTTCTGCCTCTTTTCCTATGCTTTCAATGCAATTCCAGTCTACCTCCTGAAATCGGTTTCCTGCAATTCTGCCCCGCTTTCAAGTCCTCTTGGCAGCCTTACTTCAGTCTATTTTTGGACGATAGCTGTCATTTATAACTCTGCAGGTTTGTGAATTACAGTGCCCCTGAGCTCCTTTGTTCAACTCGCTTTCTTTTGAGCTGGCCGCAACACCGCAGGATGGCTTCAGGCCCTAATCTGGTTCCGGTACGGCACGCTGAGCCTTTGGTTATTTCCTCTTCCTGGTGGGAAATGAGAGTTAAATTTGCCCGTCCAGACACCTCCAGCTAGCCTCTCATTGGTTCTCGCTATTCCTGTTCATCTTCCGCAGAAATTGCAAACTGGGCCAAACAGGAGGTTAAAGGCGCTGACTCTCCAAGTGGGGAGAGTGTTAGTAAAGCGTCTGGAATGTTGCACCCGAGTACCAGGGGAGGAAAACTGAGACATATTTGAACACGTCTCCCGTTCACATGGTTGATCATACTTGGGTTCCACATGCATGTTTTAGCTGAAGGAAGAATACCTAAAACCTGGGTAGTTGAAACCCGTGGAATGTGTACCATGTAATATGACTTCAAAGGGTCTTCATTTGCTCACCGAACCTCTCCAATCCTATCACTGCTGCGTTTATGCCCCTGTACACATGCTTGATTCTCTTTTGGAGACATAGCAATCCATAGGTTTTAAGATACTTACTAGTCAGGTACATTCTTAGGCGTTTAATATGCGGTGTTGAGTCCATTTCGTTGAGCAAGGAGTAGCTCTTGTCTATTCCATATTTGGCTTAAGGAACTTTATCTGTGCTCATTTCAATCTCTGGTTTTATGCAGCAACTCAACTCACCTTTACCCTTAAGCAAGCATAAGTTGGTTTTCTAAATTTGAGACCCTGTTCTGTTTTGGAATTCAGTTCCTGTGTAGCCAAGTTTACATTCCGTGTATTACTGATATCTTATGATGTTTCTTTTTCTGTGTGACTTATTTCAGTTAGAATCATCGTACCTGAATCTACTCATTATGCTGCTACGGGCCTGATGACATAGATTTCATTGCTGAGTGATATTGCTTTGTAAGTGAATACCACAACTTCTTTATCCATTTTTCACTTTCTGCGATGTTGAACTTGTACTGTAAACGAGGTTCTTGTAAACAGAGCCGTTCCAAACTTTGGGGTGGCTGTGTCTTTTTGATTTTAATTTCCCTAAGCTATAGGACCATAAGTGGAAGTGCCCTAGGCTCTGTTGCTTTGTTTTTTAGATGTTTCATGAAACACCATACACTTCTCCCGAATGGTTGTTGGCAATTTACATCCCGCCCATCAGCATAACAAGGCTCCCAGTTCTCCATGGCCTGTCCTGCCTTTCTGGATTTTACACTTTTTTCAGATGGCCCTTTTGACCGGGGGGAAGTGAGACTTCATTGTAGTGCAGATTTCCTTTGCAAGCTTGCTTGGTTGGCCAAAAAGGGCGTATGCGTTTTTTCCTGAATATATTCAGGAAAAAACGCATACGCACTTGTTGGCCAAGTGCATCATTGTGGACGTTCTGCCTCTTTTCCTATGCTTTCAGTGCAATTCCAGTCTACCTCCTGAAATCGGTTTCCTGCAATTCTGCCCCGCTTTCAAGTCCTCTTGGCAGCCTTACTTCAGTCTATTTTTGGACGATAGCTATCATTTATAACTCTGCAGGTTTGTGAATTACAGTGCCCCTGAGCTCCTTTCTTCAACTCGCTTTCTTGTAACCTGGCCGCAACACCGCAGGATGGCTTCAGGACCTAATCTGGTTCCGGCATGGCACGCTGAGCCTTTGGTTAATTCCTCTTCCTGGTGGGAAATGAGAGTTAAATTTGCCCGTCCAGACACCTCCAGCTAGCCTCTCATTGGTTCTCGCTATTCCTGTTCATCTTCCGCAGAAATTGCAAACTGGGCCAAACAGGAGGTTAAAGGGACTGACTCTCCAAGTCGGGAGAGTGTTAGTAAAGCGTCTGGAATGTTGCACCCAAGTACCAGGGTACGAAAACTGAGACATATTTGAACACGTCTCCCGTCACATGGTTGATCATACTCTAGGTTCCACATGCATGTTTTAGCTGAAGGAAGAATACCTTAAACCTGGGTAGTTGAAACCCGTGGAATGGGTACCATGCAATATGACTTCAAAGGGTCTTCATTTGCTCACCGAACCTCTCCAATCCTATCACTGCTGCGTTTATGCCCCTGTACACATGCTTGATTCTCTTTTGGAGACATAGCAATCCATAGGTTTTAAGATACTTACTAGTCAGGAACATTCTTAGGCGTTTAATATGGGGTGTTGAGTCCATTTCGTTGAGCAAGGAGTAGCTCTTGTCTATTCCATATTTGGCTTAAGGAACTTTATCTGTGCTCATTTCAATCTCTGGTTTTATGCAGCACCCCAACTCACCTTTACCCTTAAGCAAGCATAAGTTGGTTTTCTAAATTTGAGACCCTGTTCTGTTCTGTAATTCAGTTCCTGTGTAGGCAAGTTTACATTCCGTGTATTAGTGATATCTTATGATGTTTCTTTTTCTGTGTGACTTATTTCAGTTAGAATCATCATACCTGAATCCACTCATTGCGATGCTAAGGGCCTGATGACATAGATTTCATTGCTGAGTGATATTGCTTTGTAAGTGAATACCACAACTTCTTTATCCATTTTTCACTTTCTGCGATGTTGAACTTGTACTGTAAACGAGGTTCTTGTAAACAGAGCCGTTCCAAACTTTGGGGTGGCTGTGTCTTTTTGATTTTAATTTCCCTAAGCTATAGAACCATAAGTGGAAGTGCCCTAGGCTCTGTTGCTTTGTTTTTTAGATGTTTCAGGAAACACCATACACTTCTCCCAAGTGTCTGTTGGCAATTTACATCCCGCCCATCAGCATAACAAGGCTCCCAGTTCTCAATGGCCTGTTGCCTTTCTGGATTTTACACTTTTTTCAGATGGCCCTTTTGACCGGGGGGAAGTGAGACTTCATTGTAGTGCAGATTTCCTTTGCAAGCTTGCTTGGTTGGCCAAAAAGGGCGTATGCGTTTTTTCCTGAATATATTCAGGAAAAAACGCATACGCCCTTTTTGGCCAAGTGCATCATTGTGGACGTTCTGCCTCTTTTCCTATGCTTTCAATGCAATTCCAGTCTACCTCCTGAAATCGGTTTCCTGCAATTCTGCCCCGCTTTCAAGTCCTCTTGGCAGCCTTACTTCAGTCTATTTTTGGACGATAGCTGTCATTTATAACTCTGCAGGTTTGTGAATTACAGTGCCCCTGAGCTCCTTTCTTCAACTCGCTTTCTTGTGACCTGGCCGCAACACCGCAGGATGGCTTCAGGCCCTAATCTGGTTCCGGCCCGGCATGCTGAGCCTTTGGTTAATTCCTCTTCCTGTTGGGAAATGAGAGTTAAATTTGCCCGTCCAGACACCTCCAGCTAGCCTCTCATTGGTTCTCGCTATTCCTGTTCATCTTCCGCAGAAATTGCAAACTGGGCCAAACAGGAGGTTAAAGGGACTGACTCTCCAAGTCGGGAGAGTGTTAGTAAAGCGTCTGGAATGTTGCACCCGAGTACCAGGGGAGGAAAACTGAGACATATTTGAACACGTCTCCCGATCACATGGTTGATCATACTCTGGGTTCCACATGCATGTTTTAGCTGAAGGAAGAATACCTTAAACCTGGAGAGTTGAGACCCGTGTAATGGGTACCATGCAATACGACTTCAAAGGGTCTTCATTTGCTCACCGAACCTCTCCAATCCTATCACTGCTGCGTTTATTCCCCTGTACACACGCTTGATTCTCTTTTGGAGACATAGCAATCCATAGGTTTTAAGATACTTGCTAGTCAGGTACATTCTTAGGGGTTTAATATGGGGTTTTGAGTCCATTTCGTTGAGCAAGGAGTAGCTCTTGTCTATTCCATATTTGACTTAAGGAACTTTATCTGTGCTCATTTCAATCTCTGGTTTTATGCAGCACCCCAACTCACCTTTCCCCTTAAGCAAGCATAAGTTGGTTTTCTAAATTTGAGTCCCTGTTCTGTTCTGTAATTCAGTTCCTGTGTAGCCAAGTTTACATTCCGTGTACTACTGATATCTTATGATGTTTCTTTTTCTGTGTGACTTACTTCAGTTAGAATCATCATACCTGAATCCACTCATTGTGCTGCTAAGGGCCTGATGACACAGATTTCATTGCTGAGTGATATTGCTTTGTAAGTAAATACCACAACTTCTTTATCCATTTTTTACTTTCTGCGATGTTGAACTTGTACTGTAAAGGAGGTTCTTGTAAACAGAGGCGTCCCAAACTTTGGGGTGGCTGTGTCTTTTTGATTTTAATTTCCCTATGCTATAGGACCATAAGTGGCAGTGCCCTAGGCTCTGTTGCTTTGTTTTTTAGATGTTTCAGGAAACACCATACACTTCTCCCGAGTGTCTGTTGGCAATTTACATCCCGCCCATCAGCATAACAAGGCTCCCAGTTCTCCATGGCCTGTCCTGCCTTTCTGGATTTTACACTTTTTTCAGATGGCTCTTTTGACCGGGGGGAAGTGAGACTTCATTGTAGTGCAGATTTCCTTTGCAAGCTTGCTTGGTTGGCCAAAAAGGGCGTATGCGTTTTTTCCTGAATATATTCAGGAAAAAACGCATACGCCCTTTTTGGCCAAGTGCATCATTGTGGACGTTCTGCCTCTTTTCCTATGCTTTCAATGCAATTCCAGTCTACCTCCTGAAATCGGTTTCCTGCAATTCTGCCCCGCTTTCAAGTCCTCTTGGCAGCCTTACTTCAGTCTATTTTTGGACGATAGCTGTCATTTATAACTCTGCAGGTTTGTGAATTACAGTGCCCCTGAGCTCCTTTCTTCAACTCGCTTTCTTGTGACCTGGCCGCAACACCGCAGGATGGCTTCAGGCCCTAATCTGGTTCCGGCACGGCACGCTGAGCCTTTGGTTATTTCCTCTTCCTGGTGGGAAATGAGAGTTAAATTTGCCCGTCCAGACACCTCCAGCTAGTCTCTCATTGGTTCTCGCTATTCCTGTTCATCTTCCGCAGAAATTGCAAACTGGGCCAAACAGGAGGTTAAAGGCGCTGACTCTCCAAGTGGGGAGAGTGTTAGTAAAGCGTCTGGAATGTTGCACCCGAGTACCAGGGGAGGAAAACTGAGACATATTTGAACACGTCTCCCGATCACATGGTTGATCATACTCTAGGTTCCACATGCATGTTTTAGCGGAAGGAAGAATACCTTAAACCTGGGTAGTTGAAACCCGTGGAATGGGTACCATGCAATATGACTTCAAAGGGTCTTCATTTGCTCACCGAACCTCTCCAATCCTATCACTGCTGCGTTTATGCCCCTGTACACATGCTTGATTCTCTTTTGGAGACATAGCAATCCATAGGTTTTAAGATACTTACTAGTCAGGTACATTCTTAGGCGTTTAATATGCGGTGTTGAGTCCATTTCGTTGAGCAAGGAGTAGCTCTTGTCTATTCCATATTTGGCTTAAGGAACTTTATCTGTGCTCATTTCAATCTCTGGTTTTATGCAGCACCCCAACTCACCTTTACCCTTAAGCAAGCATAAGTTGGTTTTCTAAATTTGAGACCCTGTTCTGTTCTGTAATTCAGTTCCTGTGTAGGCAAGTTTACATTCCGTGTATTAGTGATATCTTATGATGTTTCTTTTTCTGTGTGACTTATTTCAGTTAGAATCATCATACCTGAATCCACTCATTGCGATGCTAAGGGCCTGATGACATAGATTTCATTGCTGAGTGATATTGCTTTGTAAGTGAATACCACAACTTCTTTATCCATTTTTCACTTTCTGCGATGTTGAACTTGTACTGTAAACGAGGTTCTTGTAAACAGAGCCGTTCCAAACTTTTGGGTGGCTGTGTCTTTTTGATTTTAATTTCCCTAAGCTATAGGTCCATAAGTGGAAGTGCCCTAGGCTCTGTTGCTTTGTTTTTTAGATGTTTCAGGAAACACCATACACTTCTCCCAAGTGTCTGTTGGCAATTTACATCCCGCCCATCAGCATAACAAGGCTCCCAGTTCTCAATGGCCTGTTGCCTTTCTGGATTTTACACTTTTTTCAGATGGCCCTTTTGACCGGGGGGAAGTGAGACTTCATTGTAGTGCAGATTTCCTTTGCAAGCTTGCTTGGTTGGCCAAAAAGGGCGTATGCGTTTTTTCCTGAATATATTCAGGAAAAAACGCATACGCCCTTTTTGGCCAAGTGCATCATTGTGGACGTTCTGCCTCTTTTCCTATGCTTTCAATGCAATTCCAGTCTACCTCCTGAAATCGGTTTCCTGCAATTCTGCCCCGCTTTCAAGTCCTCTTGGCAGCCTTACTTCAGTCTATTTTTGGACGATAGCTGTCATTTATAACTCTGCAGGTTTGTGAATTACAGTGCCCCTGAGCTCCTTTCTTCAACTCGCTTTCTTGTGACCTGGCTGCAACACCGCATGATGGCTTCAGGCCCTAATCTGGTTCCGGCCCGGCATGCTGAGCCTTTGGTTAATTCCTCTTCCTGGTGGGAAATGAGAGTTAAATTTGCCCGTCCAGACACCTCCAGCTAGCCTCTCATTGGTTCTCGCTATTCCTGTTCATCTTCCGCAGAAATTGCAAACTGGGCCAAACAGGAGGTTAAAGGGACTGACTCTCCAAGTCGGGAGAGTGTTAGTAAAGCGTCTGGAATGTTGCACCCGAGTACCAGGGGAGGAAAACTGAGACATATTTGAACACGTCTCCCGTTCACATGGTTGATCATACTCTGGGTTCCACATGCATGTTTTAGCTGAAGGAAGAATACCTTAAAACTGGAGAGTTGAGACCCGTGCAATGGGTACCATGCAATATAATTTCAAAGGGTCTTCATTTGCTCACCGAACCTCTCCAATCCTATCACTGCTGTGTTTATTCCCCTGTACACACGCTTGATTCTGTTTTGGAGACATAGCAATCCATAGGTTTTAAGATACTTACTAGTCAGGTACATTCTTAGGGGTTTAATATGGGGTTTTGAGTCCATTTCGTTGAGCAAGGAGTAGCTCTTGTCTATTCCATATTTGGCTTAAGGAACTTTATCTGTGCTCATTTCAATCTCTGGTTTTATGCAGCACCCCAACTCACCTTTCCCCTTAAGCAAGCATAAGTTGGTTTTCTAAATTTGAGACCCTGTTCTGTTCTGTAATTCAGTTCCTGTGTAGCCAAGTTTACATTCCGTGTATTACTGATATCTTATGATGTTTCTTTTTCTGTGTGACTTATTTCAGTTAGAATCATCATACCTGAATCCACTCATTGTGATGCTAAGGGCCTGATGACATAGAATTCATTGCTGAGTGATATTGCTTTGTAAGTAAATACCACAACTTCTTTATCCATTTTTCACTTTCTGCGATGTTGAACTTGTACTGTAAACGAGGTTCTTGTAAACAGAGGCGTCCCAAACTTTGGGGTGGCTGTGTCTTTTTGATTTTAATTTCCCTAAGCTATAGGACCATAAGTGGCAGTGCCCTAGGCTCTGTTGCTTTGTTTTTTAGATGTTTCAGGAAACACCATACACTTCTCCCGAGTGTCTGTTGGCAATTTACATCCCGCCCATCAGCATAACAAGGCTCCCAGTTCTCCATGGCCTGTCCTGCCTTTCTGGATTTTACACTTTTTTCAGATGGCCCTTTTGACCGGGGGGAAGTGAGACTTCATTGTAGTGCAGATTTCCTTTGCAAGCTTGCTTGGTTGGCCAAAAAGGGCGTATGCGTTTTTTCCTGAATATATTCAGGAAAAAACGCATACGCCCTTTTTGGCCAAGTGCATCATTGTGGACGTTCTGCCTCTTTTCCTATGCTTTCAATGCAATTCCAGTCTACCTCCTGAAATCGGTTTCCTGCAATTCTGCCCCGCTTTCAAGTCTTCTTGGCAGCCTTACTTCAGTCTATTTTTGGACGATAGCTGTCATTTATAACTCTGCAGGTTTGTGAATTACAGTGCCCCTGAGCTCCTTTCTTCAACTCGCTTTCTTGTGACCTGGCCGCAACACCGCAGGATGGCTTCAGGCCCTAATCTGGTTCCGGCACGGCATGCTGAGCCTTTGGTTATTTCCTCTTCCTGGTGGGAAATGAGAGTTAAATTTGCCCGTCCAGACACCTCCAGCTAGTCTCTCATTGGTTCTCGCTATTCCTGTTCATCTTTCGCAGAAATTGCAAACTGGGCCAAACAGGAGGTTAAAGGGACTGACTCTCCAAGTCGGGAGAGTGTTAGTAAAGCGTCTGGAATGTTGCACCCGAGTACCAGGGTACGAAAACTGAGACATATTTGAACACGTCTCCCGATCAAATGGTTGATCATACTCTAGGTTCCACATGCATGTTTTAGCTGAAGGAAGAATACCTTAAACCTGGGTAGTTGAAACCCGTGGAATGGGTACCATGCAATATGACTTCAAAGGGTTTCATTTGCTCACCGAACCTCTCCAATCCTATCACTGCTGCGTTTATGCCCCTGTACACATGCTTGATTCTCTTTCGGAGACATAGCAAGCGATAGGTTTTAAGATACTTACTAGTCAGGTACATTCTTAGGCGTTTAATATGCGGTGTTGAGTCCATTTCGTTGAGCAAGGAGTAGCTCTTGTCTATTCCATATTTGACTTAAGGAACTTTATCTGTGCTCATTTCAATCTCTGGTTTTATGCAGCACCCCAACTCACCTTTCCCCTTAAGCAAGCATAAGTTGGTTTTCTAAATTTGAGACCCTGTTCTGTTCTGTAATTCAGTTCCTGTGTAGCCAAGTTTACATTCCGTGTATTACTGATATCTTATGATGTTTCTTTTTCTGTGTGACTTACTTCAGTTAGAATCATCATACCTGAATCCACTCATTGTGCTGCTAAGGGCCTGATGACACAGATTTCATTGCTGAGTGATATTGCTTTGTAAGTAAATACCACAACTTCTTTATCCATTTTTCACTTTCTGCGATGTTGAACTTGTACTGTAAACGAGGTTCTTGTAATCGGAGCCGTTCCAAACTTTGGGGTGGCTGTGTCTTTTTGATTTTAATTTCCCTAAGCTATAGGACCATAAGTGGAAGTGCCCTAGGTTCTGTTGCTTTGTTTTTTAGATGTTTCAGGAAACACCATACACTTCTCCCGAGTGGTTGTTGGCAATTTACATCCCGCCCATCAGCATAACAAGGCTCCCAATTCTCCATGGCCTGTCCTGCCTTTCTGGATTTTACACTTTTTTCAGATGGCCCTTTTGACCAGGGGGAAGTGAGACTTCATTGTAGTGCAGATTTCCTTTGCAAGCTTGCTTGGTTGGCCAAAAAGGGCGTATGCGTTTTTTCCTGAATATATTCAGGAAAAAACGCATACGCCCTTTTTGGCCAAGTGCATCATTGTGGACGTTCTGCCTCTTTTCCTATGCTTTCAATGCAATTCCAGTCTACCTCCTGAAATCGGTTTCCTGCAATTCTGCCCCGCTTTCAAGTCCTCTTGGCAACCTTACTTCAGTCTATTTTTGGATGATAGCTGTCATTTATAACTCTGCAGGTTTGTGCATTACAGTGTCCCTGAGCTCCTTTCTTCAACTTGCTTTCTTGTGACCTGGCCGCAACACCGCAGGATGGCTTCAGGCCCTAATCTGGTTCCGGCACGGCACGCTGAGCCTTTTGTTATTTCCTTTTCCTGGTGGGAAATGAGAGTTAAATTTGCCCGTCCAGACACCTCCAGCTAGTCTCTCATTGGTTCTCGCTATTCCTGTTCATCTTCCGCAGAAATTGCAAACTGGGCCAAACAGGAGGTTAAAGGCGCTGACTCTCCAAGTGGGGAGAGTGTTAGTAAAGCGTCTGGAATGTTGCACCCGAGTACCAGGGGAGGAAAACTGAGACATATTTGAACACGTCTCCCGTTCACATGGTTGATCATACTTGGGTTCCACATGCATGATTTAGCTGAAGGAAGAATACCTTAAACCTGGGTAGTTGAAACCCGTGGAATGGGTACCATGCAATATGACTTCAAAGGGTCTTCATTTGCTCACCGAACCTCTCCAATCTTATCACTGCTGTGTTTATGCCCCTGTACACATGCTTGATTCTCTTTCGGAGACATAGCAATCCATAGGTTTTAAGATACTTACTAGTCAGGTACATTCTTAGGCGTTTAATATGGGGTGTTGAATCCATTTCGTTGAGCAAGGAGTAGCTCTTGTCTATTCCATATTTGGCTTAAGGAACTTTATCTGTGCTCATTTCAATCTCTGGTTTTATGCAGCACCCCAACTCACCTTTACCCTTAAGCAAGCATAAGTTGGTTTTCTAAATTTGAGACCCTGTTCTGTTCTGTAATTCAGTTCCTGTGTAGCCAAGTTTACATTCCGTGTATTACTGATATCTTATGATGTTTCTTTTTCTGTGTGACTTATTTCAGTTAGAATCATCATACCTGAATCCACTCATTGCGATGCTAAGGGCCTGATGACATAGATTTCATTGCTGAGTGATATTGCTTTGTAAGTGAATACCACAACTTCTTTATCCATTTTTCACTTTCTGCGATGTTGAACTTGTACTGTAAACGAGGTTCTTGTAAACAGAGCCGTTCCAAACTTTGGGGTGGCTGTGTCTTTTTGATTTTAATTTCCCTAAGCTATAGGTCCATAAGTGGAAGTGCCCTAGGCTCTGTTGCTTTGTTTTTTAGATGTTTCAGGAAACACCATACACTTCTCCCAAGTGTCTGTTGGCAATTTACATCCCGCCCATCAGCATAACAAGGCTCCCAGTTCTCAATGGCCTGTTGCCTTTCTGGATTTTACACTTTTTTCAGATGGCCCTTTTGACCGGGGGGAAGTGAGACTTCATTGTAGTGCAGATTTCCTTTGCAAGCTTGCTTGGTTGGCCAAAAAGGGCGTATGCGTTTTTTCCTGAATATATTCAGGAAAAAACGCATACGCCCTTTTTGGCCAAGTGCATCATTGTGGACGTTCTGCCTCTTTTCCTATGCTTTCAATGCAATTCCAGTCTACCTCCTGAAATCGGTTTCCTGCAATTCTGCCCCGCTTTCAAGTCCTCTTGGCAGCCTTACTTCAGTCTATTTTTGGACGATAGCTGTCATTTATAACTCTGCAGGTTTGTGAATTACAGTGCCCCTGAGCTCCTTTCTTCAACTCGCTTTCTTGTGACCTGGCTGCAACACCGCATGATGGCTTCAGGCCCTAATCTGGTTCCGGCCCGGCATGCTGAGCCTTTGGTTAATTCCTCTTCCTGGTGGGAAATGAGAGTTAAATTTGCCCGTCCAGACACCTCCAGCTAGCCTCTCATTGGTTCTCGCTATTCCTGTTCATCTTCCGCAGAAATTGCAAACTGGGCCAAACAGGAGGTTAAAGGGACTGACTCTCCAAGTCGGGAGAGTGTTAGTAAAGCGTCTGGAATGTTGCACCCGAGTACCAGGGGAGGAAAACTGAGACATATTTGAACACGTCTCCCGTTCACATGGTTGATCATACTCTGGGTTCCACATGCATGTTTTTGCTGAAGGAAGAATACCTTAAAACTGGAGAGTTGAGACCCGTGTAATGGGTACCATGCAATATAACTTCAAAGGGTCTTCATTTGCTCACCGAACCTCTCCAATCCTATCACTGCTGTGTTTATTCCCCTGTACACACGCTTGATTCTCTTTTGGAGACATAGCAATCCATAGGTTTTAAGATACTTACTAGTCAGGTACATTCTTAGGGGTTTAATATGGGGTTTTGAGTCCATTTCGTTGAGCAAGGAGTAGCTCTTGTCTATTCCGTATTTGGCTTAAGGAACTTTATCTGTGCTCATTTCAATCTCTGGTTTTATGCAGCACCCCAACTCACCTTTCCCCTTAAGCAAGCATAAGTTGGTTTTCTAAATTTGAGACCCTGTTCTGTTCTGTAATTCAGTTCCTGTGTAGCCAAGTTTATATTCCGTGTATTACTGATATCTTATGATGTTTCTTTTTCTGTGTGCCTTATTTCAGTTAGAATCATCATACCTGAATCCACTCATTGTGATGCTAAGGGCCTGATGACATAGAATTCATTACTGAGTGATATTGCTTTGTAAGTAAATACCACAACTTCTTTATCCATTTTTCACTTTCTGCGATGTTGAACTTGTACTGTAAAAGAGGTTCTTGTAAACAGAGGCGTCCCAAACTTTGGGGTGGCTGTGTCTTTTTGATTTTAATTTCCCTAAGCTATAGGTCCATAAGTGGCAGTGCCCTAGGCTCTGTTGCTTTGTTTTTTAGATGTTTCAGGAAACACCATACACTTCTCCCGAGTGTCTGTTGGCAATTTACATCCCGCCCATCAGCATAACAAGGCTCCCAGTTCTCCATGGCCTGTCCTGCCTTTCTGTATTTTACACATTTTTCAGATGGCCCTTTTGACCGGGGGGAAGTGAGACTTCATTGTAGTGCAGATTTCCTTTGCAAGCTTGCTTGGTTGGCCAAAAAGGGCGTATGCGTTTTTTCCTGAATATATTCAGGAAAAAACGCATACGCCCTTTTTGGCCAAGTGCATCATTGTGGACGTTCTGCCTCTTTTCCTATGCTTTCAATGCAATTCCAGTCTACCTCCTGAAATCGGTTTCCTGCAATTCTGCCCCGCTTTCAAGTCCTCTTGGCAGCCTTACTTCAGTCTATTTTTGGACGATAGCTGTCATTTATAACTCTGCAGGTTTGTGAATTACAGTGCCCCTGATCTCCTTTCTTCAACTCGCTTTCTTGTGACCTGGCCGCAACACCGCAGGATGGCTTCAGGCCCTAATCTGGTTCCGGCACGGCACGCTGAGCCTTTGGTTATTTCCTCTTCCTGGTGGGAAATGAGAGTTAAATTTGCCCGTCCAGACACCTCCAGCTAGTCTCTCATTGGTTCTCGCTATTCCTGTTCATCTTCCGCAGAAATTGCAAACTGGGCCAAACAGGAGGTTAAAGGGACTGACTCTCCAAGTCGGGAGAGTGTTAGTAAAGCGTCTGGAATGTTGCACCCGAGTACCAGGGGAGGAAAACTGAGACATATTTGAACACGTCTCCCGATCAAATGGTTGATCATACTCTAGGTTCCACATGCATGTTTTAGCTGAAGGAAGAATACCTTAAACCTGGGTAGTTGAAACCCGTGGAATGGGTACCATGCAATATGACTTCAAAGGGTCTTCATTTGTTCACCGAACCTCTCCAATCCTATCACTGCTGCGTTTATGCCCCTGTACACATGCTTGATTCTCTTTCGGAGACATAGCAAACCATAAGTTTTAAGATACTTACTAGTCAGGTACATTCTTAGGCGTTTAATATGCGGTGTTGAGTCCATTTCGTTGAGCAAGGAGTAGCTCTTGTCTATTCCATATTTGACTTAAGGAACTTTATCTGTGCTCATTTCAATCTCTGGTTTTATGCAGCACCCCAACTCACCTTTCCCCTTAAGCAAGCATAAGTTGGTTTTCTAAATTTGAGACCCTGTTCTGTTCTGTAATTCAGTTCCTGTGTAGCCAAGTTTACATTCCGTGTATTACTGATATCTTATGATGTTTCTTTTTCTGTGTGACTTACTTCAGTTAGAATCATCATACCTGAATCCACTCATTGTGCTGCTAAGGGCCTGATGACACAGATTTCATTGCTGAGTGATATTGCTTTGTAAGTAAATACCACAACTTCTTTATCCATTTTTCACTTTCTGCGATGTTGAACTTGTACTGTAAACGAGGTTCTTGTAATCGGAGCCGTTCCAAACTTTGGGGTGGCTGTGTCTTTTTGATTTTAATTTCCCTAAGCTATAGGACCATAAGTGGAAGTGCCCTAGGTTCTGTTGCTTTGTTTTTTAGATGTTTCAGGAAACACCATACACTTCTCCCGAGTGGTTGTTGGCAATTTACATCCCGCCCATCAGCATAACAAGGCTCCCAGTTCTCCATGGCCTGTCCTGCCTTTCTGGATTTTACACTTTTTTCAGATGGCCCTTTTGACCAGGGGGAAGTGAGACTTCATTGTAGTGCAGATTTCCTTTGCAAGCTTGCTTGGTTGGCCAAAAAGGGCGTATGCGTTTTTTCCTGAATATATTCAGGAAAAAACGCATACGCCCTTTTTGGCCAAGTGCATCATTGTGGACGTTCTGCCTCTTTTCCTATGCTTTCAATGCAATTCCAGTCTACCTCCTGAAATCGGTTTCCTGCAATTCTGCCCCGCTTTCAAGTCCTCTTGGCAACCTTACTTCAGTCTATTTTTGGATGATAGCTGTCATTTATAACTCTGCAGGTTTGTGCATTACAGTGTCCCTGAGCTCCTTTCTTCAACTTGCTTTCTTGTGACCTGGCCGCAACACCGCAGGATGGCTTCAGGCCCTAATCTGGTTCCGGCACGGCACGCTGAGCCTTTGGTTATTTCCTTTTCCTGGTGGGAAATGAGAGTTAAATTTGCCCGTCCAGACACCTCCAGCTAGTCTCTCATTGGTTCTCGCTATTCCTGTTCATCTTCCGCAGAAATTGCAAACTGGGCCAAACAGGAGGTTAAAGGCGCTGACTCTCCAAGTGGGGAGAGTGTTAGTAAAGCGTCTGGAATGTTGCACCCGAGTACCAGGGGAGGAAAACTGAGACATATTTGAACACGTCTCCCGTTCACATGGTTGATCATACTTGGGTTCCACATGCATGTTTTAGCTGAAGGAAGAATACCTTAAACCTGGAGAGTTAAGACCCGTGCAATGGGTACCATGCAATATGACTTCAAAGGGTCTTCATTTGCTCACCGAACCTCTCCAATCCTATCACTGCTGCGTTTATGCCCCTGTACACATGCTTGATTCTCTTTCGGAGACATAGCAATCCATAGGTTTTTAAGATACTTACTAGTCAGGTACATTCTTAGGCGTTTAATATGCGGTGTTGAGTCCATTTCATTGAGCAAGGAGTAGCTCTTGTCTATTCCATATTTGACTTAAGGAACTTTATCTGTGCTCATTTCAATCTCTGGTTTTATGCAGCACCCCAACTCACCTTTACCCTTAAGCAAGCATAAGTTGGTTTTCTAAATTTGAGACCCTGTTCTGTTCTGTAATTCAGTTCCTGTGTAGCCAAGTTTACATTCCGTGTATTAGTGATATCTTATGATGTTTCTTTTTCTGTGTGACTTATTTCAGTTAGAATCATCATACCTCAATCCACTCATTGCGATGCTAAGGGCCTGATGACACAGATGTCATTGCTGAGTGATATTGCTTTGTAAGTGAATACCACAACTTCTTTATCCATTTTTCACTTTCTGCGATGTTGAACTTGTACTGTAAACGAGGTTCTTGTAAACAGAGCCGTTCCAAACTTTGGGGTGGCTGTGTCTTTTTGATTTTAATTTCTCTAAGCTATAGGTCCATAAGTGGAAGTGCCCTAGGCTCTGTTGCTTTGTTTTTTAGATGTTTCAGGAAACACCATACACTTCTCCCAAGTGTCTGTTGGCAATTTACATCCCGCCCATCAGCATAACAAGGCTCCCAGTTCTCAATGGCCTGTTGCCTTTCTGGATTTTACACTTTTTTCAGATGGCCCTTTTGACCGGGGGGAAGTGAGACTTCATTGTAGTGCAGATTTCCTTTGCAAGCTTGCTTGGTTGGCCAAAAAGGGCGTATGCGTTTTTTCCTGAATATATTCAGGAAAAAACGCATACGCCCTTTTTGGCCAAGTGCATCATTGTGGACGTTCTGCCTCTTTTCCTATGCTTTCAATGCAATTCCAGTCTACCTCCTGAAATCGGTTTCCTGCAATTCTGCCCCGCTTTCAAGTCCTCTTGGCAGCCTTACTTCAGTCTATTTTTGGACGATAGCTGTCATTTATAACTCTGCAGGTTTGTGAATTACAGTGCCCCTGAGCTCCTTTCTTCAACTCGCTTTCTTGTGACCTGGCTGCAACACCGCAGGATGGCTTCAGGCCCTAATCTGGTTCCGGCCCGGCATGCTGAGCCTTTGGTTAATTCCTCTTCCTGGTGGGAAATGAGAGTTAAATTTGCCCGTCCAGACACCTCCAGCTAGCCTCTCATTGGTTCTCGCTATTCCTGTTCATCTTCCGCAGAAATTGCAAACTGGGCCAAACAGGAGGTTAAAGGGACTGACTCTCCAAGTCGGGAGAGTGTTAGTAAAGCATCTGGAATGTTGCACCCGAGTACCAGGGGAGGAAAACTGAGACATATTTGAACACGTCTCCCGTTCACATGGTTGATCATACTCTGGGTTCCACATGCATGTTTTTGCTGAAGGAAGAATACCTTAAAACTGGAGAGTTGAGACCCGTGTAATGGGTACCATGCAATATAACTTCAAAGGGTCTTCATTTGCTCACCGAACCTCTCCAATCCTATCACTGCTGTGTTTATTCCCCTGTACACACGCTTGATTCTCTTTTGGAGACATAGCAATCCATAGGTTTTTAAGATACTTACTAGTCAGGTACATTCTTAGGGGTTTAATATGGGGTTTTGAGTCCATTTCGTTGAGCAAGGAGTAGCTCTTGTCTATTCCATATTTGGCTTAAGGAACTTTATCTGTGCTCATTTCAATCTCTGGTTTTATGCAGCACCCCAACTCACCTTTCCCCTTAAGCAAGCATAAGTTGGTTTTCTAAATTTGAGACCCTGTTCTGTTCTGTAATTCAGTTCCTGTGTAGCCAAGTTTATATTCCGTGTATTACTGATATCTTATGATGTTTCTTTTTCTGTGTGACTTATTTCAGTTAGAATCATCATACCTGAATCCACTCATTGTGATGCTAAGGGCCTGATGACATAGAATTCATTACTGAGTGATATTGCTTTGTAAGTAAATACCACAACTTCTTTATCCATTTTTCACTTTCTGCGATGTTGAACTTGTACTGTAAACGAGGTTCTTGTAAACAGAGGCGTCCCAAACTTTGGGGTGGCTGTGTCTTTTTGATTTTAATTTCCCTAAGCTATAGGTCCATAAGTGGCAGTGCCCTAGGGTCTGTTGCTTTGTTTTTTAGATGTTTCAGGAAACACCATACACTTCTCCCGAGTGTCTGTTGGCAATTTACATCCCGCCCATCAGCATAACTAGGCTCCCAGTTCTCCATGGCCTGTCCTGCCTTTCTGGATTTTACACTTTTTTCAGATGGCCCTTTTGACCGGGGGGAAGTGAGACTTCATTGTAGTGCAGATTTCCTTTGCAAGCTTGCTTGGTTGGCCAAAAAGGGCGTATGCGTTTTTTCCTGAATATATTCAGGAAAAAACGCATACGCCCTTTTTGGCCAAGTGCATCATTGTGGACGTTCTGCCTCTTTTCCTATGCTTTCAATGCAATTCCAGTCTACCTCCTGAAATCGGTTTCCTGCAATTCTGCCCCGCTTTCAAGTCCTCTTGGCAGCCTTACTTCAGTCTATTTTTGGACGATAGCTGTCATTTATAACTCTGCAGGTTTGTGAATTACAGTGCCCCTGAGCTCCTTTCTTCAACTCGCTTTCTTGTGACCTGGCCGCAACACCGCAGGATGGCTTCAGGCCCTAATCTGGTTCCGGCACGGCACGCTGAGCCTTTGGTTATTTCCTCTTCCTGGTGGGAAATGAGAGTTAAATTTGCCCGTCCAGACACCTCCAGCTAGTCTCTCATTGGTTCTCGCTATTCCTGTTCATCTTCCGCAGAAATTGCAAACTGGGCCAAACAGGAGGTTAAAGGGACTGACTCTCCAAGTCGGGAGAGTGTTAGTAAAGCGTCTGGAATGTTGCACCCGAGTACCAGGGGAGGAAAACTGAGACATATTTGAACACGTCTCCCGATCAAATGGTTGATCATACTCTAGGTTCCACATGCATGTTTTAGCTGAAGGAAGAATACCTTAAACCTGGGTAGTTGAAACCCGTGGAATGGGTACCATGCAATATGACTTCAAAGGGTCTTCATTTGCTCACCGAACCTCTCCAATCCTATCACTGCTGCGTTTATGCCCCTGTACACATGCTTGATTCTCTTTCGGAGACATAGCAAACCATAGGTTTTAAGATACTTACTAGTCAGGTACATTCTTAGGCGTTTAATATGCGGTGTTGAGTCCATTTCGTTGAGCAAGGAGTAGCTCTTGTCTATTCCATATTTGACTTAAGGAACTTTATCTGTGCTCATTTCAATCTCTGGTTTTATGCAGCACCCCAACTCACCTTTCCCCTTAAGCAAGCATAAGTTGGTTTTCTAAATTTGAGACCCTGTTCTGTTCTGTAATTCAGTTCCTGTGTAGCCAAGTTTACATTCCGTGTATTACTGATATCTTATGATGTTTCTTTTTCTGTGTGACTTACTTCAGTTAGAATCATCATACCTGAATCCACTCATTGTGCTGCTAAGGGCCTGATGACACAGATTTCATTGCTGAGTGATATTGCTTTGTAAGTAAATACCACAACTTCTTTATCCATTTTTCACTTTCTGCGATGTTGAACTTGTACTGTAAACGAGGTTCTTGTAAACGGAGCCGTTCCAAACTTTGGGGTGGCTGTGTCTTTTTGATTTTAATTTCCCTAAGCTATAGGACCATAAGTGGAAGTGCCCTAGGTTCTGTTGCTTTGTTTTTTAGATGTTTCAGGAAACACCATACACTTCTCCCAAGTGGTTGTTGGCAATTTACATCCCGCCCATCAGCATAACAAGGCTCCCAGTTCTCCATGACCTGTCCTGCCTTTCTGGATTTTACACTTTTTTCAGATGGCCCTTTTGACCGGGGGGAAGTGAGACTTCATTGTAGTGCAGATTTCCTTTGCAAGCTTGCTTGGTTGGCCAAAAAGGGCGTATGCGTTTTTTCCTGAATATATTCAGGAAAAAACGCATACGCCCTTTTTGGCCAAGTGCATCATTGTGGACGTTCTGCCTCTTTTCCTATGCTTTCAATGCAATTCCAGTCTACCTCCTGAAATCGGTTTCCTGCAATTCTGCCCCGCTTTCAAGTCCTCTTGGCAGCCTTACTTCAGTCTATTTTTGGACGATAGCTGTCATTTATAACTCTGCAGGTTTGTGAATTACAGTGCCCCTGAGCTCCTTTCTTCAACTCGCTTTCTTGTGACCTGGCCGCAACACCGCAGGATGGCTTCAGGCCCTAATCTGGTTCCGGCACGGCACGCTGAGCCTTTGGTTAATTCCTCTTCCTGGTGGGAAATGAGAGTTAAATTTGCCCGTCCAGACACCTCCAGCTAGCCTCTCATTGGTTCTCGCTATTCCTGTTCATCTTCCGCAGAAATTGCAAACTGGGCCAAACAGGAGGTTAAAGGCGCTGACTCTCCAAGTGGGGAGAGTATTAGTAAAGCGTCTGGAATGTTGCACCCGAGTACCAGGGGAGGAAAACTGAGACATATTTGAACACGTCTCCCGTTCACATGGTTGATCATACTTGGGTTCCACATGCATGTTTTAGCTGAAGGAAGAATACCTTAAACCTGGGTAGTTGAAACCCGTGGAATGGGTACCATGCAATATGACTTCAAAGGGTCTTCATTTGCTCACCGAACCTCTCCAATCTTATCACTGCTGTGTTTATGCCCCTGTACACATGCTTGATTCTCTTTCGGAGACATAGCAATCCATAGGTTTTAAGATACTTACTAGTCAGGTACATTCTTAGGCGTTTAATATGCGGTGTTGAGTCCATTTCGTTGAGCAAGGAGTAGCTCTTGTCTATTCCATATTTGGCTTAAGGAACTTTATCTGTGCTCATTTCAATCTCTGGTTTTATGCAGCAACCCAACTCACCTTTCCCCTTAAGCAAGCATAAGTGGGTTTTCTAAATTTGAGACCCTGTTCTGTTCTGTAATTCAGTTCCTGTGTAGCCAAGTTTATATTCCGTGTATTACTGATATCTTATGATGTTTCTTTTTCTGTGTGACTTACTTCAGTTAGAATCATCATACCTGAATCCACTCATTGTGCTGCTACGGGCCTGATGACACAGATTTCATTGCTGAGTGATATTGCTTTGTAAGTAAATACCACAACTTCTTTATCCATTTTTCACTTTCTGCGATGTTGAACTTGTACTGTAAACGAGGTTCTTGTAAACGGAGCCGTTCCAAACTTTGGGGTGGCTGTGTCTTTTTGATTTTAATTTCCCTAAGCTATAGGACCATAAGTGGAAGTGCCCTAGGTTCTGTTGCTTTGTTTTTTAGATGTTTCAGGAAACACCATACACTTCTCCCGAGTGGTTGTTGGCAATTTACATCCCACCCATCAGCCTAACAAGGCTCCCAGTTCTCCATGGCCTGTCCTGCCTTTCTGGATTTTACACTTCTTTCAAATGGCCCTTTTGACCGGGGGGAAGTGAGACTTCATTGTAGTGCAGATTTCCTTTGCAAGCTTGCTTGGTTGGCCAAAAAGGGCGTATGCGTTTTTCCCTGAATATATTCAGGAAAAAACGCATACGCCCTTTTTGGCCAAGTGCATCATTGTGGACGTTCTGCCTCTTTTCCTATGCTTTCAATGCAATTCCAGTCTACCTCCTGAAATCGGTTTCCTGCAATTCTGCCCCGCTTTCAAGTCCTCTTGGCAGCCTTACTTCAGTCTATTTTTGGACGATAGCTGTCATTTATAACTCTGCAGGTTTGTGAATTACAGTGCCCCTGAGCTCCTTTCTTCAACTCGCTTTCTTGTGACCTGGCCGCAACACCGCAGGATGGCTTCAGGCCCTAATCTGGTTCCGGCAGGGCACGCTGAGCCTTTGGTTATTTCCTCTTCCTGGTGGGAAATGAGAGTTAAATTTGCCCGTCCAGACACCTTCAGCTAGCCTCTCATTGGTTCTCGCTATTCCTGTTCATCTTCCGCAGAAATTGCAAACTGGGCCAAACAGGAGGTTAAAGGCACTGACTCTCCAAGTGGGGAGAGTGTTAGTAAAGCGTCTGGAATGTTGCACCCGAGTACCAGGGGAGGAAAACTGAGACATATTTGAACACGTCTCCCGTTCACATGGTTGATCATACTTGGGTTCCACATGCATGTTTTAGCTGAAGGAAGAATACCTTAAACCTGGAGAGTTAAGACCCGTGTAATGGGTACCATGCAATATGACTTCAAAGGGTCTTCATTTGCTCACCGAACCTCTCCAATCCTATCACTGCTGCGTTTATGCCCCTGTACACATGCTTGATTCTCTTTCGGAGACATAGCAATCCATAGGTTTTTAAGATACTTACTAGTCAGGTACATTCTTAGGCGTTTAATATGCGGTGTTGAGTCCATTTCATTGAGCAAGGAGTAGCTCTTGTCTATTCCATATTTGACTTAAGGAACTTTATCTGTGCTCATTTCAATCTCTGGTTTTATGCAGCACCCCAACTCACCTTTACCCTTAAGCAAGCAGAAGTTGGTTTTCTAAATTTGAGACCCTGTTCTGTTCTGTAATTCAGTTCCTGTGTAGCCAAGTTTACATTCCGTGTATTACTGATATCTTATGATGTTTCTTTTTCTGTGTGACTTACTTCAGTTAGAATCATCATACCTGAATCCACTCATTGTGCTGCTAAGGGCCTGATGACACAGATTTCATTGCTGAGTGATATTGCTTTGTAAGTAAATACCACAACTTCTTTATTCATTTTTCACTTTCTGCGATGTTGAACTTGTACTGTAAACGAGGTTCTTGTAAACAGAGCCGTTCCAAACTTTGGGGTGGCTGTGTCTTTTTGATTTTAATTTCCCTAAGCTATAGGACCATAAGTGGACGTGCCCTAGGTTCTGTTGCTTTGTTTTTTAGATGTTTCAGGAAACACCATACACTTCTCCCGAGTGGTTGTTGGCAATTTACATCCCGCCCATCAGCATAACAAGGCTCCCAGTTCTCCATGGCCTGTCCTGCCTTTCTGGATTTTACACTTTTTTCAGATGGCCCTTTTGACCGGGGGGAAGTGAGACTTCATTGTAGTGCAGATTTCCTTTGCAAGCTTGCTTGGTTGGCCAAAAAGGGCGTATGCGTTTTTTCCTGAATATATTCAGGAAAAAACGCATACGCCCTTTTTGGCCAAGTGCATCATTGTGGACGTTCTGCCTCTTTTCCTATGCTTTCAATGCAATTCCAGTCTACCTCCTGAAATCGGTTTCCTGCAATTCTGCCCCGCTTTCAAGTCCTCTTGGCAGCCTTACTTCAGTCTATTTTTGGACGATAGCTGTCATTTATAACTCTGCAGGTTTGTGAATTACAGTGCCCCTGAGCTCCTTTCTTCAACTCGCTTTCTTTTGAGCTGGCCGCAACACCGCAGGATGGCTTCAGGCCCTAATCTGGTTCCGGTACGGCACGCTGAGCCTTTGGTTAATTCCTCTTCCTGGTGGGAAATGAGAGTTAAATTTGCCCGTCCAGACACCTCCAGCTAGCCTCTCATTGGTTCTCGCTATTCCTGTTCATCTTCCGCAGAAATTGCAAACTGGGCCAAACAGGAGGTTAAAGGCGCTGACTCTCCAAGTGGGGAGAGTGTTAGTAAAGCGTCTGGAATGTTGCACCCGAGTACCAGGGGAGGAAAACTGAGACATATTTGAACACGTCTCCCGTTCACATGGTTGATCATACTTGGGTTCCACATGCATGTTTTAGCTGAAGGAAGAATACCTTAAACCTCGGTAGTTGAAACCCGTGGAATGGGTACCATGCAATATGACTTCAAAGGGTCTTCATTTGCTCACCGAACCTCTCCAATCTTATCACTGCTGTGTTTATGCCCCTGTACACATGCTTGATTCTCTTTCGGAGACATAGCAATCCATAGGTTTTAAGATATTTACTAGTCAGGTACATTCTTAGGCGTTTAATATGCGGTGTTGAGTCCATTTCGTTGAGCAAGGAGTAGCTCTTGTCTATTCCATATTTGGCTTAAGGAACTTTATCTGTGCTCATTTCAATCTCTGGTTTTATGCAGCAACCCAACTCACCTTTCCCCTTAAGCAAGCATAAGTGGGTTTTCTAAATTTGAGACCCTGTTCTGTTCTGTAATTCAGTTCCTGTGTAGCCAAGTTTATATTCCGTGTATTACTGATATCTTATGATGTTTCTTTTTCTGTGTGACTTACTTCAGTTAGAATCATCATACCTGAATCCACTCATTGTGCTGCTACGGGCCTGATGACACAGATTTCATTGCTGAGTGATATTGCTTTGTAAGTAAATACCACAACTTCTTTATCCATTTTTCACTTTCTGCGATGTTGAACTTGTACTGTAAACGAGGTTCTTGTAAACGGAGCCGTTCCAAACTTTAGGGTGGCTGTGTCTTTTTGATTTTAATTTCCCTAAGCTATAGGACCATAAGTGGAAGTGCCCTAGGTTCTGTTGCTTTGTTTTTTAGATGTTTCAGGAAACACCATACACTTCTCCCGAGTGGTTGTTGGCAATTTACATCCCGCCCATCAGCATAACAAGGCTCCCAGTTCTCCATGGCCTGTCCTGCCTTTCTGGATTTTACACTTCTTTCAGATGGCCCTTTTGACCGGGGGGAAGTGAGACTTCATTGTAGTGCAGATTTCCTTTGCAAGCTTGCTTGGTTGGCCAAAAAGGGCGTATGCGTTTTTCCCTGAATATATTCAGGAAAAAACGCATACGCCCTTTTTGGCCAAGTGCATCATTGTGGACGTTCTGCCTCTTTTCCTATGCTTTCAATGCAATTCCAGTCTACCTCCTGAAATCGGTTTCCTGCAATTCTGCCCCGCTTTCAAGTCCTCTTGGCAGCCTTACTTCAGTCTATTTTTGGACGATAGCTGTCATTTATAACTCTGCAGGTTTGTGAATTACAGTGCCCCTGAGCTCCTTTCTTCAACTCGCTTTCTTGTGACCTGGCCGCAACACCGCAGGATGGCTTCAGGCCCTAATCTGGTTCCGGCACGGCACGCTGAGCCTTTGGTTATTTCCTCTTCCTGGTGGGAAATGAGAGTTAAATTTGCCCGTCCAGACACCTCCAGCTAGTCTCTCATTGGTTCTCGCTATTCCTGTTCATCTTCCGCAGAAATTGCAAACTGGGCCAAACGGGAGGTTAAAGGGACTGACTCTCCAAGTCGGGAGAGTGTTAGTAAAGCGTCTGGAATGTTGCACCCGAGTACCAGGGGAGGAAAACTGAGACATATTTGAACACGTCTCCCGATCAAATGGTTGATCATACTCTAGGTTCCACATGCATGTTTTAGCTGAAGGAAGAATACCTTAAACCTGGGTAGTTGAAACCCGTGGAATGGGTACCATGCAATATGACTTCAAAGGGTCTTCATTTGTTCACCGAACCTCTCCAATCCTATCACTGCTGCGTTTATGCCCCTGTACACATGCTTGATTCTCTTTCGGAGACATAGCAATCCATAGGTTTTTAAGATACTTACTAGTCAGGTACATTCTTAGGCGTTTAATATGCGGTGTTGAGTCCATTTCTTTGAGCAAGGAGTAGCTCTTGTCTATTCCATATTTGACTTAAGGAACTTTATCTGTGCTCATTTCAATCTCTGGTTTTATGCAGCACCCCAACTCACCTTTACCCTTAAGCAAGCAGAAGTTGGTTTTCTAAATTTGAGACCCTGTTCT
Organism: Stenella coeruleoalba; assembly: GCF_951394435.1. Lineage (NCBI taxonomy): Eukaryota > Metazoa > Chordata > Mammalia > Artiodactyla > Delphinidae > Stenella > Stenella coeruleoalba. Next base: position 1,862,194 of record NW_027646459.1, read on the forward strand.
GTTCTGTAATTCAGTTCCTGTGTAGCCAAGTTTACATTCCGTGTATTACTGATATCTTATGATGTTTCTTTTTCTGTGTGACTTATTTCAGTTAGAATCATCGTACCTGAATCTACTCATTATGCTGCTACGGGCCTGATGACATAGATTTCATTGCTGAGTGATACTGCATTGTACGTAAGTACCACATGTTCTTTATCCATTTTTCACTTTCTGCGATGTTGAACTTGTACTGTAAACGAGGTTCTTGTAAACAGAGCCGTTCCAAACTTTGGGGTGGCTGTGTCTTTTTGATTTTAATTTCCCTAAGCTATAGGACCATAAGTGGAAGTGCCCTAGGCTCTGTTGCTTTGTTTTTTAGATGTTTCAGGAAACACCATACACTTCTCCCGAGTGGTTGTTGGCAATTTACATCCCGCCCATCAGCATAACAAGGCTCCCAGTTCTCCATGGCCTGTCCTGCCTTTCTGGATTTTACACTTTTTTCAGATGGCCCTTTTGACCAGGGGGAAGTGAGACTTCATTGTAGTGCAGATTTCCTTTGCAAGCTTGCTTGGTTGGCCAAAAAGGGCGTATGCGTTTTTTCCTGAATATATTCAGGAAAAAAACGCATACGCCCTTTTTGGCCAAGTGCATCATTGTGGACGTTCTGCCTCTTTTCCTATGCTTTCAATGCAATTCCAGTCTACCTCCTGAAATCGGTTTCCTGCAATTCTGCCCCGCTTTCAAGTCCTCTTGGCAGCGTTACTTCAGTCTATTTTTGGACGATAGCTGTCATTTATAACTCTGCAGGTTTGTGAATTACAGTGCCCCTGAGCTCCTTTCTTCAACTCGCTTTCTTGTGACCTGGCCGCAACACCGCAGGATGGCTTCAGGACCTAATCTGGTTCCGGCACGGCACGCTGAGCCTTTGGTTATTTCCTCTTCCTGTTGGGAAATGAGAGTTAAATTTGCCCGTCCAGACACCTCCAGCTAGCCTCTCATTGGTTCTCGCTATTCCTGTTCATCTTCCGCAGAAATTGCAAACTGGGCCAAACAAGAGGTTAAAGGGACTGACTCTCCAAGTCGGGAGAGTGTTAGTAAAGCGTCTGGAATGTTGCACCCAAGTACCAGGGTACGAAAACTGAGACATATTTGAACACGTCTCCCGATCACATGGTTGATCATACTCTAGGTTCCACATGCATGTTTTAGCTGAAGGAAGAATACCTTAAACCTGGGTAGTTGAAACCCGTGGAATGGGTACCATGCAATATGACTTCAAAGGGTCTTCATTTGCTCACCGAACCTCTCCAATCCTATCACTGCTGCGTTTATGCCCCTGTACACATGCTTGATTCTCTTTTGGAGACATAGCAATCCATAGGTTTTAAGATATTAACTAGCCAGGAACATTCTTAGGCGTTTAATATGGGGTGTTGAGTCCATTTCGTTGAGCAAGGAGTAGCTCTTGTCTATTCCATATTTGGCTTAAGGAAATTTATCTGTGCTCATTTCAATCTCTGGTTTTATGCAGCACCCCAACTCACCTTTACCCTTAAGCAAGCATAAGTTGGTTTTCTAAATTTGAGACCCTGTTCTGTTCTGTAATTCAGTTCCTGTGTAGGCAAGTTTACATTCCGCGTATTAGTGATATCTTATGATGTTTCTTTTTCTGTGTGACTTACTTCAGTTAGAATCATCATACCTGAATCCACTCATTGTGCTGCTAAGGGCCTGATGACACAGATTTCATTGCTGAGTGATATTGCTTTGTAAGTAAATACCACAACTTCTTTATCCATTTTTCACTTTCTGCGATGTTGAACTTGTACTGTAAACGAGGTTCTTGTAAACGGAGCCGTTCCAAACTTTGGGGTGGCTGTGTCTTTTTGATTTTAATTTCCCTAAGCTATAGGACCATAAGTGGAAGTGCCCTAGGTTCTGTTGCTTTGTTTTTTAGATGTTTCAGGAAACACCATACACTTCTCCCGAGTGGTTGTTGGCAATTTACATCCCGCCCATCAGCATAACAAGGCTCCCAGTTCTCCATGGCCTGTTCTGCCTTTCTGGATTTTACACTTTTTTCAGATGGCCCTTTTGACCGGGGGGAAGTGAGACTTCATTGTAGTGCAGATTTCCTTTGCAAGCTTGCTTGGTTGGCCAAAAAGGGCGTATGCGTTTTTTCCTGAATATATTCAGGAAAAAACGCATACGCCCTTTTTGGCCAAGTGCATCATTGTGGACGTTCTGCCTCTTTTCCTATGCTTTCAATGCAATTCCAGTCTACCTCCTGAAATCGGTTTCCTGCAATTCTGCCCCGCTTTCAAGTCCTCTTGGCAGCCTTACTTCAGTCTATTTTTGGACGATAGCTGTCATTTATAACTCTGCAGGTTTGTGCATTACAGTGTCCCTGAGCTCCTTTCTTCAACTTGCTTTCTTGTGACCTGGCCGCAACACCGCAGGATGGCTTCAGGCCCTAATCTGGTTCTGGCACGGCACGCTGAGCCTTTGGTTATTTCCTCTTCCTGGTGGGAAATGAGAGTTAAATTTGCCCGTCCAGACACCTCCAGCTAGTCTCTCATTGGTTCTCGCTATTCCTGTTCATCTTCCGCAGAAATTGCAAACTGGGCCAAACAGGAGGTTAAAGGCGCTGACTCTCCAAGTGGGGAGAGTGTTAGTAAAGCGTCTGGAATGTTGCACCCGAGTACCAGGGGAGGAAAACTGAGACATATTTGAACACGTCTCCCGTTCACATGGTTGACCATACTTGGGTTCCACATGCATGTTTTAGCTGAAGGAAGAATACCTTAAACCTGGGTAGTTGAAACCCGTGGAATGGGTACCATGCAATATGACTTCAAAGTGTCTTCATTTGCGCACCGAACCTCTCCAATCCTATCACTGCTGTGTTTATGCCCCTGTACACATGCTTGATTCTCTTTTGGAGACATAGCAATCCATAGGTTTTAAGATACTTACTAGTCAGGAACATTCTTAGGCGTTTAATATGGGGTGTTGAGTCCATTTCGTTGAGCAAGGAGTAGCTCTTGTCTATTCCATATTTGGCTTAAGGAACTTTATCTGTGCTCATTTCAATCTCTGGTTTTATGCAGCACCCCAACTCACCTTTCCCCTTAAGCAAGCATAAGTTGGTTTTCTAAATTTGAGACCCTGTTCTGTTCTGTAATTCAGTTCCTGTATAGCCAAGTTTACATTCCGTGTATTACTGATATCTTATGATGTTTCTTTTTCTGTGTGACTTACTTCAGTTAGAATCATCATACCTGAATCCACTCATTGAGCTGCTACGGGCCTGATGACACAGATTTCATTGCTGAGTGATATTGCTTTGTAAGTAAATACCACAACTTCTTTATCCATTTTTCACTTTCTGCGATGTTGAACTTGTACTGTAAACGAGGTTCTTGTAAACGGAGCCCTTCCAAACTTTGGGGTGGCTGTGTCTTTTTGATTTTAATTTCCCTAAGCTATAGGACCATAAGTGGAAGTGCCCTAGGTTCTGTTGCTTTGTTTTTTAGATGTTTCAGGAAACACCATACACTTCTCCTGAGTGGTTGTTGGCAATTTACATCCCGCCCATCAGCATAACAAGGCTCCCAGTTCTCCATGGCCTGTCCTGCCTTTCTGGATTTTACACTTTTTTCAGATGGCCCTTTTGACCGGGGGGAAGTGAGACTTCATTGTAGTGCAGATTTCCTTTGCAAGCTTGCTTGGTTGGCCAAAAAGGGCGTATGCGTTTTTTCCTGAATATATTCAGGAAAAAACGCATACGCCCTTTTTGGCCAAGTGCATCATTGTGGACGTTCTGCCTCTTTTCCTATGCTTTCAATGCAATTCCAGTCTACCTCCTGAAATCGGTTTCCTGCAATTCTGCCCCACTTTCAAGTCCTCTTGGCAGCCTTACTTCAGTCTATTTTTGGACGATAGCTGTCATTTATAACTCTGCAGGTTTGTGAATTACAGTGCCCCTGAGCTCCTTTCTTCAACTCGCTTTCTTGTGACCTGGCCGCAACACCGCAGGATGGCTTCAGGCCCTAATCTGGTTCCGGCCCGGCATGCTGAGCCTTTGGTTAATTCCTCTTCCTGGTGGGAAATGAGAGTTAAATTTGCCCGTCCAGACACCTCCAGCTAGCCTCTCATTGGTTCTCGCTATTCCTGTTCATCTTCCGCAGAAATTGCAAACTGGGCCAAACAGGAGGTTAAAGGGACTGACTCTCCAAGTCGGGAGAGTGTTAGTAAAGCGTCTGGAATGTTGCACCCGAGTACCAGGGGAGGAAAACTGAGACATATTTGAACACGTCTCCCGTTCACATGGTTGATCATACTCTGGGTTCCACATGCATGTTTTAGCTGAAGGAAGAATACCTTAAACCTGGAGAGTTGAGACCCGTGTAATGGGTACCATGCAATATAACTTCAAAGGGTCTTCATTTGCTCACCGAACCTCTCCAATCCTATCACTGCTGTGTTTATTCCCCTGTACACACGCTCGATTCTCTTTTGGAGACATAGCAATCCATAGGTTTTAAGATACTTACTAGTCAGGTACATTCTTAGGGGTTTAATATGGGGTTTTGAGTCCATTTCGTTGAGCAAGGAGTAGCTCTTGTCTATTCCATATTTGGCTTAAGGAACTTTATCTGTGCTCATTTCAATCTCTGGTTTTATGCAGCACCCCAACTCACCTTTCCCCTTAAGCAAGCATAAGTTGGTTTTCTAAATTTGAGTCCCTGTTCTGTTCTGTAATTCAGTTCCTGTGTAGCCAAGTTTACATTCCGTGTATTACTGATATCTTATGATGTTTCTTTTTCTGTGTGACTTACTTCAGTTAGAATCATCATACCTGAATCCACTCATTGTGCTGCTACGGGCCTGATGACATAGATTTCATTGCTGAGTGATATTGCTTTGTAAGTGAATACCACAACTTCTTTATCCATTTTTCACTTTCTGCGATGTTGAACTTGTACTGTAAACGAGGTTCTTGTAAACAGAGCCGTTCCAAACTTTGGGGTGGCTGTGTCTTTTTGATTTTAATTTCCCTAAGCTATAGGACCATAAGTGGAAGTGCCCTAGGCTCTGTTGCTTTGTTTTTTAGATGTTTCAGGAAACACCATACACTTCTCCCAAGTGTCTGTTGGCAATTTACATCCCGCCCATCAGCATAACAAGGCTCTCAGTTCTCAATGGCCTGTTGCCTTTCTGGATTTTACACTTTTTTCAGATGGCCCTTTTGACCGGGGGGAAGTGAGACTTCATTGTAGTGCAGATTTCCTTTGCAAGCTTGCTTGGTTGGCCAAAAAGGGCGTATGCGTTTTTTCCTGAATATATTCAGGAAAAAACGCATACGCCCTTTTTGGCCAAGTGCATCATTGTGGACGTTCTGCCTCTTTTCCTATGCTTTCAATGCAATTCCAGTCTACCTCCTGAAATCGGTTTCCTGCAATTCTGCCCCGCTTTCAAGTCCTCTTGGCGGCCTTACTTCAGTCAATTTTTGGACGATAGCTGTCATTTATAACTCTGCAGGTTTGTGAATTACAGTGCCCCTGAGCTCCTTTCTTCAACTCGCTTTCTTTTGAGCTGGCCGCAACACCGCAGGATGGCTTCAGGCCCTAATCTGGTTCCGGCCCGGCATGCTGAGCCTTTGGTTAATTCCTCTTCCTGGTGGGAAATGAGAGTTAAATTTGCCCGTCCAGACACCTCCAGCTAGCCTCTCATTGGTTCTCGCTATTCCTGTTCATCTTCCGCAGAAATTGCAAACTGGGCCAAACAGGAGGTTAAAGGGAATGACTCTCCAAGTCGGGAGAGTGTTAGTAAAGCGTCTGGAATGTTGCACCCGAGTACCAGGGGAGGAAAACTGAGACATATTTGAACACGTCTCCCGTTCACATGGTTGATCATACTCTGGGTTCCACATGCATGTTTTAGCTGAAGGAAGAATACCTTAAACCTGGAGAGTTGAGACCCGTGTAATGGGTACCATGCAATATAATTTCAAAGGGTCTTCATTTGCTCACCGAACCTCTCCAATCCTATCACTGCTGTGTTTATTCCCCTGTACACACACTTGATTCTCTTTTGGAGACATAGCAATCCATAGGTTTTAAGATACTTACTAGTCAGGTACATTCTTACGGGTTTAATATGGGGTTTTGAGTCCATTTCGTTGAGCAAGGAGTAGCTCTTGTCTATTCCATATTTGACTTAAGGAACTTTATCTGTGCTCATTTCAATCTCTGGTTTTATGCAGCACCCCAACTCACCTTTCCCCTTAAGCAAGCATAATTTGTTTTTCTAAATTTGAGACCCTGTTCTGTTCTGTAATTCAGTTCCTGTGTAGCCAAGTTTACATTCCATGTATTACTGATATCTTATGATGTTTCTTTTTCTGTGTGACTTATTTCAGTTAGAATAATCATACCTGAATCCACTCATTGTGATGCTAAGGGCCTGATGACATAGAATTCATTGCTGAGTGATATTGCTTTGTAAGTAAATACCACAACTTCTTTATCCATTTTTCACTTTCTGCGATGTTGAACTTGTACTGTAAACGAGGTTCTTGTAAACAGAGGCGTCCCAAACTTTGGGGTGGCTGTGTCTTTTTGATTTTAATTTCCCTAAGCTATAGGACCATAAGTGGCAGTGCCCTAGGCTCTGTTGCTTTGTTTTTTAGATGTTTCAGGAAACACCATACACTTCTCCCGAGTGTCTGTTGGCAATTTACATCCCGCCCATCAGCATAACAAGGCTCCCAGTTCTCCATGGCCTGTCCTGCCTTTCTGGATTTTACACTTTTTTCAGATGGCCCTTTTGACCGGGGGGAAGTGAGACTTCATTGTAGTGCAGATTTCCTTTGCAAGCTTGCTTGGTTGGCCAAAAAGGGCGTATGCGTTTTTTCCTGAATATATTCAGGAAAAAACGCATACGCCCTTTTTGGCCAAGTGCATCATTGTGGACGTTCTGCTTCTTTTCCTATGCTTTCAATGCAATTCCAGTCTACCTCCTGAAATCGGTTTCCTGCAATTCTGCCCCGCTTTCAAGTCCTCTTGGCAGCCTTACTTCAGTCTATTTTTGGACGATAGCTGTCATTTATAACTCTGCAGGTTTGTGAATTACAGTGCCCCTGAGCTCCTTTCTTCAACTCGCTTTCTTGTGACCTGGCCGCAACACCGCAGGATGGCTTCAGGCCCTAATCTGGTTCCGGCACGGCACGCTGAGCCTTTGGTTATTTCCTCTTCCTGGTGGGAAATGAGAGTTAAATTTGCCCGTCCAGACACCTCCAGCTAGTCTCTCATTGGTTCTCGCTATTCCTGTTCATCTTCCGCAGAAATTGCAAACTGGGCCAAACAGGAGGTTAAAGGGACTGACTCTCCAAGTCGGGAGAGTGTTAGTAAAGCGTCTGGAATGTTGCACCCGAGTACCAGGGTACGAAAACTGAGACATATTTGAACACGTCTCCCGATCACATGGTTGATCATACTCTAGGTTCCACATGCATGTTTTAGCTGAAGGAAGAATACCTTAAACCTGGGTAGTTGAAACCCTTGGAATGGGTACCATGCAATATGACTTCAAAGGGTCTTCATTTGCTCACCGAACCTCTCCAATCCTATCACTGCTGCGTTTATGCCCCTGTACACATGCTTGATTCTCTTTCGGAGACATAGCAATCCATAGGTTTTAAGATACTTACTAGTCAGGTACATTCTTAGGCGTTTAATATGCGGTGTTGAGTCCATTTCGTTGAGCAAGGAGTAGCTCTTGTCTATTCCATATTTGACTTAAGGAACTTTATCTGTGCTCATTTCAATCTCTGGTTTTATACAACACCCCAACTCACCTTTCCCCTTAAGCAAGCATAATTTGTTTTTCTAAATTTGAGTCCCTGTTCTGTACTGTAATTCAGTTCCTGTGTAGCCAAGTTTACATTCCGTGTATTAGTGATATCTTATGATGTTTCTTTTTCTGTGTGACTTACTTCAGTTAGAATCATCATACCTGAATCCACTCATTGTGCTGCTACGGGCCTGATGACACAGATTTCATTGCTGAGTGATATTGCTTTGTAAGTAAATACCACAACTTCTTTATCCATTTTTCACTTTCTGCGATGTTGAACTTGTACTGTAAACGAGGTTCTTGTAAACAGAGCCGTTCCAAACTTTGGGGTGGCTGTGTCTTTTTGATTTTAATTTCCCTAAGCTATAGGACCATAAGTGGAAGTGCCCTAGGTTCTGTTGCTTTGTTTTTTAGATGTTTCAGGAAACACCATACACTTCTCCCGAGTGGTTGTTGGCAATTTACATCCCGCCCATCAGCATAACAAGGCTCCCAGTTCTCCATGGCCTGTCCTGCCTTTCTGGATTTTACACTTTTTTCAGATGGCCCTTTTGACCGGGGGGAAGTGAGACTTCATTGTAGTGCAGATTTCCTTTGCAAGCTTGCTTGGTTGGCCAAAAAGGGCGTATGCGTTTTTTCCTGAATATATTCAGGAAAAAACGCATACGCCCTTTTTGGCCAAGTGCATCATTGTGGACGTTCTGCCTCTTTTCCTATGCTTTCAATGCAATTCCAGTCTACCTCCTGAAATCGGTTTCCTGCAATTCTGCCCCGCTTTCAAGTCCTCTTGGCAGCCTTACTTCAGTCTATTTTTGGACGATAGCTGTCATTTATAACTCTGCAGGTTTGTGAATTACAGTGCCCCTGAGCTCCTTTGTTCAACTCGCTTTCTTTTGAGCTGGCCGCAACACCGCAGGATGGCTTCAGGCCCTAATCTGGTTCCGGTACGGCACGCTGAGCCTTTGGTTATTTCCTCTTCCTGGTGGGAAATGAGAGTTAAATTTGCCCGTCCAGACACCTCCAGCTAGCCTCTCATTGGTTCTCGCTATTCCTGTTCATCTTCCGCAGAAATTGCAAACTGGGCCAAACAGGAGGTTAAAGGCGCTGACTCTCCAAGTGGGGAGAGTGTTAGTAAAGCGTCTGGAATGTTGCACCCGAGTACCAGGGGAGGAAAACTGAGACATATTTGAACACGTCTCCCGTTCACATGGTTGATCATACTTGGGTTCCACATGCATGTTTTAGCTGAAGGAAGAATACCTAAAACCTGGGTAGTTGAAACCCGTGGAATGTGTACCATGTAATATGACTTCAAAGGGTCTTCATTTGCTCACCGAACCTCTCCAATCCTATCACTGCTGCGTTTATGCCCCTGTACACATGCTTGATTCTCTTTTGGAGACATAGCAATCCATAGGTTTTAAGATACTTACTAGTCAGGTACATTCTTAGGCGTTTAATATGCGGTGTTGAGTCCATTTCGTTGAGCAAGGAGTAGCTCTTGTCTATTCCATATTTGGCTTAAGGAACTTTATCTGTGCTCATTTCAATCTCTGGTTTTATGCAGCAACTCAACTCACCTTTACCCTTAAGCAAGCATAAGTTGGTTTTCTAAATTTGAGACCCTGTTCTGTTTTGGAATTCAGTTCCTGTGTAGCCAAGTTTACATTCCGTGTATTACTGATATCTTATGATGTTTCTTTTTCTGTGTGACTTATTTCAGTTAGAATCATCGTACCTGAATCTACTCATTATGCTGCTACGGGCCTGATGACATAGATTTCATTGCTGAGTGATATTGCTTTGTAAGTGAATACCACAACTTCTTTATCCATTTTTCACTTTCTGCGATGTTGAACTTGTACTGTAAACGAGGTTCTTGTAAACAGAGCCGTTCCAAACTTTGGGGTGGCTGTGTCTTTTTGATTTTAATTTCCCTAAGCTATAGGACCATAAGTGGAAGTGCCCTAGGCTCTGTTGCTTTGTTTTTTAGATGTTTCATGAAACACCATACACTTCTCCCGAATGGTTGTTGGCAATTTACATCCCGCCCATCAGCATAACAAGGCTCCCAGTTCTCCATGGCCTGTCCTGCCTTTCTGGATTTTACACTTTTTTCAGATGGCCCTTTTGACCGGGGGGAAGTGAGACTTCATTGTAGTGCAGATTTCCTTTGCAAGCTTGCTTGGTTGGCCAAAAAGGGCGTATGCGTTTTTTCCTGAATATATTCAGGAAAAAACGCATACGCACTTGTTGGCCAAGTGCATCATTGTGGACGTTCTGCCTCTTTTCCTATGCTTTCAATGCAATTCCAGTCTACCTCCTGAAATCGGTTTCCTGCAATTCTGCCCCGCTTTCAAGTCCTCTTGGCAGCCTTACTTCAGTCTATTTTTGGACGATAGCTATCATTTATAACTCTGCAGGTTTGTGAATTACAGTGCCCCTGAGCTCCTTTCTTCAACTCGCTTTCTTGTGACCTGGCCGCAACACCGCAGGATGGCTTCAGGACCTAATCTGGTTCCGGCATGGCACGCTGAGCCTTTGGTTAATTCCTCTTCCTGGTGGGAAATGAGAGTTAAATTTGCCCGTCCAGACACCTCCAGCTAGCCTCTCATTGGTTCTCGCTATTCCTGTTCATCTTCCGCAGAAATTGCAAACTGGGCCAAACAGGAGGTTAAAGGGACTGACTCTCCAAGTCGGGAGAGTGTTAGTAAAGCGTCTGGAATGTTGCACCCAAGTACCAGGGTACGAAAACTGAGACATATTTGAACACGTCTCCCGTCACATGGTTGATCATACTCTAGGTTCCACATGCATGTTTTAGCTGAAGGAAGAATACCTTAAACCTGGGTAGTTGAAACCCGTGGAATGGGTACCATGCAATATGACTTCAAAGGGTCTTCATTTGCTCACCGAACCTCTCCAATCCTATCACTGCTGCGTTTATGCCCCTGTACACATGCTTGATTCTCTTTTGGAGACATAGCAATCCATAGGTTTTAAGATACTTACTAGTCAGGAACATTCTTAGGCGTTTAATATGGGGTGTTGAGTCCATTTCGTTGAGCAAGGAGTAGCTCTTGTCTATTCCATATTTGGCTTAAGGAACTTTATCTGTGCTCATTTCAATCTCTGGTTTTATGCAGCACCCCAACTCACCTTTACCCTTAAGCAAGCATAAGTTGGTTTTCTAAATTTGAGACCCTGTTCTGTTCTGTAATTCAGTTCCTGTGTAGGCAAGTTTACATTCCGTGTATTAGTGATATCTTATGATGTTTCTTTTTCTGTGTGACTTATTTCAGTTAGAATCATCATACCTGAATCCACTCATTGCGATGCTAAGGGCCTGATGACATAGATTTCATTGCTGAGTGATATTGCTTTGTAAGTGAATACCACAACTTCTTTATCCATTTTTCACTTTCTGCGATGTTGAACTTGTACTGTAAACGAGGTTCTTGTAAACAGAGCCGTTCCAAACTTTGGGGTGGCTGTGTCTTTTTGATTTTAATTTCCCTAAGCTATAGGACCATAAGTGGAAGTGCCCTAGGCTCTGTTGCTTTGTTTTTTAGATGTTTCAGGAAACACCATACACTTCTCCCGAGTGGTTGTTGGCAATTTACATCCCGCCCATCAGCATAACAAGGCTCCCAGTTCTCCATGGCATGTCCTGCCTTTCTGGATTTTACACTTTTTTCAGATGGCCCTTTTGACCGAGGGGAATTGAGACTTCATTGTAGTGCAGATTTCCTTTGCAAGCTTGCTTGGTTGGCCAAAAAGGGCGTATGCGTTTTTTCCTGAATATATTCAGGAAAAAACGCATACGCCCTTTTTGGCCAAGTGCATCATTGTGGACGTTCTGCCTCTTTTCCTATGCTTTCAATGCAATTCCAGTCTACCTCCTGAAATCGGTTTCCTGCAATTCTGCCCCGCTTTCAAGTCCTCTTGGCAGCCTTACTTCAGTCTATTTTTGGACGATAGCTGTCATTTATAACTCTGCAGGTTTGTGAATTACAGTGCCCCTGAGCTCCTTTCTTCAACTCGCTTTCTTGTGACCTGGCCGCAACACCGCAGGATGGCTTCAGGCCCTAATCTGGTTCCGGCACGGCACGCTGAGCCTTTGGTTAATTCCTCTTCCTGGTGGGAAATGAGAGTTAAATTTGCCCGTCCAGACACCTCCAGCTAGCCTCTCATTGGTTCTCGCTATTCCTGTTCATCTTCCGCAGAAATTGCAAACTGGGCCAAACAGGAGGTTAAAGGGACTGACTCTCCAAGTCGGGAGAGTGTTAGTAAAGCGTCTGGAATGTTGCACCCAAGTACCAGGGTACGAAAACTGAGACATATTTGAACACGTCTCCCGATCACATGGTTGATCATACTCTAGGTTCCACATGCATGTTTTAGCTGAAGGAAGAATACCTTAAACCTGGGTAGTTGAAACCCGTGGAATGGGTACCATGCAATATGACTTCAAAGGGTCTTCATTTGCTCACCGAACCTCTCCAATCCTATCACTGCTGCGTTTATGACCCTGTACACATGCTTGATTCTCTTTCGGAGACATAGCAATCCATAGGTTTTAAGATACTTACTAGTCAGGTACATTCTTAGGCGTTTAATATGCGGTGTTGAGTCCATTTCGTTGAGCAAGGAGTAGCTCTTGTCTATTCCATATTTGACTTAAGGAACTTTATCTGTGCTCATTTCAATCTCTGGTTTTATGCAGCACCCCAACTCACCTTTACCCTTAAGCAAGCATAAGTTGGTTTTCTAAATTTGAGTCCCTGTTCTGTTCTGTAATTCAGTTCCTGTGTAGCCAAGTTTACATTCCGTGTATTACTGATATCTTATGATGTTTCTTTTTCTGTGTGACTTACTTCAGTTACAATCATCATACCTGAATCCACTCATTGTGCTGCTACGGGCCTGATGACACAGATTTCATTGCTGAGTGATATTGCTTTGTAAGTAAACACCACAACTTCTTTCTCCATTTTTCACTTTCTGCGATGTTGAACTTGTACTGTAAACGAGGTTCTTGTAAACAGAGCCGTTCCAAACTTTGGGGTGGCTGTGTCTTTTTGATTTTAATTTCCCTAAGCTATAGGACCATAAGTGGAAGTGCCCTAGGTTCTGTTGCTTTGTTTTTTAGATGTTTCAGGAAACACCATACACTTCTCCCGAGTGGTTGTTGGCAATTTACATCCCGCCCATCAGCATAACAAGGCTCCCAGTTCTCCATGGCCTGTCCTGCCTTTCTGGATTTTACACTTTTTTCAGATGGCCCTTTTGACCGGGGGGAAGTGAGACTTCATTGTAGTGCAGATTTCCTTTGCAAGCTTGCTTGGTTGGCCAAAAAGGGCGTATGCGTTTTTTCCTGAATATATTCAGGAAAAAACGCATACGCCCTTTTTGGCCAAGTGCATCATTGTGGACGTTCTGCCTCTTTTCCTATGCTTTCAATGCAATTCCAGTCTACCTCCTGAAATCGGTTTCCTGCAATTCTGCCCCACTTTCAAGTCCTCTTGGCAGCCTTACTTCAGTCTATTTTTGGACGATAGCTGTCATTTATAACTCTGCAGGTTTGTGAATTACAGTGCCCCTGAGCTCCTTTCTTCAACTCGCTTTCTTTTGAGCTGGCCGCAACACCGCAGGATGGTTACAGGACCTAATCTGGTTCCGGTACGGCACGCTGAGCCTTTGGTTATTTCCACTTCCTGGTGGGAAATGAGAGTTAAATTTGCCCGTCCAGACACCTCCAGCTAGCCTCTCATTGGTTCTCGCTATTCCTGTTCATCTTCCGCAGAAATTGCAAACTGGGCCAAACAGGAGGTTAAAGGCGCTGACTCTCCAAGTGGGGAGAGTGTTAGTAAAGCGTCTGGAATGTTGCACCCGAGTACCAGGGGAGGAAAACTGAGACATATTTGAACACGTCTCCCGTTCACATGGTTGATCATACTTGGGTTCCACATGCATGTTTTAGCTGAAGGAAGAATACCTTAAACCTGGAGAGTTGAGACCCGTGTAATGGGTACCATGCAATATGACTTCAAAGGGTCTTCATTTGCTCACCGAACCTCTCCAATCCTATCACTGCTGCGTTTATGCCCCTGTACACACGCTTGATTCTCTTTTGGAGACATAGCAATCCATAGGTTTTAAGATACTTACTAGTCAGGTACATTCTTAGGCGTTTAATATGGGGTGTTGAGTCCATTTCGTTGAGCAAGGAGTAGCTCTTGTCTATTCCATATTTGGCTTAAGGAACTTTATCTGTGCTCATTTCAATCTCTGGTTTTATGCAGCACCCCAACTCACCTTTACCCTTAAGCAAGCATAAGTTGGTTTTCTAAATTTGAGACCCTGTTCTGTTCTGTAATTCAGTTCCTGTGTAGACAAGTTTACATTCCGTGTATTACTGATATCTTATGATGTTTCTTTTTCTGTGTGACTTACTTCAGTTAGAATCATCATACCTGAATCCACTCATTGTGCTGCTAAGGGCCTGATGACACAGATTTCATTGCTGAGTGATATTGCTTTGCAAGTAAATACCACAACTTCTTTATCCATTTTTCACTTTCTGCGATGTTGAACTTGTGCTGTAAACGAGGTTCTTGTAAACAGAGCCGTTCCAAACTTTGGGGTGGCTGTGTCTTTTTGATTTTAATTTCCCTAAGCTATAGGACCATAAGTGGAAGTGCCCTAGGTTCTGTTGCTTTGTTTTTTAGATGTTTCAGGAAACACCATACACTTCTCCCGAGTGGTTGTTGGCAATTTACATCCCGCCCATCAGCATAACAAGGCTCCCAGTTCTCCATGGCCTGTCCTGCCTTTCTGGATTTTACACTTTTTTCAGATGGCCCTTTTGACCGGGGGGAAGTGAGACTTCATTGTAGTGCAGATTTCCTTTGCAAGCTTGCTTGGTTGGCCAAAAAGGGCGTATGCGTTTTTTCCTGAATATATTCAGGAAAAAACGCATACGCCCTTTTTGGCCAAGTGCATCATTGTGGACGTTCTGCCTCTTTTCCTATGCTTTCAATGCAATTCCAGTCTACCTCCTGAAATCGGTTTCCTGCAATTCTGCCCCGCTTTCAAGTCCTCTTGGCAGCCTTACTTCAGTCTATTTTTGGACGATAGCTGTCATTTATAACTCTGCAGGTTTGTGAATTACAGTGCCCCTGAGCTCCTTTCTTCAACTCGCTTTCTTTTGAGCTGGCCGCAACACCGCAGGATGGCTTCAGGCCCTAATCTGGTTCCGGTACGGCACGCTGAGCCTTTGGTTATTTCCTCTTCCTGGTGGGAAATGAGAGTTAAATTTGCCCGTCCAGACACCTCCAGGTAGCCTCTCATTGGTTGTCGCTATTCCTGTTCATCTTCCGCAGAAATTGCAAACTGGGCCAAACAGGAGGTTAAAGGCGCTGACTCTCCAAGTGGGGAGAGTGTTAGTAAAGCGTCTGGAATGTTGCACCCGAGTACCAGGGGAGGAAAACTGAGACATATTTGAACACGTCTCCCGTTCACATGGTTGATCATACTTGGGTTCCACATGCATGTTTTAGCTGAAGGAAGAATACCTAAAACCTGGGTAGTTGAAACCCGTGGAATGGGTACCATGCAATATGACTTCAAAGGGTCTTCATTTGCTCACCGAACCTCTCCAATCCTATCACTGCTGCGTTTATGCCCCTGTACACATGCTTGATTCTCTTTTGGAGACATAACAATCCATACGTTTTAAGATACTTACTAGTCAGGTACATTCTTAGGCGTTTAATATGCGGTGTTGAGTCCATTTCGTTGAGCAAGGAGTAGCTCTTGTCTATTCCATATTTGGCTTAAGGAACTTTATCTGTGCTCATTTCAATCTCTGGTTTTATGCAGCACCCCAACTCACCTTTACCCTTAAGCAAGCATAAGTTGGTTTTCTAAATTTGAGACCCTGTTCTGTTCTGTAATTCAGTTCCTGTGTAGGCAAGTTTACATTCCGTGTATTAGTGATATCTTATGATGTTTCTTTTTCTGTGTGACTTATTTCAGTTAGAATCATCATACCTGAATCCACTCATTGCGATGCTAAGGGCCTGATGACATAGATTTCATTGCTGAGTGATATTGCTTTGTAAGTGAATACCACAACTTCTTTATCCATTTTTCACTTTCTGCGATGTTGAACTTGTACTGTAAATGAGGTTCTTGTAAACAGAGCCGTTCCAAACTTTGGGGTGGCTGTGTCTTTTTGATTTTAATTTCCCTAAGCTATAGGACCATAAGTGGAAGTGCCCTAGGCTCTGTTGCTTTGTTTTTTAGATGTTTCAGGAAACACCATACACTTCTCCCAAGTGTCTGTTGGCAATTTACATCCCGCCCATCAGCATAACAAGGCTCCCAGTTCTCAATGGCCTGTTGCCTTTCTGGATTTTACACTTTTTTCAGATGGCCCTTTTGACCGGGGGGAAGTGAGACTTCATTGTAGTGCAGATTTCCTTTGCAAGCTTGCTTGGTTGGCCAAAAAGGGCGTATGCGTTTTTTCCTGAATATATTCAGGAAAAAACGCATACGCCCTTTTTGGCCAAGTGCATCATTGTGGACGTTCTGCCTCTTTTCCTATGCTTTCAATGCAATTCCAGTCTACCTCCTGAAATCGGTTTCCTGCAATTCTGCCCCGCTTTCAAGTCCTCTTGGCAGCCTTACTTCAGTCTATTTTTGGACGATAGCTGTCATTTATAACTCTGCAGGTTTGTGAATTACAGTGCCCCTGAGCTCCTTTCTTCAACTCGCTTTCTTTTGAGCTGGTCGCAACACCGCAGGATGGCTTCAGGCCCTAATCTGGTTCCGGTATGGCACGCTGAGCCTTTGGTTATTTCCTCTTCCTGGTGGGAAATGAGAGTTAAATTTGCCCGTCTAGACACCTTCACCTAGTCTCTCATTGGTTCTCGCTATTCCTGTTCATCTTCCGCAGAAATTGCAAACTGGGCCAAACAGGAGGTTAAAGGCGCTGACTCTCCAAGTGGGGAGAGTGTTAGTAAAGCGTCTGGAATGTTGCACCCGAGTACCAGGGGAGGAAAACTGAGACATATTTGAACACGTCTCCCGTTCACATGGTTGATCATACTTGGGTTCCACATGCATGTCTTAGCTGAAGGAAGAATACCTTAAACCTGGAGAGTTGAGACCCGTGTAATGGGTACCATGCAATATGACTTCAAAGGGTCTTCATTTGCTCACCGAACCTCTCCAATCCTATCACTGCTGCGTTTATGCCCCTGTACACATGCTTGATTCTCTTTCGGAGACATAGCAATCCATAGGTTTCAAGATACTTACTAGTCAGGTACATTCTTAGGCGTTTAATATGGGGTGTTGTGTCCATTTCGTTGAGCAAGGAGTAGCTCTTGTCTATTCCATATTTGGCTTAAGGAACTTTATCTGTGCTCATTTCAATCTCTGGTTTTATGCAGCACCCCAACTCACCTTTACCCTTAAGCAAGAATAAGTTGTTTTTCTAAATTTGAGACGCTGTTCTGTTCTGTAATTCAGTTCCTGTGTAGCCAAGTTTACATTCCGTGTATTACTGATATCTTATGATGTTTCTTTTTCTGTGTGACTTATTTCAGTTAGAATCATCGTACCTGAATCTACTCATTATGCTGCTACGGGCCTGATGACATAGATTTCATTGCTGAGTGATACTGCATTGTACGTAAGTACCACAAGTTCTTTATCCATTTTTCACTTTCTGCGATGTTGAACTTGTACTGTAAACGAGGTTCTTGTAAACAGAGCCGTTCCAAACTTTGGGGTGGCTGTGTCTTTTTGATTTTAATTTCCCTAAGCTATAGGACCATAAGTGGAAGTGCTCTAGGCTCTGTTGCTTTGTTTTTTAGATGTTTCAGGAAACACCATACACTTCTCCCAAGTGTCTGTTGGCAATTTACATCCCGCCCATCAGCATAACAAGGCTCCCAGTTCTCAATGTCCTGTTGCCTTTCTGGATTTTACACTTTTTACAGATGGCCCTTTTGACCGGGGGGAACTGAGACTTCATTGTAGTGCAGATTTCCTTTGCAAGCTTGCTTGGTTGGCCAAAAAGGGCGTATGCGTTTTTTTCTGAATATATTCAGGAAAAAACGCATACGCCCTTTTTGGCCAAGTGCATCATTGTGGACGTTCTGCCTCTTTTCCTATGCTTTCAATGAAATTCCAGTCTACCTCCTGAAATCGGTTTCCTGCAATTCTGCCCCGCTTTCAAGTCCTCTTGGCAGCCTTACTTCAGTCTATTTTTGGACGATAGCTGTCATTTATAACTCTGCAGGTTTGTGAATTACAGTGCCCCTGAGCTCCTTTCTTCAACTCGCTTTCTTGTGACCTGGCCGCAACACCGCAGGATGGCTTCAGGCCCTAATCTGGTTCCGGCCCGACATGCTGAGCCTTTGGTTAATTCCTCTTCCTGGTGGGAAATGAGAGTTAAATTTGCCCGTCCAGACACCTCCAGCTAGCCTCTCATTGGTTCTCGCTATTCCTGTTCATCTTCCGCAGAAATTGCAAACTGGGCCAAACAGGAGGTTAAAGGCGCTGACTCTCCAAGTGGGGAGAGTGTTAGTAAAGCGTCTGGAATGTTGCACCCGAGTACCAGGGGAGGAAAACTGAGACATATTTGAACACGTCTCCCGTTCACATGGTTGATCATACTTGGGTTCCACATGCATGTTTTAGCTGAAGGAAGAATACCTTAAACCTGGAGAGTTGAGACCCGTGTAATGGGTACCATGCAATATGACTTCAAAGGGTCTTCATTTGCTCACCGAACCTCTCCAATCCTATCACTGCTGCGTTTATGCCCCTGTACACATGCTTGATTCTCTTTTGGAGACATAGCAATCCATAGGTTTTACGATACTTACTAGTCAGGTACATTCTTAGGCGTTTAATATGCGGTGTTGAGTCCATTTCGTTGAGCAAGGAGTAGCTCTTGTCTATTCCATATTTGACTTAAGGAACTTTATCTGTGCTCATTTCAATCTCTGGTTTTATGCAGCACCCCAACTCACCTTTACCCTTAAGCAAGCATAAGTTGGTTTTCTAAATTTGAGACCCTGTTCTGTTCTGTAATTCAGTTCCTGTGTAGCCAAGTTTACATTCCATGTATTACTGATATCTTATGATGTTTCTTTTTCTGTGTGACTTATTTCAGTTAGAATCATCACACCTGAATCCACTCATTGTGCTGCTAAGGGCCTGATGACACAAATTTCATTGCTGAGTGATATTGCTTTGTAAGTAAATACCACAACTTCTTTATCCATTTTTCACTTTCTGCGATGTTGAACTTGTACTGTAAACGAGGTTCTTGTAAACAGAGCCGTTCCAAACTTTGGGGTGGCTGTGTCTTTTTGATTTTAATTTCCCTAAGCTATACGACCATAAGTGGCAGTGCCCTAGGCTCTGTTGCTTTGTTTTTTAGATGTTTCAGGAAACACCATACACTTCTCCCGAGTGTCTGTTGGCAATTTACATCCCGCCCATCAGCATAACAAGGCTCCCAGTTCTCCATGGCCTGTCCTGCCTTTCTGGATTTTACACTTTTTTCAGATGGCCCTTTTGACCGGGGGGAAGTGAGACTTCATTGTAGTGCAGATTTCCTTTGCAAGCTTGCTTGGTTGGCCAAAAAGGGCGTATGCGTTTTTTCCGGAATATATTCAGGAAAAAACGCATACGCCCTTTTTGGCCAAGTGCATCATTGTGGACGTTCTGCCTCTTTTCCTATGCTTTCAATGCAATTCCAGTCTACCTCCTGAAATCGGTTTCCTGCAATTCTGCCCCGCTTTCAAGTCCTCTTGGCAGCCTTACTTCAGTCTATTTTTGGACGATAGCTGTCATTTATAACTCTGCAGGTTTGTGAATTACAGTGCCCCTGAGCTCCTTTCTTCAACTCGCTTTCTTGTGACCTGGCCGCAACACCGCAGGATGGCTTCAGGCCCTAATCAGGTTCCAGCCCGGAATGCTGAGCCTTTGGTTAATTCCTCTTCCTGGTGGGAAATGAGAGTTAAATTTGCCCGTCCAGACACCTCCAGCTAGCCTCTCATTGGTTTTCGCTATTCCTGTTCATCTTCCGCAGAAATTGCAAACTGGGCCAAACAGGAGGTTAAAGGGACTGACTCTCCAAGTGGGGAGAGTGTTAGTAAAGCGTCTGGAATGTTGCACCCGAGTACCAGGGGAGGAAAACTGAGACATATTTGAACACGTCTCCCGATCACATGGTTGATCATACTCTAGGTTCCACATGCATGTTTTAGCTGAAGGAAGAATACCTTAAACCTGGGTAGTTGAAACCCGTGGAATGGGTACCATGCAATATGACTTCAAAGGGTCTTCATTTGCTCACCGCACCTCTCCAATCCTATCACTGCTGCGTTTATGCCCCTGTACACATGCTTGATTCTCTTTCGGAGACATAGCAATCCATAGGTTTTACGATACTTACTAGTCAGGTACATTCTTAGGCGTTTAATATGCGGTGTTGAGTCCATTTCATTGAGCAAGGAGTAGCTCTTGTCTATTCCATATTTGACTTAAGGAACTTTATCTGTGCTCATTTCAATCTCTGGTTTTATGCAGCACCCCAACTCACCTTTACCCTTAAGCAAGCATAAGTTGGTTTTCTAAATTTGAGACCCTGTTCTGTTCTGTAATTCAGTTCCTGTGTAGCCAAGTTTACATTCCGTGTATTACTGATATCTTATGATGTTTCTTTTTCTGTGTGACTTATTTCAGTTAGAATCATCATACCTGAATCCACTCATTGTGATGCTAAGGGCCTGATGACATAGATATCATTGCTGAGTGATATTGCTTTGTAAGTAAATACCACAACTTCTTTATCCATTTTTCACTTTCTGCGATGTTGAACTTGTACTGTAAACGAGGTTCTTGTAAACAGAGCCGTTCCAAACTTTGGGGTGGCTGTGTCTTTTTGATTTTAATTTCCCTAAGCTATAGGAACATAAGTGGCAGTGCCCTAGGCTCTGTTGCTTTGTTTTTTAGATGTTTCAGGAAACACCATACACTTCTCCGGAGTGTCTGTTGGCAATTTACATCTCGCCCATCAGCATAACAAGGCTCCCAGTTCTCCATGGCCTGTCCTGCCTTTCTGGATTTTACACTTTTTTCAGATGGCCCTTTTGACCGGGGGGAAGTGAGACTTCATTGTAGTGCAGATTTCCTTTGCAAGCTTGCTTGGTTGGCCAAAAAGTGCGTATGCGTTTTTTCCTGAATATATTCAGGAAAAAACGCATACGCACTTTTTAGCCAAGTGCATCATTGTGGACGTTCTGCCTCTTTTCCTATGCTTTCAATGCAATTCCAGTCTACCTCCTGAAATCGGTTTCCTGCAATTCTGCCCCGCTTTCAAGTCCTCTTGGCAGCCTTACTTCAGTCTGTTTTTGGATGATAGCTGTCATTTATAACTCTGCAGGTTTGTGAATTACAGTGCCCCTGAGCTCCTTTCTTCAACTCGCTTTCTTGTGACCTGGCCGCAACACCGCAGGATGGCTTCAGGCCCTAATCAGGTTCCGGCCCGGCATGCTGCGCCTTTGGTTAATTCCTCTTCCTGGTGGGAAATGAGAGTTAAATTTGCCCGTCCAGACACCTCCAGCTAGCCTCTCATTGGTTCTCGCTATTCCTGTTCATCTTCCGCAGAAATTGCAAACTGGGCCAAACAGGAGGTTAAAGGGACTGACTCTCCAAGTGGGGAGAGTGTTAGTAAAGCGTCTGGAATGTTGCACCCGAGTACCAGGGGAGGAAAACTGAGACATATTTGAACACGTCTCCCGATCACATGGTTGATCATACTCTAGGTTCCACATGCATGTTTTAGCTGAAGGAAGAATACCTTAAACCTGGGTAGTTGAAACCCGTGGAATGGGTACCATGCAATATGACTTCAAAGGGTCTTCATTTGCTCACCGAACCTCTCCAATCCTATCACTGCTGCGTTTATGCCCCTGTACACATGCTTGATTCTCTTTCGGAGACATAGCAATCCATAGGTTTTAAGATACTTACTAGTCAGGTACATTCTTAGGCGTTTAATATGCGGTGTTGAGTCAATTTCGTTGAGCAAGGAGTAGCTCTTGTCTATTCCATATTTGGCTTAAGGAACTTTATCTGTGCTCATTTTAATCTCTGGTTTTATGCAGCACCCCAACTCACCTTTACCCTTAAGCAAGCATAAGTTGGTTTTCTAAATTTGAGTCCCTGTTCTGTTCTGTAATTCAGTTCCTGTGTAGCCAAGTTTACATTCCGTGTATTACTGATATCTTATGATGTTTCTTTTTCTGTGTGACTTATTTCAGTTAGAATCATCATACCTGAATCCACTCATTGTGATGCTAAGGGCCTGATGACATAGATTTCATTGCTGAGTGATATTGCTTTGTAAGTAAATACCACAACTTCTTTATCCATTTTTCACTTTCTGCGATGTTGAACTTGTACTGTAAACGAGGTTCTTGTAAACAGAGGCGTCCCAAACTTTGGGGTGGCTGTGTCTTTTTGATTTTAATTTCCCTAAGCTATAGGACCATAAGTGGCAGTGCCCTAGGCTCTGTTGCTTTGTTTTTTAGATGTTTCAGGAAACACCATACACTTCTCCCGAGTGTCTGTTGGCAATTTACATCCCGCCCATCAGCATAACAAGGCTCCCAGTTCTCCATGGCCTGTCCTGCCTTTCTGGATTTTACACTTTTTTCAGATGTCCCTTTTGACCGGGGGGAAGTGAGACTTCATTGTAGTGCAGATTTCCTTTGCAAGTTTGCTTGGTTGGCCAAAAAGGGCGTATGCGTATTTTCCTGAATATATTCAGGAAAAAACGCATACGCCCTTTTTGGCCAAGTGCATCATTGTGGACGTTCTGCCTCTTTTCCTATGCTTTCAATGCAATTCCAGTCTACCTCCTGAAATCGGTTTCCTGCAATTCTGCCCCGCTTTCAAGTCCTCTTGGCAGCCTTACTTCAGTCTATTTTTGGACGATAGCTGTCATTTATAACTCTGCAGGTTTGTGAATTACAGTGCCCCTGAGCTCCTTTCTTCAACTCGCTTTCTTGTGACCTGGCCGCAACACCGCAGGATGGCTTCAGGCCCTAATCTGGTTCCGGCCCGGCATGCTGAGCCTTTGGTTAATTCCTCTTCCTGGTGGGAAATGAGAGTTAAATTTGCCTGTCCAGACACCTCCAGCTAGCCTCTCATTGGTTTTCGCTATTCCTGTTCATCTTCCGCAGAAATTGCAAACTGGGCCAAACAGGAGGTTAAAGGGACTGACTCTCCAAGTGGGGAGAGTGTTAGGAAAGCGTCTGGAATGTTGCACCCGAGTACCAGGGGAGGAAAACTGAGACATATTTGAACACGTCTCCCGATCACATGGTTGATTACACTCTAGGTACCACATGCATGTTTTAGCTGAAGGAAGAATACCTTAAACCTGGGTAGTTGAAACCCGTGGAATGGGTACCATGCAATATGACTTCAAAGGGTCTTCATTTGCTCACCGCACCTCTCCAATCCTATCACTGCTGCGTTTATGCCCCTGTACACATGCTTGATTCTCTTTCGGAGACATAGCAATCCATAGGTTTTAAGATACTTACTAGTCAGGTACATCCTTAGGCGTTTAATATGCGGTGTTGAGTCCATTTCGTTGAGCAAGGAGTAGCTCTTGTCTATTCCATATTTGGCTTAAGGAACTTTATCTGTGCTCATTTCAATCTCTGGTTTTATGCAGCACCCCAACTCACCTTTACCCTTAAGCAAGCATAAGTTGGTTTTCTAAATTTGAGACCCTGTTCTGTTCTGTAATTCAGTTCCTGTGTAGCCAAGTTTACATTCCGTGTATTACTGATATCTTATGATGTTTCTTTTTCTGTGTGACTTACTTCAGTTAGAATCATCATACCTGAATCCACTCATTGTGCTGCTAAGGGCCTGATGACACAGATTTCATTGCTGAGTGATATTGCTTTGTAAGTAAATACCACAACTTCTTTATCCATTTTTCACTTTCTGCGATGTTGAACTTGTACTGTAAACGAGGTTCTTGTAAACAGAGCCGTTCCAAACTTTGGGGTGGCTGTGTCTTTTTGATTTTAATTTCCCTAAGCTATAGGACCATAAGTGGAAGTGCCCTAGGTTCTGTTGCTTTGTTTTTTAGATGTTTCAGGAAACACCATACACTTCTCCCAAGTGGTTGTTGGCAATTTACATCCCGCCCATCAGCATAACAAGGCTCCCAGTTCTCCATGACCTGTCCTGCCTTTCTGGATTTTACACTTTTTTCAGATGGCCCTTTTGACCGGGGGGAAGTGAGACTTCATTGTAGTGCAGATTTCCTTTGCAAGCTTGCTTGGTTGGCCAAAAAGGGCGTATGCGTTTTTTCCTGAATATATTCAGGAAAAAACGCATACGCCCTTTTTGGCCAAGTGCATCATTGTGGACGTTCTGCCTCTTTTCCTATGCTTTCAATGCAATTCCAGTCTACCTCCTGAAATCGGTTTCCTGCAATTCTGCCCCGCTTTCAAGTCCTCTTGGCAGCCTTACTTCAGTCTATTTTTGGACGATAGCTGTCATTTATAACTCTGCAGGTTTGTGAATTACAGTGCCCCTGAGCTCCTTTCTTCAACTCGCTTTCTTGTGACCTGGCCGCAACACCGCAGGATGGCTTCAGGCCCTAATCTGGTTCCGGCCCGGCATGCTGAGCCTTTGGTTAATTCCTCTTCCTGGTGGGAAATGAGAGTTAAATTTGCCTGTCCAGACACCTCCAGCTAGCCTCTCATTGGTTTTAGCTATTCCTGTTCATCTTCCGCAGAAATTGCAAACTGGACCTAACAGGAGGTTAAAGGGACTGACTCTCCAAGTGGGGAGAGTGTTAGGAAAGCGTCTGGAATGTTGCACCCGAGTACCAGGGGAGGAAAACTGAGACATATTTGAACACGTGTGCCGATCACATGGTTGATTATACTCTAGGTTCCACATGCATGTTTTAGCTGAAGGAAGAATACCTTAAACCTGGGTAGTTGAAACCCGTGGAATGGGTACCATGCAATATGACTTCAAAGGGTCTTCATTTGCTCACCGCACCTCTCCAATCCTATCACTGCTGCGTTTATGCCCCTGTACACATGCTTGATTCTCTTTCGGAGACATAGCAATCCATAGGTTTTAAGATACTTACAAGTCAGGTACATTCTTAGGCGTTTAATATGCGGTGTTGAGTCCATTTCGTTGAGCAAGGAGTAGCTCTTGTCTATTCCATATTTGGCTTAAGGAACTTTATCTGTGCTCATTTCAATCTCTGGTTTTATGCAGCACCCCAACTCACCTTTACCCTTAAGCAAGCATAAGTTGGTTTTCTAAATTTGAGACCCTGTTCTGTTCTGTAATTCAGTTCCTGTGTAGCCAAGTTTACATTCCGTGTATTACTGATATCTTATGATGTTTCTTTTTCTGTGTGACTTACTTCAGTTAGAATCATCATACCTGAATCCACTTATTGTGCTGCTAAGGGCCTGATGACACAGATTTCATTGCTGAGTGATATTGCTTTGTAAGTAAATACCACAACTTCTTTATCCATTTTTCACTTTCTGCGATGTTGAACTTGTACTGTAAACGAGGTTCTTGTAAACAGAGCCGTTCCAAACTTTGGGGTGGCTGTGTCTTTTTGATTTTAATTTCCCTAAGCTATAGGACCATAGTGGAAGTGCCCTAGGTTCTGATGCTTTGTTTTTTAGATGTTTCAGGAAACACCATACACTTCTCCCAAGTGGTTGTTGGCAATTTACATCCCGCCCATCAGCATAACAAGGCTCCCAGTTCTCCATGACCTGTCCTGCCTTTCTGGATTTTACACTTTTTTCAGATGGCCCTTTTGACCGGGGGGAAGTGAGACTTCATTGTAGTGCAGATTTCCTTTGCAAGCTTGCTTGGTTGGCCAAAAAGGGCGTATGCGTTTTTTCCTGAATATATTCAGGAAAAAACGCATACGCACTTTTTGGCCAAGTGCATCATTGTGGACGTTCTGCCTCTTTTCCTATGCTTTCAATGCAATTCCAGTCTACCTCCTGAAATCGGTTTCCTGCAATTCTGCCCCGCTTTCAAGTCCTCTTGGCAGCCTTACTTCAGTCTATTTTTGGACGATAGCTGTCATTTATAACTCTGCAGGTTTGTGAATTACAGTGCCCCTGAGCTCCTTTCTTCAACTCGCTTTCTTGTGACCTGGCCGCAACACCGCAGGATGGCTTCAGGCCCTAATCTGGTTCCGGCACGGCACGCTGAGCCTTTGGTTATTTCCTCTTCCTGGTGGGAAATGAGAGTTAAATTTGCCCGTCCAGACACCTCCAGCTAGTCTCTCATTGGTTCTCGCTATTCCTGTTCATCTTCCGCAGAAATTGCAAACTGGGCCAAACAGGAGGTTAAAGGCGCTGACTCTCCAAGTGGGGAGAGTGTTAGTAAAGCGTCTGGAATGTTGCACCCGAGTACCAGGGGAGGAAAACTGAGACATATTTGAACACGTCTCCCGTTCACATGGTTGATCATACTTGGGTTCCACATGCATGTTTTAGCTGAAGGAAGAATACCTTAAACCTGGAGAGTTAAGACCCGTGTAATGGGTACCATGCAATATGACTTCAAAGGGTCTTCATTTGCTCACCGAACCTCTCCAATCCTATCACTGCTGCGTTTATGCCCCTGTACACATGCTTGATTCTCTTTCGGAGACATAGCAATCCATAGGTTTTAAGATACTTACTAGTCAGGTACATTCTTAGGCGTTTAATATGCGGTGTTGAGTCCATTTCGTTGAGCAAGGAGTAGCTCTTGTCTATTCCATATTTGGCTTAAGGAACCTTATCTGTGCTCATTTCAATCTCTGGTTTTATGCAGCACCCCAACTCACCTTTACCCTTAAGCAAGCATAAGTTGGTTTTCTAAATTTGAGACCCTGTTCTGTTCTGTAATTCAGTTCCTGTGTAGCCAAGTTTACATTCCGTGTATTACTGATATCTTATGATGTTTCTTTTTCTGTGTGACTTACTTCAGTTAGAATCATCATACCTGAATCCACTCATTGTGCTGCTAAGGGCCTGATGACACAGATTTCATTGCTGAGTGATATTGCTTTGTAAGTAAATACCACAACTTCTTTATCCATTTTTCACTTTCTGCGATGTTGAACTTGTACTGTAAACGAGGTTCTTGTAAACAGAGCCGTTCCAAACTTTGGGGTGGCTGTGTCTTTTTGATTTTAATTTCCCTAAGCTATAGGACCATAAGTGGAAGTGCCCTAGGTTCTGTTGCTTTGTTTTTTAGATGTTTCAGGAAACACCATACACTTCTCCCGAGTGGTTGTTGGCAATTTACATCCCGCCCATCAGCATAACAAGGCTCCCAGTTCTCCATGGCCTGTCCTGCCTTTCTGGATTTTACACTTTTTTCAGATGGCCCTTTTGACCGGGGGGAAGTGAGACTTCATTGTAGTGCAGATTTCCTTTGCAAGCTTGCTTGGTTGGCCAAAAAGGGCGTATGCGTTTTTTCCTGAATATATTCAGGAAAAAACGCATACGCCCTTTTTGGCCAAGTGCATCATTGTGGACGTTCTGCCTCTTTTCCTATGCTTTCAATGCAATTCCGGTCTACCTCCTGAAATCGGTTTCCTGCAATTCTGCCCCGCTTTCAAGTCCTCTTGGCAGCCTTACTTCAGTCTATTTTTGGACGATAGCTGTCATTTATAACTCTGCAGGTTTGTGAATTACAGTGCCCCTGAGCTCCTTTCTTCAACTCGCTTTCTTGTGACCTGGCCGCAACACCGCAGGATGGCTTCAGGCCCTAATCTGGTTCCGGCACGGCACGCTGAGCCTTTGGTTATTTCCTCTTCCTGGTGGGAAATGAGAGTTAAATTTGCCCGTCCAGACACCTCCAGCTAGTCTCTCATTGGTTCTCGCTATTCCTGTTCATCTTCCGCAGAAATTGCAAACTGGGCCAAACAGGAGGTTAAAGGGACTGACTCTCCAAGTGGGGAGAGTGTTAGTAAAGCGTCTGGAATGTTGCACCCGAGTACCAGGGGAGGAAAACTGAGACATATTTGAACACGTCTCCCGATCACATGGTTGATCATACTCTAGGTTCCACATGCATGTTTTAGCTGAAGGAAGAATACCTTAAACCTGGGTAGTTGAAACCCGTGGAATGGGTACCATGCAATATGACTTCAAAGGGTCTTCATTTGCTCACCGAACCTCTCCAATCCTATCACTGCTGCGTTTATGCCCCTGTACACATGCTTGATTCTCTTTCGGAGACATAGCAATCCATAGGTTTTAAGATACTTACTAGTCAGGTACATTCTTAGGCGTTTAATATGCGGTGTTGAGTCCATTTCGTTGAGCAAGGAGTAGCTCTTGTCTATTCCATATTTGGCTTAAGGAACTTTATCTGTGCTCATTTCAATCTCTGGTTTTATGCAGCACCCCAACTCACATTTACCCTTAAGCAAGAATAAGTTGGTTTTCTAAATTTGAGACCCTGTTCTGTTCTGTAATTCAGTTCCTGTGTAGCCAAGTTTACATTCCGTGTATTACTGATATCTTATGATGTTTCTTTTTCTGTGTGACTTATTTCAGTTAGAATCATCATACCTGAATCCACTCACTGTGCTGCTAAGGGCCTGATGACACAGATTTCATTGGTGAGTGATATTGCTTTGTAAGTAAATACCACAACTTCTTTATCCATTTTTCACTTTCTGCGATGTTGAACTTGTACTGTAAACGAGGTTCTTGTAAACAGAGCCGTTCCAAACTTTGGGGTGGCTGTGTCTTTTTGATTTTAATTTCCCTAAGCTATAGGACCATAAGTGGAAGTGCCCTAGGCTCTGTTGCTTTGTTTTTTAGATGTTTCAGGAAACACCATACACTTCTCCCAAGTGTCTGTTGGCAATTTACATCCCGCCCATCAGCATAACAAGGCTCCCAGTTCTCAATGGCCTGTTGCCTTTCTGGATTTTACACTTTTTTCAGATGGCCCTTTTGGCCGGGGGGAAGTGAGACTTCATTGTAGTGCAGATTTCCTTTGCAAGCTTGCTTGGTTGGCCAAAAAGGGCGTATGCGTTTTTTCCTGAATATATTCAGGAAAAAACGCATACGCCCTTTTTGGCCAAGTGCATCATTGTGGACGTTCTGCCTCTTTTCCTATGCTTTCAATGCAATTCCAGTCTACCTCCTGAAATCGGTTTCCTGCAATTCTGCCCCGCTTTCAAGTCCTCTTGGCAGCCTTACTTCAGTCTATTTTTGGACGAAAGCTGTCATTTATAACTCTGCAGGTTTGTGAATTACAGTGCCCCTGAGCTCCTTTCTTCAACTCGCTTTCTTGTGACCTGGCCGCAACACCGCAGGATGGCTTCAGGCCCTAATCTGGTTCCGGCCCGGCATGCTGAGCCTTTGGTTAATTCCTCTTCCTGGTGGGAAATGAGAGTTAAATTTGCCCGTCCAGACACCTCCAGCTAGCCTCTCATTGGTTCTCGCTATTCCTGTTCATCTTCCACAAAAATTGCAAACTGGGCCAAACAGGAGGTTAAAGGGACTGACTCTCCAAGTGGGGAGAGTGTTAGTAAAGCGTCTGGAATGTTGCACCCGAGTACCAGGGGAGGAAAACTGAGACATATTTGAACACGTCTCCCGATCACATGGTTGATCATACTCTAGGTTCCACATGCATGTTTTAGCTGAAGGAAGAATACCTTAAACCTGGGTAGTTGAAACCCGTGGAATGGGAACCATGCAATATGACTTCAAAGGGTCTTCATTTGCTCACCGCACCTCTCCAATCCTATCACTGCTG
This sequence comes from Stenella coeruleoalba, assembly GCF_951394435.1. Classification (NCBI taxonomy): domain Eukaryota; kingdom Metazoa; phylum Chordata; class Mammalia; order Artiodactyla; family Delphinidae; genus Stenella; species Stenella coeruleoalba. The sequence goes on from NW_027646459.1 coordinate 1,891,927, forward strand.
CGTTTATGCCCCTGTACACATGCTTGATTCTCTTTCGGAGACATAGCAATCCATAGGTTTTAAGATACTTACTAGTCAGGTACATTCTTAGGCGTTTAATATGGGGTGTTGAGTCCATTTCGTTGAGCAAGGAGTAGCTCTTGTCTATTCCATATTTGGCTTAAGGAACTTTATCTGTGCTCATTTCAATCTCTGGTTTTATGCAGCACCCCAACTCACCTTTACCCTTAAGCAAGCATAAGTTGGTTTTCTAAATTTGAGACCCTGTTCTGTTCTGTAATTCAGTTCCTGTGTAGCCAAGTTTACATTCCGTGTATTACTGATATCTTATGATGTTTCTTTTTCTGTGTGACTTACTTCAGTTAGAATCATCATACCTGAATCCACTCATTGTGCTGCTCTGGGCCTGATGACACAGATTTCATTGCTGAGTGATATTGCTTTGTAAGTAAATACCACAACTTCTTTATCCATTTTTCACTTTCTGCGATGTTGAACTTGTACTGTAAACGAGGTTCTTGTAAACAGAGCCGTTCCAAACTTTGGGGTGTCTGTGTCTTTTTTATTTTAATTTCCCTAAGCTATAGGACCATAAGTGGAAGTGCCCTAGGTTCTGTTGCTTTGTTTTTTAGATGTTTCAGGAAACACCATACACTTCTCCCAAGTGTCTGTTGGCAATTTACATCCCGCCCATCAGCATAACAAGGCTCCCAGTTCTCCATGACCTGTCCTGCCTTTCTGGATTTTACACTTTTTTCAGATGGCCCTTTTGACCGGGGGGAATTGAGACTTCATTGTAGTGCAGATTTCCTTTGCAAGCTTGTTTGGTTGGCCAAAAAGGGCATATGCGTTTTTTCCTGAATATATTCAGGAAAAAACGCATACGCCCTTTTTGGCCAAGTGCATCATTGTGGACGTTCTGCCTCTTTTCCTATGCTTTCAATGCAATTCCAGTCTACCTCCTGAAATCGGTTTCCTGCAATTCTGCCCCGCTTTCAAGTCCTCTTGGCAGCCTTACTTCAGTCTATTTTTGGACGATAGCTGTCATTTATAACTCTGCAGGTTTGTGAATTACAGTGCCCCTGAGCTCCTTTCTTCAACTCGCTTTCTTGTGACCTGGCCGCAACACCGCAGGATGGCTTCAGGCACTAATCTGGTTCCGGCACGGCACGCTGAGCCTTTGGTTATTTCCTCTTCCTGGTGGGAAATGAGAGTTAAATTTGCCCGTCCAGACACCTCCAGCTAGTCTCTCATTGGTTCTCGCTATTCCTGTTCATCTTCCGCAGAAATTGCAAACTGGGCCAAACAGGAGGTTAAAGGGACTGACTCTCCAAGTGGGGAGAGTGTTAGTAAAGCGTCTGGAATGTTGCACCCGAGTACCAGGGGAGGAAAACTGAGACATATTTGAACACGTCTCCCGATCACATGGTTGATCATACTCTAGGTTCCACATGCATGTTTTAGCTGAAGGAAGAATACCTTAAACCTGGGTAGTTGAAACCCGTGGAATGGGTACCATGCAATATGACTTCAAAGGGTCTTCATTTGCTCACCGAACCTCTCCAATCCTATCACTGCTGCGTTTATGCCCCTGTACACATGCTTGATTCTCTTTCGGAGACATAGCAATCCAGAGGTTTTAAGATACTTAATAGTCAGGTACATTCTTAGGCGTTTAATATGCGGTGTTGAGTCAATTTCATTGAGCAAGGAGTAGCTCTTGTCTATTCCATATTTGGCTTAAGGAACTTTATCTGTGCTCATTTCAATCTCTGGTTTTATGCAGCACCCCAACTCACCTTTACCCTTAAGCAAGCATTAGTTGGTTTTCTAAATTTGAGACCCTGTTCTGTTCTGTAATTCAGTTCCTGTGTAGCCAAGTTTACATTCCGTGTATTACTGATATCTTATGATGTTTCTTTTTCTGTGTGACTTATTTCAGTTAGAATCATCATACCTGAATCCACTCATTGTGCTGCTAAGGGCCTCATGACACAGATTTCATTGCTGAGTGATATTGCTTTGTAAGTAAATACCACAACTTCTTTATCCATTTTTCACTTTCTGCGATGTTGAACTTGTACTGTAAACGAGGTTCTTGTAAACAGAGCCGTTCCAAACTTTGGGGTGGCTGTGTCTTTTTGATTTTAATTTCCCTAAGCTATAGGACCATAAGTGGCAGTGCCCTAGGCTCTGTTGCTTTGTTTTTTAGATGTTTCAGGAAACACCATACACTTCTCCCAAGTGTCTGTTGGCAATTTACATCCCGCACATCAGCATAACAAGGCTCCCAGTTCTCAATTGCCTGTTGCCTTTCTGGATTTTACACTTTTTTCAGATGGCCCTTTTGGCCGGGGGGAAGTGAGACTTCATTGTAGTGCAGATTTCCTTTGCAAGCTTGCTTGGTTGGCCAAAAAGGGCGTATGCGTTTTTTCCTGAATATATTCAGGAAAAAACGCATACGCCCTTTTTGGCCAAGTGCATCATTGTGGACGTTCTGCCTCTTTTCCTATGCTTTCAATGCAATTCCAGTCTACCTCCTGAAATCGGTTTCCTGCAATTCTGCCCCGCTTTCAAGTCCTCTTGGCAGCCTTACTTCAGTCTATTTTTGGACGATAGCTGTCATTTATAACTCTGCAGGTTTGTGAATTACAGTGTCCCTGAGCTCCTTTCTTCAACTCGCTTTCTTGTGACCTGGCCGCAACACCGCAGGATGGCTTCAGGCCCTAATCTGGTTCCGGCACGGCACGCTGAGCCTTTGGTTATTTCCTCTTCCTGGTGGGAAATGAGAGTTAAATTTGCCCGTCCAGACACCTCCAGCTAGTCTCTCATTGGTTCTCGCTATTCCTGTTCATCTTCCACAGAAATTGCAAACTGGGCCAAACAGGAGGTTAAAGGCGCTGACTCTCCAAGTGGGGAGAGTGTTAGTAAAGCGTCTGGAATGTTGCACCCGAGTACCAGGGGAGGAAAACTGAGACATATTTGAACACGTCTCCCGTTCACATGGTTGATCATACTTGGGTTCCACATGCATGTTTTAGCTGAAGGAAGAATACCTTAAACCTGGGTAGTTGAAACCCGTGGAATGGGTACCATGCAATATGACTTCAAAGGGTCTTCATTTGCTCACCGAACCTCTCCAATCCTATCACTGCTGCGTTTATGCCCCTGTACACATGCTTGATTCTCTTTCGGAGACATAGCAATCCATAGGTTTTAAGATACTTACTAGTCAGGTACATTCTTAGGCGTTTAATATGCGGTGTTGAGTCCATTTCGTTGAGCAAGGAGTAGCTCTTGTCTATTCCATATTTGGCTTAAGGAACTTTATCTGTGCTCATTTCAATCTCTGGTTTTATGCAGCACCCCAACTCACATTTACCCTTAAGCAAGAATAAGTTGGTTTTCTAAATTTGAGACCCTGTTCTGTTCTGTAATTCAGTTCCTGTGTAGCCAAGTTTACATTCCGTGTATTACTGATATCTTATGATGTTTCTTTTTCTGTGTGACTTATTTCAGTTAGAATCATCATACCTGAATCCACTCACTGTGCTGCTAAGGGCCTGATGACACAGATTTCATTGCTGAGTGATATTGCTTTGTAAGTAAATACCACAACTTCTTTATCCATTTTTCACTTTCTGCGATGTTGAACTTGTACTGTAAACGAGGTTCTTGTAAACAGAGCCGTTCCAAACTTTGGGGTGGCTGTGTCTTTTTGATTTTAATTTCCCTAAGCTATAGGACCATAAGTGGAAGTGCCCTAGGCTCTGTTGCTTTGTTTTTTAGATGTTTCAGGAAACACCATACACTTCTCCCAAGTGTCTGTTGGCAATTTACATCCCGCCCATCAGCATAACAAGGCTCCCAGTTCTCAATGGCCTGTTGCCTTTCTGGATTTTACACTTTTTTCAGATGGCCCTTTTGGCCGGGGGGAAGTGAGACTTCATTGTAGTGCAGATTTCCTTTGCAAGCTTGCTTGGTTGGCCAAAAAGTGCGTATGCGTTTTTTCCTGAATATATTCAGGAAAAAACGCATACGCCCTTTTTGGCCAAGTGCATCATTGTGGACGTTCTGCCTCTTTTCCTATGCTTTCAATGCAATTCCAGTCTACCTCCTGAAATCGGTTTCCTGCAATTCTGCCCCGCTTTCAAGTCCTCTTGGCAGCCTTACTTCAGTCTATTTTTGGACGATAGCTGTCATTTATAACTCTGCAGGTTTGTGAATTACAGTGCCCCTGAGCTCCTTTCTTCAACTCGCTTTCTTGTGACCTGGCCGCAACACCGCAGGATGGCTTCAGGCCCTAATCTGGTTCCGGCCCGGCATGCTGAGCCTTTGGTTAATTCCTCTTCCTGGTGGGAAATGAGAGTTAAATTTGCCCGTCCAGACACCTCCAGCTAGCCTCTCATTGGTTCTCGCTATTCCTGTTCATCTTCCACAGAAATTGCAAACTGGGCCAAACAGGAGGTTAAAGGGACTGACTCTCCAAGTGGGGAGAGTGTTAGTAAAGCGTCTGGAATGTTGCACCCGAGTACCAGGGGAGGAAAACTGAGACATATTTGAACACGTCTCCCGATCACATGGTTGATCATACTCTAGGTTCCACATGCATGTTTTAGCTGAAGGAAGAATACCTTAAACCTGGGTAGTTGAAACCCGTGGAATGGGTACCATGCAATATGACTTCAAAGGGTCTTCATTTGCTCACCGCACCTCTCCAATCCTATCACTGCTGCGTTTATGCCCCTGTACACATGCTTGATTCTCTTTCGGAGACATAGCAATCCATAGGTTTTAAGATACTTACTAGTCAGGTACATTCTTAGGCGTTTAATATGGGGTGTTGAGTCCATTTCGTTGAGCAAGGAGTAGCTCTTGTCTATTCCATATTTGGCTTAAGGAACTTTATCTGTGCTCATTTCAATCTCTGGTTTTATGCAGCACCCCAACTCACCTTTACCCTTAAGCAAGCATAAGTTGGTTTTCTAAATTTGAGACCCTGTTCTGTTCTGTAATTCAGTTCCTGTGTAGCCAAGTTTACATTCCGTGTATTACTGATATCTTATGATGTTTCTTTTTCTGTGTGACTTATTTCAGTTAGAATCATCATACCTGAATCCACTCATTGTGCTGCTCTGGGCCTGATGACACAGATTTCATTGCTGAGTGATATTGCTTTGTAAGTAAATACCACAACTTCTTTATCCATTTTTCACTTTCTGCGATGTTGAACTTGTACTGTAAACGAGGTTCTTGTAAACAGAGCCGTTCCAAACTTTGGGGTGGCTGTGTCTTTTTTATTTTAATTTCCCTAAGCTATAGGACCATAAGTGGAAGTGCCCTAGGTTCTGTTGCTTTGTTTTTTAGATGTTTCAGGAAACACCATACACTTCTCCCAAGTGTCTGTTGGCAATTTACATCCCGCCCATCAGCATAACAAGGCTCCCAGTTCTCCATGACCTGTCCTGCCTTTCTGGATTTTACACTTTTTTCAGATGGCCCTTTTGACCGGGGGGAATTGAGACTTCATTGTAGTGCAGATTTCCTTTGCAAGCTTGCTTGGTTGGCCAAAAAGGGCGTATGCGTTTTTTCCTGAATATATTCAGGAAAAAACGCATACGCCCTTTTTGGCCAAGTGCATCATTGTGGACGTTCTGCCTCTTTTCCTATGCTTTCAATGCAATTCCAGTCTACCTCCTGAAATCGGTTTCCTGCAATTCTGCCCCGCTTTCAAGTCCTCTTGGCAGCCTTACTTCAGTCTATTTTTGGACGATAGCTGTCATTTATAACTCTGCAGGTTTGTGAATTACAGTGCCCCTGAGCTCCTTTCTTCAACTCGCTTTCTTGTGACCTGGCCGCAACACCGCAGGATGGCTTCAGGCCCTAATCTGGTTCCGGCACGGCACGCTGAGCCTTTGGTTATTTCCTCTTCCTGGTGGGAAATGAGAGTTAAATTTGCCCGTCCAGACACCTCCAGCTAGTCTCTCATTGGTTCTCGCTATTCCTGTTCATCTTCCGCAGAAATTGCAAACTGGGCCAAACAGGAGGTTAAAGGGACTGACTCTCCAAGTGGGGAGAGTGTTAGTAAAGCGTCTGGAATGTTGCACCCGAGTACCAGGGGAGGAAAACTGAGACATATTTGAACACGTCTCCCGATCACATGGTTGATCATACTCTAGGTTCCACATGCATGTTTTAGCTGAAGGAAGAATACCTTAAACCTGGGTAGTTGAAACCCGTGGAATGGGTACCATGCAATATGACTTCAAAGGGTCTTCATTTGCTCACCGAACCTCTCCAATCCTATCACTGCTGCGTTTATGCCCCTGTACACATGCTTGATTCTCTTTCGGAGACATAGCAATCCAGAGGTTTTAAGATACTTAATAGTCAGGTACATTCTTAGGCGTTTAATATGCGGTGTTGAGTCAATTTCGTTGAGCAAGGAGTAGCTCTTGTCTATTCCATATTTGGCTTAAGGAACTTTATCTGTGCTCATTTCAATCTCTGGTTTTATGCAGCACCCCAACTCACCTTTACCCTTAAGCAAGCATTAGTTGGTTTTCTAAATTTGAGACCCTGTTCTGTTCTGTAATTCAGTTCCTGTGTAGCCAAGTTTACATTCCGTGTATTACTGATATCTTATGATGTTTCTTTTTCTGTGTGACTTATTTCAGTTAGAATCATCATACCTGAATCCACTCATTGTGCTGCTAAGGGCCTCATGACACAGATTTCATTGCTGAGTGATATTGCTTTGTAAGTAAATACCACAACTTCTTTATCCATTTTTCACTTTCTGCGATGTTGAACTTGTACTGTAAACGAGGTTCTTGTAAACAGAGCTGTTCCAAACTTTGGGGTGGCTGTGTCTTTTTGATTTTAATTTCCCTAAGCTATAGGACCATAAGTGGCAGTGCCCTAGGCTCTGTTGCTTTGTTTTTTAGATGTTTCAGGAAACACCATACACTTCTCCCAAGTGTCTGTTGGCAATTTACATCCCGCCCATCAGCATAACAAGGCTCCCAGTTCTCAATTGCCTGTTGCCTTTCTGGATTTTACACTTTTTTCAGATGGCCCTTTTGGCCGGGGGGAAGTGAGACTTCATTGTAGTGCAGATTTCCTTTGCAAGCTTGCTTGGTTGGCCAAAAAGGGCGTATGCGTTTTTTCCTGAATATATTCAGGAAAAAACGCATACGCCCTTTTTGGCCAAGTGCATCATTGTGGACGTTCTGCCTCTTTTCCTATGCTTTCAATGCAATTCCAGTCTACCTCCTGAAATCGGTTTCCTGCAATTCTGCCCCGCTTTCAAGTCCTCTTGGCAGCCTTACTTCAGTCTATTTTTGGACGATAGCTGTCATTTATAACTCTGCAGGTTTGTGAATTACAGTGCCCCTGAGCTCCTTTCTTCAACTCGCTTTCTTGTGACCTGGCCGCAACACCGCAGGATGGCTTCAGGCCCTAATCTGGTTCCGGCACGGCACGCTGAGCCTTTGGTTATTTCCTCTTCCTGGTGGGAAATGAGAGTTAAATTTGCCCGTCCAGACACCTCCAGCTAGTCTCTCATTGGTTCTCGCTATTCCTGTTCATCTTCCGCAGAAATTGCAAACTGGGCCAAACAGGAGGTTAAAGGCGCTGACTCTCCAAGTGGGGAGAGTGTTAGTAAAGCGTCTGGAATGTTGCACCCGAGTACCAGGGGAGGAAAACTGAGACATATTTGAACACGTCTCCCGTTCACATGGTTGATCATACTTGGGTTCCACATGCATGTTTTAGCTGAAGGAAGAATACCTTAAACCTGGAGAGTTAAGACCCGTGTAATGGGTACCATGCAATATGACTTCAAAGGGTCTTCATTTGCTCACCGAACCTCTCCAATCCTATCACTGCTGCGTTTATGCCCCTGTACACATGCTTGATTCTCTTTCGGAGACATAGCAATCCATAGGTTTTAAGATACTTACTAGTCAGGTACATTCTTAGGCGTTTAATATGCGGTGTTGAGTCCATTTCGTTGAGCAAGGAGTAGCTCTTGTCTATTCCATATTTGGCTTAAGGAACTTTATCTGTGCTCATTTCAATCTCTGGTTTTATGCAGCACCCCAACTCACCTTTACCCTTAAGCAAGCATAAGTTGGTTTTCTAAATTTGAGACCCTGTTCTGTTCTGTAATTCAGTTCCTGTGTAGCCAAGTTTCCATTCCGTGTATTACTGATATCTTATGATGTTTCTTTTTCTGTGTGACTTACTTCAGTTAGAATCATCATACCTGAATCCACTCATTGTGCTGCTAAGGGCCTGATGACACAGATTTCATTGCTGAGTGATATTGCTTTGTAAGTAAATACCACAACTTCTTTATGCATTTTTCACTTTCTGCGATGTTGAACTTGTACTGTAAACGAGGTTCTTGTAAACAGAGCCGTTCCAAACTTTGGGGTGGCTGTGTCTTTTTGATTTTAATTTCCCTAAGCTATAGGACCATAAGTGGAAGTGCCCTAGGTTCTGTTGCTTTGTTTTTTAGATGTTTCAGGAAACACCATACACTTCTCCCGAGTGGTTGTTGGCAATTTACATCCCGCCCATCAGCATAACAAGGCTCCCAGTTCTCCATGGCCTGTCCTGCCTTTCTGGATTTTACACTTTTTTCAGATGGCCCTTTTGACCGGGGGGAAGTGAGACTTCATTGTAGTGCAGATTTCCTTTTCAAGCTTGCTTGGTTGGCCAAAAAGGGCGTATGCGTTTTTTCCTGAATATATTCAGGAAAAAACGCATACGCCCTTTTTTGCCAAGTGCATCATTGTGGACGTTCTGCCTCTTTTCCTATGCTTTCAATGCAATTCCAGTCTACCTCCTGAAATCGGTTTCCTGCAATTCTGCCCCGCTTTCAAGTCCTCTTGGCAGCCTTACTTCAGTCTATTTTTGGACGATAGCTGTCATTTATAACTCTGCAGGTTTGTGAATTACAGTGCCCCTGAGCTCCTTTCTTCAACTCGCTTTCTTGTGACCTGGCCGCAACACCGCAGGATGGCTTCAGGCCCTAATCTGGTTCCGGCACGGCACGCTGAGCCTTTGGTTATTTCCTCTTCCTGGTGGGAAATGAGAGTTAAATTTGCCCGTCCAGACACCTCCAGCTAGTCTCTCATTGGTTCTCGCTATTCCTGTTCATCTTCCGCAGAAATTGCAAACTGGGCCAAACAGGAGGTTAAAGGGACTGACTCTCCAAGTGGGGAGAGTGTTAGTAAAGCGTCTGGAATGTTGCACCCGAGTACCAGGGGAGGAAAACTGAGACATATTTGAACACGTCTCCCGATCACATGGTTGATCATACTCTAGGTTCCACATGCATGTTTTAGCTGAAGGAAGAATACCTTAAACCTGGGTAGTTGAAACCCGTGGAATGGGTACCATGCAATATGACTTCAAAGGGTCTTCATTTGCTCACCGAACCTCTCCAATCCTATCACTGCTGCGTTTATGCCCCTGTACACATGCTTGATTCTCTTTCGGAGACATAGCAATCCATAGGTTTTAAGATACTTACTAGTCAGGTACATTCTTAGGCGTTTAATATGCGGTGTTGAGTCCATTTCGTTGAGCAAGGAGTAGCTCTTGTCTATTCCATATTTGGCTTAAGGAACTTTATCTGTGCTCATTTCAATCTCTGGTTTTATGCAGCACCCCAACTCACATTTACCCTTAAGCAAGAATAAGTTGGTTTTCTAAATTTGAGACCCTGTTCTGTTCTGTAATTCAGTTCCTGTGTAGCCAAGTTTACATTCCGTGTATTACTGATATCTTATGATGTTTCTTTTTCTGTGTGACTTATTTCAGTTAGAATCATCATACCTGAATCCACTCATTGTGCTGCTAAGGGCCTCATGACACAGATTTCATTGCTGAGTGATATTGCTTTGTAAGTAAATACCACAACTTCTTTATCCATTTTTCACTTTCTGCGATGTTGAACTTGTACTGTAAACGAGGTTCTTGTAAACAGAGCCGTTCCAAACTTTGGGGTGGCTGTGTCTTTTTGATTTTAATTTCCCTAAGCTATAGGACCATAAGTGGCAGTGCCCTAGGCTCTGTTGCTTTGTTTTTTAGATGTTTCAGGAAACACCATACACTTCTCCCAAGTGTCTGTTGGCAATTTACATCCAGCCCATCAGCATAACAAGGCTCCCAGTTCTCAATGGCCTGTTGCCTTTCTGGATTTTACACTTTTTTCAGATGGCCCTTTTGGCCGGGGGGAAGTGAGACTTCATTGTAGTGCAGATTTCCTTTGCAAGCTTGCTTGGTTGGCCAAAAAGTGCGTATGCGTTTTTTCCTGAATATATTCAGGAAAAAACGCATACGCCCTTTTTGGCCAAGTGCATCATTGTGGACGTTCTGCCTCTTTTCCTATGCTTTCAATGCAATTCCAGTCTACCTCCTGAAATCGGTTTCCTGCAATTCTGCCCCGCTTTCAAGTCCTCTTGGCAGCCTTACTTCAGTCTATTTTTGGACGATAGCTGTCATTTATAACTCTGCAGGTTTGTGAATTACAGTGCCCCTGAGCTCCTTTCTTCAACTCGCTTTCTTGTGACCTGGCCGCAACACCGCAGGATGGCTTCAGGCCCTAATCTGGTTCCGGCCCGGCATGCTGAGCCTTTGGTTAATTCCTCTTCCTGGTGGGAAATGAGAGTTAAATTTGCCCGTCCAGACACCTCCAGCTAGCCTCTCATTGGTTCTCGCTATTCCTGTTCATCTTCCACAGAAATTGCAAACTGGGCCAAACAGGAGGTTAAAGGGACTGACTCTCCAAGTGGGGAGAGTGTTAGGAAAGCGTCTGGAATGTTGCACCCGAGTACCAGGGGAGGAAAACTGAGACATATTTGAACACGTCTCCCGATCACATGGTTGATCATACTCTAGGTTCCACATGCATGTTTTAGCTGAAGGAAGAATACCTTAAACCTGGGTAGTTGAAACCCGTGGAATGGGTACCATGCAATATGACTTCAAAGGGTCTTCATTTGCTCACCGCACCTCTCCAATCCTATCACTGCTGCGTTTATGCCCCTGTACACATGCTTGATTCTCTTTCGGAGACATAGCAATCCATAGGTTTTAAGATACTTACTAGTCAGGTACATTCTTAGGCGTTTAATATGGGGTGTTGAGTCCATTTCGTTGAGCAAGGAGTAGCTCTTGTCTATTCCATATTTGGCTTAAGGAACTTTATCTGTGCTCATTTCAATCTCTGGTTTTATGCAGCACCCCAACTCACCTTTACCCTTAAGCAAGCATAAGTTGGTTTTCTAAATTTGAGACCCTGTTCTGTTCTGTAATTCAGTTCCTGTGTAGCCAAGTTTACATTCCGTGTATTACTGATATCTTATGATGTTTCTTTTTCTGTGAGACTTATTTCAGTTAGAATCATCATACCTGAATCCACTCATTGTGCTGCTCCGGGCCTGATGACACAGATTTCATTGCTGAGTGATATTGCTTTGTAAGTAAATACCACAACTTCTTTATCCATTTTTCACTTTCTGCGATGTTGAACTTGTACTGTAAACGAGGTTCTTGTAAACAGAGCCGTTCCAAACTTTGGGGTGGCTGTGTCTTTTTGATTTTAATTTCCCTAAGCTATAGGACCATAAGTGGAAGTGCCCTAGGCTCTGTTGCTTTGTTTTTTAGATGTTTCAGGAAACACCATACACTTCTCCCAAGTGTCTGTTGGCAATTTACATCCCGCCCATCAGCATAACAAGGCTCCCAGTTCTCCATGACCTGTCCTGCCTTTCTGGATTTTACACTTTTTTCAGATGGCCCTTTTGACCAGGGGGAATTGAGACTTCATTGTAGTGCAGATTTCCTTTGCAAGCTTGCTTGGTTGGCGAAAAAGGGCATATGCGTTTTTTCCTGAATATATTCAGGAAAAAACGCATACGCCCTTTTTGGCCAAGTGCATCATTGTGGACGTTCTGCCTCTTTTCCTATGCTTTCAATGCAATTCCAGTCTACCTCCTGAAATCGGTTTCCTGCAATTCTGCCCCGCTTTCAAGTCCTCTTGGCAGCCTTACTTCAGTCTATTTTTGGACGATAGCTGTCATTTATAACTCTGCAGGTTTGTGAATTACAGTGCCCCTGAGCTCCTTTCTTCAACTCGCTTTCTTGTGACCTGGCCGCAACACCGCAGGATGGCTTCAGGCCCTAATCTGGTTCCGGCCCGGCATGCTGAGCCTTTGGTTAATTCCTCTTCCTGGTGGGAAATGAGAGTTAAATTTGCCCGACCAGACACCTCCAGCTAGCCTCTCATTGGTTCTCGCTATTCCTGTTCATCTTCCACAGAAATTGCAAACTGGGCCAAACAGGAGGTTAAAGGGACTGACTCTCCAAGTGGGGAGAGTGTTAGTAAAGCGTCTGGAATGTTGCACCCGAGTACCAGGGGAGGAAAACTGAGACATATTTGAACACGTCTCCCGATCACATGGTTGATCATACTCTAGGTTCCACATGCATGTTTTAGCTGAAGGAAGAATACCTTAAACCTGGGTAGTTGAAACCCGTGGAATGGGTACCATGCAATATGACTTCAAAGGGTCTTCATTTGCTCACCGCACCTCTCCAATCCTATCACTGCTGCGTTTATGCCCCTGTACACATGCTTGATTCTCTTTCGGAGACATAGCAATCCATAGGTTTTAAGATACTTACTAGTCAGGTACATTCTTAGGCGTTTAATATGGGGTGTTGAGTCCATTTCGTTGAGCAAGGAGTAGCTCTTGTCTATTCCATATTTGGCTTAAGGAACTTTATCTGTGCTCATTTCAATCTCTGGTTTTATGCAGCACCCCAACTCACCTTTACCCTTAAGCAAGCATAAGTTGGTTTTCTAAATTTGAGACCCTGTTCTGTTCTGTAATTCAGTTCCTGTGTAGCCAAGTTTCCATTCCGTGTATTACTGATATCTTATGATGTTTCTTTTTCTGTGTGACTTATTTCAGTTAGAATCATCATACATGAATCCACTCATTGTGCTGCTCCGGGCCTGATGACACAGATTTCATTGCTGAGTGATATTGCTTTGTAAGTAAATACCACAACTTCTTTATCCATTTTTCACTTTCTGCGATGTTGAACTTGTACTGTAAACGAGGTTCTTGTAAACAGAGCCGTTCCAAACTTTGGGGTGGCTGTGTCTTTTTGATTTTAATTTCCGTAAGCTATAGGACCATAAGTGGAAGTGCCCTAGGTTCTGTTGCTTTGTTTTTTAGATGTTTCAGGAAACACCATACACTTCTCCCAAGTGTCTGTTGGCAATTTACATCCCGCCCATCAGCATAACAAGGCTCCCAGTTCTCAATGGCCTGTTGCCTTTCTGGATTTTACACTTTTTTCAGATGGCCCTTTTGGCCGGGGGGAAGTGAGACTTCATTGTAGTGCAGATTTCCTTTGCAAGCTTGGTTGGTTGGCCAAAAAGGGCGTATGCGTTTTTTCCTGAATATATTCAGGAGAAAACGCATACGCCCTTTTTGGCCAAGTGCATCATTGTGGACGTTCTGCCTCTTTTCCTATGCTTTCAATGCAATTCCAGTCTACCTCCTGAAATCGGTTTCCTGCAATTCTGCCCCGCTTTCAAGTCCTCTTGGCAGCCTTACTTCAGTCTATTTTTGGACGATAGCTGTCATTTATAACTCTGCAGGTTTGTGAATTACAGTGCCCCTGAGCTCCTTTCTTCAACTCGCTTTCTTGTGACCTGGCCGCAACACCGCAGGATGGCTTCAGGCCCTAATCTGGTTCCGGCACGGCACGCTGAGCCTTTGGTTATTTCCTCTTCCTGGTGGGAAATGAGAGTTAAATTTGCCCGTCCAGACACCTCCAGCTAGTCTCTCATTGGTTCTCGCTATTCCTGTTCATCTTCCGCAGAAATTGCAAACTGGGCCAAACAGGAGGTTAAAGGCGCTGAATCTCCAAGTGGGGAGAGTGTTAGTAAAGCGTCTGGAATGTTGCACCCGAGTACCAGGGGAGGAAAACTGAGACATATTTGAACACGTCTCCCGTTCACATGGTTGATCATACTTGGGTTCCACATGCATGTTTTAGCTGAAGGAAGAATACCTTAAACCTGGAGAGTTAAGACCCGTGTAATGGGTACCATGCAATATGACTTCAAAGGGTCTTCATTTGCTCACCGAACCTCTCCAATCCTATCACTGCTGCGTTTATGCCCCTGTACACATGCTTGATTCTCTTTCGGAGACATAGCAATCCATAGGTTTTAAGATACTTACTAGTCAGGTACATTCTTAGGCGTTTAATATGCGGTGTTGAGTCCATTTCGTTGAGCAAGGAGTAGCTCTTGTCTATTCCATATTTGGCTTAAGGAACTTTATCTGTGCTCATTTCAATCTCTGGTTTTATGCAGCACCCCAACTCACCTTTACCCTTAAGCAAGCATAAGTTGGTTTTCTAAATTTGAGACCCTGTTCTGTTCTGTAATTCAGTTCCTGTGTAGCCAAGTTTCCATTCCGTGTATTACTGATATCTTATGATGTTTCTTTTTCTGTGTGACTTACTTCAGTTAGAATCATCATACCTGAATCCACTCATTGTGCTGCTAAGGGCCTGATGACACAGATTTCATTGCTGAGTGATATTGCTTTGTAAGTAAATACCACAACTTCTTTATCCATTTTTCACTTTCTGCGATGTTGAACTTGTACTGTAAACGAGGTTCTTGTAAACAGAGCCGTTCCAAACTTTGGGGTGGCTGTGTCTTTTTGATTTTAATTTCCCTAAGCTATAGGACCATAAGTGGAAGTGCCCTAGGTTCTGTTGCTTTGTTTTTTAGATGTTTCAGGAAACACCATACACTTCTCCCAAGTGGTTGTTGGCAATTTACATCCCGCCCATCAGCATAACAAGGCTCCCAGTTCTCCATGACCTGTCCTGCCTTTCTGGATTTTACACTTTTTTCAGATGGCCCTTTTGACGGGGGGGAAGTGAGACTTCATTGTAGTGCAGATTTCCTTTGCAAGCTTGCTTGGTTGGCCAAAAAGGGCGTATGCGTTTTTTCCTGAATATATTCAGGAAAAAACGCATACGCCCTTTTTGGCCAAGTGCATCATTGTGGACGTTCTGCCTCTTTTCCTATGCTTTCAATGCAATTCCAGTCTACCTCCTGAAATCGGTTTCCTGCAATTCTGCCCCGCTTTCAAGTCCTCTTGGCAGCCTTACTTCAGTCTATTTTTGGACGATAGCTGTCATTTATAACTCTGCAGGTTTGTGAATTACAGTGCCCCTGAGCTCCTTTCTTCAACTCGCTTTCTTGTGACCTGGCCGCAACACCGCAGGATGGCTTCAGGCCCTAATCTGGTTCCGGCCCGGCATGCTGAGCCTTTGGTTAATTCCTCTTCCTGGTGGGAAATGAGAGTTAAATTTGCCCGTCCAGACACCTCCAGCTAGCCTCTCATTGGTTCTCGCTATTCCTGTTCATCTTCCACAGAAATTGCAAACTGGGCCAAACAGGAGGTTAAAGGGACTGACTCTCCAAGTGGGGAGAGTGTTAGTAAAGCGTCTGGAATGTTGCACCCGAGTACCAGGGGAGGAAAACTGAGACATATTTGAACACGTCTCCCGATCACATGGTTGATCATACTCTAGGTTCCACATGCATGTTTTAGCTGAAGGAAGAATACCTTAAACCTGGGTAGTTGAAACCCGTGGAATGGGTACCATGCAATATGACTTCAAAGGGTCTTCATTTGCTCACCGCACCTCTCCAATCCTATCACTGCTGCGTTTATGCCCCTGTACACATGCTTGATTCTCTTTCGGAGACATAGAAATCCATAGGTTTTAAGATACTTACTAGTCAGGTACATTCTTAGGCGTTTAATATGGGGTGTTGAGTCCATTTCGTTGAGCAAGGAGTAGCTCTTGTCTATTCCATATTTGGCTTAAGGAACTTTATCTGTGCTCATTTCAATCTCTGGTTTTATGCAGCACCCCAACTCACCTTTACCCTTAAGCAAGCATAAGTTGGTTTTCTAAATTTGAGACCCTGTTCTGTTCTGTAATTCAGTTCCTGTGTAGCCAAGTTCCATTCCGTGTATTACTGATATCTTATGATGTTTCTTTTTCTGTGGGACTTATTTCAGTTAGAATCATCATACCTGAATCCACTCATTGTGCTGCTCCGGGCCTGATGACACAGATTTCATTGCTGAGTGATATTGCTTTGTAAGTAAATACCACAACTTCTTTATCCATTTTTCACTTTCTGCGATGTTGAACTTGTACTGTAAACGAGGTTCTTGTAAACAGAGCCGTTCCAAACTTTGGGGTGGCTGTGTCTTTTTTATTTTAATTTCCCTAAGCTATAGGACCATAAGTGGAAGTGCCCTAGGCTCTGTTGCTTTGTTTTTTAGATGTTTCAGGAAACACCATACACTTCTCCCAAGTGTCTGTTGGCAATTTACATCCCGCCCATCAGCATAACAAGGCTCCCAGTTCTCAATGGCCTGTTGCCTTTCTGGATTTTACACTTTTTTCAGATGGCCCTTTTGACCGGCGGGAAGTGAGACTTCATTGTAGTGCAGATTTCCTTTGCAAGCTTGCTTGGTTGGCCAAAAAGGGCGTATGCGTTTTTTCCTGAATATATTCAGGAGAAAACGCATACGCCCTTTTTGGCCAAGTGCATCATTGTGGACGTTCTGCCTCTTTTCCTATGCTTTCAATGCAATTCCAGTCTACCTCCTGAAATCGGTTTCCTGCAATTCTGCCCCTCTTTCAAGTCCTCTTGGCAGCCTTACTTCAGTCTATTTTTGGACGATAGCTGTCATTTATAACTCTGCAGGTTTGTGAATTACAGTGCCCCTGAGCTCCTTTCTTCAACTCGCTTTCTTGTGACCTGGCCGCAACACCGCAGGATGGCTTCAGGCCCTAATCTGGTTCCGGCCCAGCATGCTGAGCCTTTGGTTAATTCCTCTTCCTGGTGGGAAATGAGAGTTAAATTTGCCCGTCCAGACACCTCCAGCTAGCCTCTCATTGGTTCTCGCTATTCCTGTTCATCTTCCGCAGAAATTGCAAACTGGGCCAAACAGGAGGTTAAAGGGACTGACTCTCCAAGTGGGGAGAGTGTTAGTAAAGCGTCTGGAATGTTGCACCCGAGTACCAGGGGAGGAAAACTGAGACATATTTGAACACGTCTCCCGATCACATGGTTGATCATACTCTAGGTTCCACATGCATGTTTTAGCTGAAGGAAGAATACCTTAAACCTGGGTAGTTGAAACCCGTGGAATGGGTACCATGCAATATGACTTCAAAGGGTCTTCATTTGCTCACCGAACCTCTCCAATCCTATCACTGCTGCGTTTATGCCCCTGTACACATGCTTGATTCTCTTTCGGAGACATAGCAATCCATAGGTTTTAAGATACTTACTAGTCAGGTACATTCTTAGGCGTTTAATATGGGGTGTTGAGTCCATTTCATTGAGCAAGGAGTAGCTCTTGTCTATTCCATATTTGGCTTAAGGAACTTTATCTGTGCTCATTTCAATCTCTGGTTTTATGCAGCACCCCAACTCACCTTTACCCTTAAGCAAGAATAAGTTGGTTTTCTAAATTTAAGACCCTGTTCTGTTCTGTAATTCAGTTCCTGTGTAGCCAAGTTTACATTCCGTGTATTACTGATATCTTATGATGTTTCTTTTTCTGTGTGACTTATTTCAGTTAGAATCATCATACCTGAATCCACTCATTGTGCTGCTAAGGGCCTGATGACACAGATTTCATTGCTGAGTGATATTGCTTTGTAAGTAAATACCACAACTTCTTTATCCATTTTTCACTTTCTGTGATGTTGAACTTGTACTGTAAACGAGGTTACTGTAAACAGAGCCGTTCCAAACTTTGGGGTGGCTGTGTCTTTTTGATTTTAATTTCCCTAAGCTATAGGACCATAAGTGGAAGTGCCCTAGGCTCTGTTGCTTTGTTTTTTAGATGTTTCAGGAAACACCATACACATCTCCCAAGTGTCTGTTGGCAATTTACATCCTGCCCATCAGCATAACAAGGCTCCCAGTTCTCAATGGCCTGTTGCCTTTCTGGATTTTACACTTTTTTCAGATGGCCCTTTTGGCCGGGGGGAAGTGAGACTTCATTGTAGTGCAGATTTCCTTTGCAAGCTTGCTTGGTTGGCCAAAAAGGGCGTATGCGTTTTTTCCTGAATATATTCAGGAAAAAACGCATACGCCCTTTTTGGCCAAGTGCATCATTGTGGACGTTCTGCCTCTTTTCCTATGCTTTCAATGCAATTCCAGTCTACCTCCTGAAATCGGTTTCCTGCAATTCTGCCCCGCTTTCAAGTCCTCTTGGCAGCCTTACTTCAGTCTATTTTTGGACGATAGCTGTCATTTATAACTCTGCAGGTTTGTGAATTACAGTGCCCCTGAGCTCCTTTCTTCAACTCGCTTTCTTGTGACCTGGCCGCAACACCGCAGGATGGCTTCAGGCCCTAATCTGGTTCCGGCCCGGCATGCTGAGCCTTTGGTTAATTCCTCTTCCTGGTGGGAAATGAGAGTTAAATTTGCCCGTCCAGACACCTGCAGCTAGCCTCTCATTGGTTCTCGCTATTCCTGTTCATCTTCCGCAGAAATTGCAAACTGGGCCAAACAGGAGGTTAAAGGGACTGACTCTGCAAGTTGGGAGAGTGTTAGTAAAGTGTCTGGAATGTTGCACCCGAGTACCAGGGGAGGAAAACTGAGACATATTTGAACACGTCTCCCGATCACATGGTTGATCATACTCTAGGTTCCACATGCATGTTTTAGCTGAAGGAAGAATACCTTAAACCTGGGTAGTTGAAACCCGTGGAATGGGTACCATGCAATATGACTTCAAAGGGTCTTCATTTGCTCACCGCACCTCTCCAATCCTATCACTGCTGCGTTTATGCCCCTGTACACATGCTTGATTCTCTTTCGGAGACATAGCAATCCATAGGTTTTAAGATACTTACAAGTCAGGTACATTCTTAGGCGTTTAATATGGGGTGTTGAGTCCATTTCGTTGAGCAAGGAGTAGCTCTTGTCTATTCCATATTTGGCTTAAGGAACTTTATCTGTGCTCATTTCAATCTCTGGTTTTATGCAGCACCCCAACTCACCTTTACCCTTAAGCAAGAATAAGTTGGTTTTCTAAATTTGAGACCCTGTTCTGTTCTGTAATTCAGTTCCTGTGTAGCCAAGTTTACATTCCGTGTATTACTGATATCTTATGATGTTTCTTTTTCTGTGTGACTTACTTCAGTTAGAATCATCATACCTGAATCCACTCATTGTGCTGCTAAGGGCCTGATGACACAGATTTCATTGCTGAGTGATATTGCTTTGTAAGTAAATACCACAACTTCTTTATCCATTTTTCACTTTCTGCGATGTTGAACTTGTACTGTAAACGAGGTTCTTGTAAACAGAGCCGTTCCAAACTTTGGGGTGGCTGTGTCTTTTTGATTTTAATTTCCCTAAGCTATAGGACCATAAGTGGAAGTGCCCTAGGTTCTGTTGCTTTGTTTTTTAGATGTTTCAGGAAACACCATACACTTCTCCCGAGTGGTTGTTGGCAATTTACATCCCGCCCATCAGCATAACAAGGCTCCCAGTTCTCCATGACCTGTCCTGCCTTTCTGGATTTTACACTTTTTTCAGATGGCCCTTTTGACCGGGGGGAAGTGAGACTTCATTGTAGTGCAGATTTCCTTTGCAAGCTTGCTTGGTTGGCCAAAAAGGGCGTATGCGTTTTTTCCTGAATATATTCAGGAAAAAACGCATACGCCCTTTTTGGCCAAGTGCATCATTGTGGACGTTCTGCCTCTTTTCCTATGCTTTCAATGCAATTCCAGTCTACCTCCTGAAATCGGTTTCCTGCAATTCTGCCCCGCTTTCAAGTCCTCTTGGCAGCCTTACTTCAGTCTATTTTTGGACGATAGCTGTCATTTATAACTCTGCAGGTTTGTGAATTACAGTGCCCCTGAGCTCCTTTCTTCAACTCGCTTTCTTGTGACCTGGCCGCAACACCGCAGGATGGCTTCAGGCCCTAATCTGGTTCCGGCCCGGCATGCTGAGCCTTTGGTTAATTCCTCTTCCTGGTGGGAAATGAGAGTTAAATTTGCCCGTCCAGACACCTCCAGCTAGCCTCTCATTGGTTCTCGCTATTCCTGTTCATCTTCCGCAGAAATTGCAAACTGGGCCAAACAGGAGGTTAAAGGGACTGACTCTCCAAGTGGGGAGAGTGTTAGTAAAGCGTCTGGAATGTTGCACCCGAGTACCAGGGGAGGAAAACTGAGACATATTTGAACACGTCTCCCGATCACATGGTTGATCATACTCTAGGTTCCACATGCATGTTTTAGCTGAAGGAAGAATACCTTAAACCTGGGTAGTTGAAACCCGTGGAATGGGTACCATGCAATATGACTTCAAAGGGTCTTCATTTGCTCACCGCACCTCTCCAATCCTATCACTGCTGCGTTTATGCCCCTGTACACATGCTTGATTCTCTTTCGGAGACATAGCAATCCATAGGTTTTAAGATACTTACTAGTCAGGTACATTCTTAGGCGTTTAATATGGGGTGTTGAGTCCATTTCGTTGAGCAAGGAGTAGCTCTTGTCTATTCCATATTTGGCTTAAGGAACTTTATCTGTGCTCATTTCAATCTCTGGTTTTATGCAGCACCCCAACTCACCTTTACCCTTAAGCAAGCATAAGTTGGTTTTCTAAATTTGAGACCCTGTTCTGTTCTGTAATTCAGTTCCTGTGTAGCCAAGTTCCATTCCGTGTATTACTGATATCTTATGATGTTTCTTTTTCTGTGTGACTTATTTCAGTTAGAATCATCATACCTGAATCCACTCATTGTGCTGCTCTGGGCCTGATGACACAGATTTCATTGCTGAGTGATATTGCTTTGTAAGTAAATACCACAACTTCTTTATCCATTTTTCACTTTCTGCAATGTTGAACTTGTACTGTAAACGAGGTTCTTGTAAACAGAGCCGTTCCAAACTTTGGGGTGGCTGTGTCTTTTTTATTTTAATTTCCCTAAGCTATAGGACCATAAGTGGAAGTGCCCTAGGCTCTGTTGCTTTGTTTTTTAGATGTTTCAGGAAACACCATACACTTCTCCCAAGTGTCTGTTGGCAATTTACATCCCGCCCATCAGCATAACAAGGCTCCCAGTTCTCAATGGCCTGTTGCCTTTCTGGATTTTACACTTTTTTCAGATGGCCCTTTTGACCGGGGGGAAGTGAGACTTCATTGTAGTGCAGATTTCCTTTGCAAGCTTGCTTGGTTGGCCAAAAAGGGCGTATGCGTTTTTTCCTGAATATATTCAGGAGAAAACGCATACGCCCTTTTTGGCCAAGTGCATCATTGTGGACGTTCTGCCTCTTTTCCTATGCTTTCAATGCAATTCCAGTCTACCTCCTGAAATCGGTTTCCTGCAATTCTGCCCCTCTTTCAAGTCCTCTTGGCAGCCTTACTTCAGTCTATTTTTGGACGATAGCTGTCATTTATAACTCTGCAGGTTTGTGAATTACAGTGCCCCTGAGCTCCTTTCTTCAACTCGCTTTCTTTTGAGCTGGCCGCAACACCGCAGGATGGCTTCAGGCCCTAATCTGGTTCCGGCCCAGCATGCTGAGCCTTTGGTTAATTCCTCTTCCTGGTGGGAAATGAGAGTTAAATTTGCCCGTCCAGACACCTCCAGCTAGCCTCTCATTGGTTCTCGCTATTCCTGTTCATCTTCCGCAGAAATTGCAAACTGGGCCAAACAGGAGGTTAAAGGGACTGACTCTCCAAGTGGGGAGAGTGTTAGTAAAGCGTCTGGAATGTTGCACCCGAGTACCAGGGGAGGAAAACTGAGACATATTTGAACACGTCTCCCGATCACATGGTTGATCATACTCTAGGTTCCACATGCATGTTTTAGCTGAAGGAAGAATACCTTAAACCTGGGTAGTTGAAACCCGTGGAATGGGTACCATGCAATATGACTTCAAAGGGTCTTCATTTGCTCACCGAACCTCTCCAATCCTATCACTGCTGCGTTTATGCCCCTGTACACATGCTTGATTCTCTTTCGGAGACATAGCAATCCATAGGTTTTAAGATACTTACTAGTCAGGTACATTCTTAGGCGTTTAATATGGGGTGTTGAGTCCATTTCATTGAGCAAGGAGTAGCTCTTGTCTATTCCATATTTGGCTTAAGGAACTTTATCTGTGCTCATTTCAATCTCTGGTTTTATGCAGCACCCCAACTCACCTTTACCCTTAAGCAAGAATAAGTTGGTTTTCTAAATTTAAGACCCTGTTCTGTTCTGTAATTCAGTTCCTGTGTAGCCAAGTTTACATTCCGTGTATTACTGATATCTTATGATGTTTCTTTTTCTGTGTGACTTATTTCAGTTAGAATCATCATACCTGAATCCACTCATTGTGCTGCTAAGGGCCTGATGACACAGATTTCATTGCTGAGTGATATTGCTTTGTAAGTAAATACCACAACTTCTTTATCCATTTTTCACTTTCTGTGATGTTGAACTTGTACTGTAAACGAGGTTACTGTAAACAGAGCCGTTCCAAACTTTGGGGTGGCTGTGTCTTTTTGATTTTAATTTCCCTAAGCTATAGGACCATAAGTGGAAGTGCCCTAGGCTCTGTTGCTTTGTTTTTTAGATGTTTCAGGAAACGCCATACACTTCTCCCGAGTGGTTGTTGGCAATTTACATCCCGCCCATCAGCATAACAAGGCTCCCAGTTCTCCATGGCATGTCCTGCCTTTCTGGATTTTACACTTTTTTCAGATGGCCCTTTTGACCGGGGGGAAGTGAGACTTCATTGTAGTGCAGATTTCCTTTGCAAGCTTGGTTGGTTGGCCAAAAAGGGCGTATGCGTTTTTTCCTGAATATATTCAGGAAAAAACGCATACGCCCTTTTTGGCCAAGTGCATCATTGTGGACGTTCTGCCTCTTTTCCTATGCTTTCAATGCAATTCCAGTCTACCTCCTGAAATCGGTTTCCTGCAATTCTGCCCCGCTTTCAAGTCCTCTTGGCAGCCTTACTTCAGTCTATTTTTGGACGATAGCTGTCATTTATAAGTCTGCAGGTTTGTGAATTACAGTGCCCCTGAGCTCCTTTCTTCAACTCGCTTTCTTGTGACCTGGCCGCAACACCGCAGGATGGCTTCAGGCCCTAATCTGGTTCCGGCCCGGCATGCTGAGCCTTTGGTTAATTCCTCTTCCTGGTGGGAAATGAGAGTTAAATTTGCCCGTCCAGACACCTCCAGCTAGCCTCTCATTGGTTCTCGCTATTCCTGTTCATCTTCCGCAGAAATTGCAAACTGGGCCAAACAGGAGGTTAAAGGGACTGACTCTGCAAGTTGGGAGAGTGTTAGTAAAGTGTCTGGAATGTTGCACCCGAGTACCAGGGGAGGAAAACTGAGACATATTTGAACACGTCTCCCGATCACATGGTTGATCATACTCTAGGTTCCACATGCATGTTTTAGCTGAAGGAAGAATACCTTAAACCTGGGTAGTTGAAACCCGTGGAATGGGTACCATGCAATATGACTTCAAAGGGTCTTCATTTGCTCACCGCACCTCTCCAATCCTATCACTGCTGCGTTTATGCCCCTGTACACATGCTTGATTCTCTTTCGGAGACATAGCAATCCATAGGTTTTAAGATACTTACAAGTCAGGTACATTCTTAGGCGTTTAATATGGGGTGTTGAGTCCATTTCGTTGAGCAAGGAGTAGCTCTTGTCTATTCCATATTTGGCTTAAGGAACTTTATCTGTGCTCATTTCAATCTCTGGTTTTATGCAGCACCCCAACTCACCTTTACCCTTAAGCAAGAATAAGTTGGTTTTCTAAATTTGAGACCCTGTTCTGTTCTGTAATTCAGTTCCTGTGTAGCCAAGTTTACATTCCGTGTATTACTGATATCTTATGATGTTTCTTTTTCTGTGTGACTTACTTCAGTTAGAATCATCATACCTGAATCCACTCATTGTGCTGCTAAGGGCCTGATGACACAGATTTCATTGCTGAGTGATATTGCTTTGTAAGTAAATACCACAACTTCTTTATCCATTTTTCACTTTCTGCGATGTTGAACTTGTACTGTAAACGAGGTTCTTGTAAACAGAGCCGTTCCAAACTTTGGGGTGGCTGTGTCTTTTTGATTTTAATTTCCCTAAGCTATAGGACCATAAGTGGAAGTGCCCTAGGCTCTGTTGCTTTGTTTTTTAGATGTTTCAGGAAACACCATACACTTCTCCCAAGTGTCTGTTGGCAATTTACATCCCGCCCATCAGCATAACAAGGCTCCCAGTTCTCAATGGCCTGTTGCCTTTCTGGATTTTACACTTTTTTCAGATGGCCCTTTTGACCGGGGGGAAGTGAGACTTCATTGTAGTGCAGATTTCCTTTGCAAGCTTGCTTGGTTGGCCAAAAAGGGCGTATGCGTTTTTTCCTGAATATATTCAGGAGAAAACGCATACGCCCTTTTTCGCCAAGTGCATCATTGTGGACGTTCTGCCTCTTTTCCTATGCTTTCAATGCAATTCCAGTCTACCTCCTGAAATCGGTTTCCTGCAATTCTGCCCCTCTTTCAAGTCCTCTTGGCAGCCTTACTTCAGTCTATTTTTGGACGATAGCTGTCATTTATAACTCTGCAGGTTTGTGAATTACAGTGCCCCTGAGCTCCTTTCTTCAACTCGCTTTCTTTTGAGCTGGCCGCAACACCGCAGGATGGCTTCAGGCCCTAATCTGGTTCCGGCCCAGCATGCTGAGCCTTTGGTTAATTCCTCTTCCTGGTGGGAAATGAGAGTTAAATTTGCCCGTCCAGACACCTCCAGCTAGCCTCTCATTGGTTCTCGCTATTCCTGTTCATCTTCCGCAGAAATTGCAAACTGGGCCAAACAGGAGGTTAAAGGGACTGACTCTCCAAGTGGGGAGAGTGTTAGTAAAGCGTCTGGAATGTTGCACCCGAGTACCAGGGGAGGAAAACTGAGACATATTTGAACACGTCTCCCGATCACATGGTTGATCATACTCTAGGTTCCACATGCATGTTTTAGCTGAAGGAAGAATACCTTAAACCTGGGTAGTTGAAACCCGTGGAATGGGTACCATGCAATATGACTTCAAAGGGTCTTCATTTGCTCACCGAACCTCTCCAATCCTATCACTGTTGCGTTTATGCCCCTGTACACATGCTTGATTCTCTTTCGGAGACATAGCAATCCATAGGTTTTAAGATACTTACTAGTCAGGTACATTCTTAGGCGTTTAATATGGGGTGTTGAGTCCATTTCATTGAGCAAGGAGTAGCTCTTGTCTATTCCATATTTGGCTTAAGGAACTTTATCTGTGCTCATTTCAATCTCTGGTTTTATGCAGCACCCCAACTCACCTTTACCCTTAAGCAAGAATAAGTTGGTTTTCTAAATTTGACACCCTGTTCTGTTCTGTAATTCAGTTCCTGTGTAGCCAAGTTTACATTCCGTGTATTACTGATATCTTATGATGTTTCTTTTTCTGTGTGACTTATTTCAGTTAGAATCATCATACCTGAATCCACTCATTGTGCTGCTAAGGGCCTGATGACACAGATTTCATTGCTGAGTGATATTGCTTTGTAAGTAAATACCACAACTTCTTTATCCATTTTTCACTTTCTGCGATGTTGAACTTGTACTGTAAACGAGGTTACTGTAAACAGAGCCGTTCCAAACTTTGGGGTGGCTGTGTCTTTTTGATTTTAATTTCCCTAAGCTATAGGACCATAAGTGGAAGTGCCCTAGGCTCTGTTGCTTTGTTTTTTAGATGTTTCAGGAAACACCATACACATCTCCCAAGTGTCTGTTGGCAATTTACATCCCGCCCATCAGCATAACAAGGCTCCCAGTTCTCAATGGCCTGTTGCCTTTCTGGATTTTACACTTTTTTCAGATGGCCCTTTTGGCCGGGGGGAATTGAGACTTCATTGTAGTGCAGATTTCCTTTGCAAGCTTGCTTGGTTGGCCAAAAAGGGCGTATGCGTTTTTTCCTGAATATATTCAGGAAAAAACGCATACGCCCTTTTTGGCCAAGTGCATCATTGTGGACGTTCTGCCTCTTTTCCTATGCTTTCAATGCAATTCCAGTCTACCTCCTGAAATCGGTTTCCTGCAATTCTGCCCCGCTTTCAAGTCCTCTTGGCAGCCTTACTTCAGTCTATTTTTGGACGATAGCTGTCATTTATAACTCTGCAGGTTTGTGAATTACAGTGCCCCTGAGCTCCTTTCTTCAACTCGCTTTCTTGTGACCTGGCCGCAACACCGCAGGATGGCTTCAGGCCCTAATCTGGTTCTGGCACGGCACGCTGAGCCTTTGGTTATTTCCTCTTCCTGGTGGGAAATGAGAGTTAAATTTGCCCGTCCAGACACCTCCAGCTAGTCTCTCATTGGTTCTCGCTATTCCTGTTCATCTTCCGCAGAAATTGCAAACTGGGCCAAACAGGAGGTTAAAGGGACTGACTCTCCAATTCGGGAGAGTGTTAGTAAAGCGTCTGGAATGTTGCACCCGAGTACCAGGGGAGGAAAACTGAGACATATTTGAACACGTCTCCCGATCACATGGTTGATCATACTCTAGGTTCCACATGCATGTTTTAGCTGAAGGAAGAATACCTTAAACCTGGGTAGTTGAAACCCGTGGAATGGGTACCATGCAATATGACTTCAAAGGGTCTTCATTTGTTCACCGAACCTCTCCAATCCTATCACTGCTGCGTTTATGCCCCTGTACACATGCTTGATTCTCTTTTGGAGACATAGCAATCCATAGGTTTTTAAGATACTTACTAGTCAGGTACATTCTTAGGCGTTTAATATGCGGTGTTGAGTCCATTTCGCTGAGCAAGGAGTAGCTCTTGTCTATTCCATATTTGGCTTAAGGAACTTTATCTGTGCTCATTTCAATCTCTGTTTTTATGCAGCACCCCAACTCACCTTTCCCCTTAAGCAAGAATAAGTTGGTTTTCTAAATTTGAGACCCTGTTCTGTTCTGTAATTCAGTTCCTGTGTAGCCAAGTTTCCATTCCGTGTATTACTGATATCTTATGATGTTTCTTTTTCTGTGTGACTTATTTCAGTTAGAATCATCATACCTGAATCCACTCATTGTGCTGCTCTGGGCCTGATGACACAGATTTCATTGCTGAGTGATATTGTTTGTAAGTAAATACCACAACTTCTTTATCCATTTTTCACTTTCTGCGATGTTGAACTTGTACTGTAAACGAGGTTCTTGTAAACAGAGCCGTTCCAAACTTTGGGGTGGCTGTGTCTTTTTGATTTTAATTTCCCTAAGCTATAGGACCATAAGTGGAAGTGCCCTAGGCTCTGTTGCTTTGTTTTTTAGATGTTTCAGGAAACACCATACACTTCTCCCAAGTGTCTGTTGGCAATTTACATCCCGCCCATCAGCATAACAAGGCTCCCAGTTCTCAATGGCCTGTTGCCTTTCTGGATTTTACACTTTTTTCAGATGGCCCTTTTGGCCGGGGGGAAGTGAGACTTCATTGTAGTGCAGATTTCCTTTGCAAGCTTGCTTGGTTGGCCAAAAAGGGCGTATGCGTTTTTTCCTGAATATATTCAGGAGAAAACGCATACGCCCTTTTTGGCCAAGTGCATCATTGTGGACGTTCTGCCTCTTTTCCTATGCTTTCAATGCAATTCCAGTCTACCTCCTGAAATCGGTTTCCTGCAATTCTGCCCCTCTTTCAAGTCCTCTTGGCAGCCTTACTTCAGTCTATTTTTGGACGATAGCTGTCATTTATAACTCTGCAGGTTTGTGAATTACAGTGCCCCTGAGCTCCTTTCTTCAACTCGCTTTCTTGTGACCTGGCCGCAACACCGCAGGATGGCTTCAGGCCCTAATCTGGTTCCGGCCCAGCATGCTGAGCCATTGGTTAATTCCTCTTCCTGGTGGGAAATGAGAGTTAAATTTGCCCTTCCAGACACCTCCAGCTAGCCTCTCATTGGTTCTCGCTATTCCTGTTCATCTTCCACAGAAATTGCAAACTGGGCCAAACAGGAGGTTAAAGGGACTGACTCTCCAAGTGGGGAGAGTGTTAGTAAAGCGTCTGGAATGTTGCACCCGAGTACCAGGGGAGGAAAACTGAGACATATTTGAACACGTCTCCCGATCACATGGTTGATCATACTCTAGGTTCCACATGCATGTTTTAGCTGAAGGAAGAATACCTTAAACCTGGGTAGTTGAAACCCGTGGAATGGGTACCATGCAATATGACTTCAAAGGGTCTTCATTTGCTCACCGAACCTCTCCAATCCTATCACTGCTGCGTTTATGCCCCTGTACACATGCTTTATTCTCTTTCGGAGACATAGCAATCCATAGGTTTTAAGATACTTACTAGTCAGGTACATTCTTAGGCGTTTAATATGGGGTGTTGAGTCGATTTCGTTGAGCAAGGAGTAGCTCTTGTCTATTCCATATTTGGCTTAAGGAACTTTATCTGTGCTCATTTCAATCTCTGGTTTTATGCAGCACCCCAACTCACCTTTCCCCTTAAGCAAGAATAAGTAGGTTTTCTAAATTTGAGACCCTGTTCTGTTCTGTAATTCAGTTCCTGTGTAGCCAAGTTTACATTCCGTGTATTACTGATATCTTATGATGTTTCTTTTTCTGTGTGACTTATCTCAGTTAGAATCATCATACCTGAATCCACTCATTGTGCTGCTAAGGGCCTGATGACACAGATTTCATTGCTGAGTGATATTGCTTTGTAAGTAAATACCACAACTTCTTTATCCATTTTTCACTTTCTGCGATGTTGAACTTGTACTGTAAACGAGGTTCTTGTAAACAGAGCCGTTCCAAACATTGGGGTGGCTGTGTCTTTTTGATTTTAATTTCCCTAAGCTATAGGACCATAAGTGGAAGTGCCCTAGGCTCTGTTGCTTTGTTTTTTAGATGTTTCAGGAAACACCATACACTTCTCCCAGGTGTCTGTTGGCAATTTACATCCCGCCCATCAGCATAACAAGGCTCCCAGTTCTCAATGGCCTGTTGCCTTTCTGGATTTTACACTTTTTTCAGATGGCCCTTTTGGCCGGGGGGAAGTGAGACTTCATTGTAGTGCAGATTTCCTTTGCAAGCTTGCTTGGTTGGCCAAAAAGGGCGTATGCGTTTTTTCCTGAATATATTCAGGAAAAAACGCATACGCACTTTTTGGCCAAGTGCATCATTGTGGACGTTCTGCCTCTTTTCCTATGCTTTCAATGCAATTCCAGTCTACCTCCTGAAATCGGTTTCCTGCAATTCTGCCCCGCTTTCAAGTCCTCTTGGCAGCCTTACTTCAGTCTATTTTTGGACGATAGCTGTCATTTATAACTCTGCAGGTTTGTGAATTACAGTGCCCCTGAGCTCCTTTCTTCAACTCGCTTTCTTTTGAGCTGGCCGCAACACCGCAGGATGGCTTCAGGCCCTAATCTGGTTCCGGACCGGCATGCTGAGCCTTTGGTTAATTCCTCTTCCTGGTGGGAAATGAGAGTTAAATTTGCCCGTCCAGACACCTCCAGCTAGCCTCTCATTGGTTCTCGCTATTCCTGTTCATCTTCCGCAGAAATTGCAAACTGGGCCAAACAGGAGGTTAAAGGGACTGACTCTCCAAGTGGGGAGAGTGTTAGTAAAGCGTCTGGAATGTTGCACCCGAGTACCAGGGGAGGAAAACTGAGACATATTTGAACACGTCTCCCGATCACATGGTTGATCATACTCTAGGTTCCACATGCATGTTTTAGCTGAAGGAAGAATACCTTAAACCTGGGTAGTTGAAACCCGTGGAATGGGTACCATGCAATATGACTTCAAAGGGTCTTCATTTGCTCACCGAACCTCTCCAATCCTATCACTGCTGCGTTTATGCCCCTGTACACATGCTTGATTCTCTTTCGGAGACATAGCAATCCA
This sequence comes from Stenella coeruleoalba, assembly GCF_951394435.1. Classification (NCBI taxonomy): domain Eukaryota; kingdom Metazoa; phylum Chordata; class Mammalia; order Artiodactyla; family Delphinidae; genus Stenella; species Stenella coeruleoalba. Next base: position 1,921,971 of record NW_027646459.1, read on the forward strand.
TAGGTTTTAAGATACTTACTAGTCAGGTACATTCTTAGGCGTTTAATATGGGGTGTTGAGTCCATTTCGTTGAGCAAGGAGTAGCTCTTGTCTATTCCATATTTGGCTTAAGGAACTTTATCTGTGCTCATTTCAATCTCTGGTTTTATGCAGCACCCCAACTCACCTTTACCCTTAAGCAAGAATAAGTTGGTTTTCTAAATTTGAGACCCTGTTCTGTTCTGTAATTCAGTTCCTGTGTAGCCAAGTTTACATTCCGTGTATTACTGATATCTTATGATGTTTCTTTTTCTGTGTGACTTATTTCAGTTAGAATCATCATACCTGAATCTACTCATTATGCTGCTACGGGCCTGATGACATAGATTTCATTGCTGAGTGATACTGCACTGTACGTAATTACGACAATTTCTTCATCCATTTTTCACTTTCTGCGATGTTGAACTTGTACTGTAAACGAGGTTCTTGTAAACAGAGCCGTTCCAAACTTTGGGGTGGCTGTGTCTTTTTGATTTTAATTTCCCTAAGCTATAGGACCATAAGTGGCAGTGCCCTAAGCTCTGTTGCTTTGTTTTTTAGTTGTTTCAGGAAACACCATACACTTCTCCCAAGTGTCTGTTGGCAATTTACATCCCGCCCATCAGCATAACAAGGCTCCCAGTTCTCAATGGCCTGTTGCCTTTCTGGATTTTACACTTTTTTCAGATGGCCCTTTTGACCGGGGGGAAGTGAGACTTCATTGTAGTGCAGATTTCCTTTGCAAGCTTGCTTGGTTGGCCAAAAAGGGCGTATGCGTTTTTTCCTGAATATATTCAGGAAAAAACGCATACGCCCTTTTTGGCCAAGTGCATCATTGTGGACGTTCTGCCTCTTTTCCTATGCTTTCAATGCAATTCCAGTCTACCTCCTGAAATCGGTTTCCTGCAATTCTGCCCCGCTTTCAAGTCCTCTTGGCAGCCTTACTTCAGTCTATTTTTGGACGATAGCTGTCATTTATAACTCTGCAGTTTTGTGAATTTCAGTGCCCCTGAGCTCCTTTCTTCAACTCGCTTTCTTGTGACCTGGCCGCAACACTGCAGGATGGCTTCAGGCCCTAATCTGGATCCGGCACGGCACGCTGAGCCTTTGGTTAATTCCTCTTCCTGGTGGGAAATGAGAGTTAAATTTGCCCGTCCAGACACCTCCAGCTAGTCTCTCATTGGTTCTCGCTATTCCTGTTCATCTTCCGCAGAAATTGCAAACTGGGCCAAACAGGAGGTTAAAGGGACTGACTCTCCAAGTCGGGAGAGTGTTAGTAAAGCGTCTGGAATGTTGCACCCGAGTACCAGGGTACGAAAACTGAGACATATTTGAACACGTCTCCCGATCACATGGTTGATCATACTCTAGGTTCCACATGCATGTTTTAGCTGAAGGAAGAATACCTTAAACCTGGGTAGTTGAAACCCGTGGAATGCGTACCATGTAATATGACTTCAAAGGGTCTTCATTTGCTCACTGAACCTCTCCAATCCTATCACTGCTTCGTTTATGCCCCTGTACACATGCTTGATTCTCTTTCGGAGACATAGCAATCCATAGGTTTTAAGATACTTACTAGTCAGGTACATTCTTAGGCGTTTAATATGCGGTGTTGAGTCCATTTCGTTGAGCAAGGAGTAGCTCTTGTCTATTCCATATTTGACTTAAGAACTTTATCTGTGCTCATTTCAATCTCTGGTTTTATGCAGCACCCCAACTCACCTTTACCCTTAAGCAAGCATAAGTTGGTTTTCTAAATTTGAGACCCTGTTCTGTTCTGTAATTCAGTTCCTGTGTAGCCAAGTTTACATTCCGTGTATTACTGATATCTTATGATGTTTCTTTTTCTGTGTGACTTACTTCAGTTAGAATCATCATACCTGAATCCACTCATTGTGCTGCTAAGGGCCTGATGACACAGATTTCATTGCTGAGTGATATTGCTTTGTAAGTGAATACCACAACTTCTTTATCCATTTTTCACTTTCTGTGATGTTGAACTTGTACTGTAAACGAGGTTCTTGTAAACAGAGCCGTTCCAAACTTTGGGGTGGCTGTGTCTTTTTGATTTTAATTTCCCTAAGCTATAAGACCATAAGTGGAAGTGCCCTAGGTTCTGTTGCTTTGTTTTTTAGATGTTTCAGGAAACACCATACACTTCTCCCGAGTGGTTGTTGGCAATTTACATCCCGCCCATCAGCATAACAAGGCTCCCAGTTCTCCATGGCCTGTCCTGCCTTTCTGGATTTTACACTTTTTTCACATGGCCCTTTTGACGGGGGGAAGTGAGACTTCATTGTAGTGCAGATTTCCTTTGCAAGCTTGCTTGTTTGGCCAAAAAGGGCGTATGCGTTTTTTCCTGAATATATTCAGGAAAAAACGCATACGCCCTTTTTGGCCAAGTGCATCATTGTGGACGTTCTGCCTCTTTTCCTATGCTTTCAATGCAATTCCAGTCTACCTCCTGAAATCGGTTTCCTGCAATTCTGCCCCGCTTTCAACTCCTCTTGGCAGCCTTACTTCAGTCTATTTTTGGACGATAGCTGTCATTTATAACTCTGCAGGTTTGTGAATTACAGTGCCCCTGAGCTCCTTTCTTCAACTCGCTTTCTTGTGACCTGGCCGCAACACCGCAGGATGGCGTCAGGCCCTAATCTGGTTCCGGCACGGCACGCTGAGCCTTTGGTTATTTCCTCTTCCTGGTGGGAAATGAGAGTTAAATTTGCCCGTCCAGACACCTCCAGCTAGCCTCTCATTGGTTCTCGCTATTCCTGTTCATCTTCCGCAGAAATTGCAAACTGGGCCAAACAGGAGGTTAAAGGGACTGACTCTCCAAGTGGGGAGAGTGTTAGTAAAGCGTCTGGAATGTTGCACCCGAGTACCAGGGGAGGAAAACTGAGACATATTTGAACACGTCTCCCGATCACATGGTTGATCATACTCTAGGTTCCACATGCATGTTTTAGCTGAAGGAAGAATACCTTAAACCTGGGTAGTTGAAACCCGTGGAATGGGTACCATGCAATATGACTTCAAAGGGTCTTCATTTGCTCACCGAACCTCTCCAATCCTATCACTGCTGCGTTTATGCCCCTGTACACATGCTTGATTCTCTTTCGGAGACATAGCAATCCATAGGTTTTAAGATACTTACTAGTCAGGTACATTCTTAGGCGTTTAATATGCGGTGTTGAGTCCATTTCGTTGAGCAAGGAGTAGCTCTTGTCTATTCCATATTTGGCTTAAGGAACTTTATCTGTGCTCATTTCAATCTCTGGTTTTATGCAGCACCCCAACTCACCTTTACCCTTAAGCAAGCATAAGTTGTTTTTCTAAATTTGAGACCCTGTTCTGTTCTGTAATTCAGTTCCTGTGTAGCCAAGTTTACATTCCGTGTATTACTGATATCTTATGATGTTTCTTTTTCTGTGTGACTTATTTCAGTTAGAATCATCATACCTGAATTCACTCATTGTGCTGCTAAGGGCCTGATGACATAGATTTCATTGCTGAGTGATATTGCTTTGTAAGTGAATACCACAACTTCTTTATCCATTTTTCACTTTCTGCGATGTTGAACTTGTACTGTAAACGAGGTTCTTGTAAACAGAGCCGTTCCAAACTTTGGGGTGGCTGTGTCTTTTTGAATTTAATTTCCCTAAGCTATAGGACCATAAGTGGCAGTGCCCTAGGCTCTGTTGCTTTGTTTTTTAGATGTTTCAGGAAACACCATACACTTCTCCCAAGTGTCTGTTGGCAATTTACATCCCGCCCATCAGCATAACAAGGCTCCCAGTTCTCCATGGCCTGTTGCCTTTCTGGATTTTACACTTTTTTCAGATGGCCCTTTTGACCGGGGGGAAGTGAGACTTCATTGTAGTGCAGATTTCCTTTGCAAGCTTGCTTGGTTGGCCAAAAAGGGCGTATGCGTTTTTTCCTGAATATATTCAGGATAAAACGCATACACCCTTTTTGGCCAAGTGCATCATTGTGGACGTTCTGCCTCTTTTCCTATGCTTTCAATGCAATTCCAGTCTACCTCCTGAAATCGGTTTCCTGCAATTCTGCCCTGCTTTCAAGTCCTCTTGGCAGCCTTACTTCAGTCTATTTTTGGACGATAGCTGTCATTTATAACTCTGCAGTTTTGTGAATTACAGTGCCCCTGAGCTCCTTTCTTCAACTCGCTTTCTTGTGACCTGGCCGCAACACCACAGGATGGCTTCAGGCCCTAATCTGGTTCCGGCACGGCACGCTGAGCCTTTGGTTATTTCCTCTTCCTGGTGGGAAATGAGAGTTAAATTTGCCCGTCCATACACCTCCAGCTAGCCTCTCATTGGTTCTCGCTATTCCTGTTCATCTTCCGCAGAAATTGCAAACTGGGCCAAACAGGAGGTTAAAGGGACTGACTCTCCAAGTGGGGAGAGTGTTAGTAAAGCGTCTGGAATGTTGCACCCGAGTACCAGGGGAGGAAAACTGAGACATATTTGAACACGTCTCCCGATCACATGGTTGATCATACTCTAGGTTCCACATGCATGTTTTAGCTGAAGGAAGAATACCTTAAACCTGGGTAGTTGAAACCCGTGTAATGGGTACCATGCAATATGACTTCAAAGGGTCTTCATTTGCTCACCGAACCTCTCCAATCCTATCACTGCTGCATTTATGCCCCTGTACACATGCTTGATTCTCTTTCGGAGACATAGCAATCCATAGGTTTTAAGATACTTACTAGTCAGGTACATTCTTAGGCGTTTAATATGCGGTGTTGAGTCCATTTCGTTGAGCAAGGAGTAGCTCTTGTCTATTCCATATTTGGCTTAAGGAACTTTATCTGTGCTCATTTCAATCTCTGGTTTTATGCAGCACCCCAACTCACCTTTACCCTTAAGCAAGCATAAGTTGTTTTTCTAAATTTGAGACCCTCTTCTGTTCTGTAATTCAGTTCCTGTGTAACCAAGTTTACATTCCGTGTATTACTGATATCTTATGATGTTTCTTTTTCTGTGTGACTTATTTCAGTTAGAATCATCATACCTGAATCCACTCATTGTGCTGCTAAGGGCCTGATGACATAGATTTCATTGCTGAGTGATATTGCTTTGTAAGTGAATACCACAACTTCTTTATCCATTTTTCACTTTCTGCGATGTTGAACTTGTACTGTAAACGAGGTTCTTGTAAACAGAGCCGTTCCAAACTTTGGGGTGGCTGTGTCTTTTTGAATTTAATTTCCCTAAGCTATAGGACCATAAGTGGCAGTGCCCTAGGCTCTGTTGCTTTGTTTTTTAGATGTTTCAGGAAACACCATACACTTCTCCCAAGTGTCTGTTGGCAATTTACATCCCGCCCATCAGCATAACAAGGCTCCCAGTTCTCCATGGCCTGTTGCCTTTCTGGATTTTACACTTTTTTCAGATGGCCCTTTTGACCGGGGGGAAGTGAGACTTCATTGTAGTGCAGATTTCCTTTGCAAGCTTGCTTGGTTGGCCAAAAAGGGCGTATGCGTTTTTTCCTGAATATATTCAGGAAAAAACGCATACGCCCTTTTTGGCCAAGTGCATCATTGTGGACGTTCTGCCTCTTTTCCTATGCTTTCAATGCAATTCCAGTCTACCTCCTGAAATCGGTTTCCTGCAATTCTGCCCCGCTTTCAAGTCCTCTTGGCAGCCTTACTTCAGTCTATTTTTGGACGATAGCTGTCATTTATAACTCTGCAGGTTTGTGAATTACAGTGCCCCTGAGCTCCTTTCTTCAACTCGCTTTCTTGTGACCTGGCCGCAACACCGCAGGATGGCTTCAGGCCCTAATCTGGTTCTGGCCCGGCATGCTGAGCCTTTGGTTAATTCCTCTTCCTGGTGGGAAATGAGAGTTAAATTTGCCCGTCCAGACACCTCCAGCTAGTCTCTCATTGGTTCTCGCTATTCCTGTTCATCTTCCGCAGAAATTGCAAACTGGGCCAAACAGGAGGTTAAAGGGACTGACTCTCCAAGTCGGGAGAGTGTTAGTAAAGCGTCTGGAATGTTGCACCCGAGTACCAGGGTCCGAAAACTGAGACATATTTGAACACGTCTCCCGATCACATGGTTGATCATACTCTAGGTTCCACATGCATGTTTTAGCTGAAGGAAGAATACCTTAAACCTGGGTAGTTGAAACCCGTGGAATGCGTACCATGTAATATGACTTCAAAGGGTCTTCATTTGCTCACTGAACCTCTCCAATCCTATCACTGCTTCGTTTATGCCCCTGTACACATGCTTGATTCTCTTTCGGAGACATAGCAATCCATAGGTTTTAAGATACTTACTAGTCAGGTACATTCTTAGGCGTTTAATATGCGGTGTTGAGTCCATTTCGTTGAGCAAGGAGTAGCTCTTGTCTATTCCATATTTGACTTAAGAACTTTATCTGTGCTCATTTCAATCTCTGGTTTTATGCAGCACCCCAACTCACCTTTACCCTTAAGCAAGCATAAGTTGGTTTTCTAAATTTGAGACCCTGTTCTGTTCTGTAATTCAGTTCCTGTGTAGCCAAGTTTACATTCCGTGTATTACTGATATCTTATGATGTTTCTTTTTCTGTGTGACTTACTTCAGTTAGAATCATCATACCTGAATCCACTCATTGTGCTGCTAAGGGCCTGATGACACAGATTTCATTGCTGAGTGATATTGCTTTGTAAGTGAATACCACAACTTCTTTATCCATTTTTCACTTTCTGTGATGTTGAACTTGTACTGTAAACGAGGTTCTTGTAAACAGAGCCGTTCCAAACTTTGGGGTGGCTGTGTCTTTTTGATTTTAATTTCCCTAAGCTATAAGACCATAAGTGGAAGTGCCCTAGGTTCTGTTGCTTTGTTTTTTAGATGTTTCAGGAAACACCATACACTTCTCCCGAGTGGTTGTTGGCAATTTACATCCCGCCCATCAGCATAACAAGGCTCCCAGTTCTCCATGGCCTGTCCTGCCTTTCTGGATTTTACACTTTTTTCACATGGCCCTTTTGACGGGGGGAAGTGAGACTTCATTGTAGTGCAGATTTCCTTTGCAAGCTTGCTTGTTTGGCCAAAAAGGGCGTATGCGTTTTTTCCTGAATATATTCAGGAAAAAACGCATACGCCCTTTTTGGCCAAGTGCATCATTGTGGACGTTCTGCCTCTTTTCCTATGCTTTCAATGCAATTCCAGTCTACCTCCTGAAATCGGTTTCCTGCAATTCTGCCCCGCTTTCAACTCCTCTTGGCAGCCTTACTTCAGTCTATTTTTGGACGATAGCTGTCATTTATAACTCTGCAGGTTTGTGAATTACAGTGCCCCTGAGCTCCTTTCTTCAACTCGCTTTCTTGTGACCTGGCCGCAACACCGCAGGATGGCTTCAGGCCCTAATCTGGTTCCGGCACGGCACGCTGAGCCTTTGGTTATTTCCTCTTCCTGGTGGGAAATGAGAGTTAAATTTGCCCGTCCAGACACCTCCAGCTAGCCTCTCATTGGTTCTCGCTATTCCTGTTCATCTTCCGCAGAAATTGCAAACTGGGCCAAACAGGAGGTTAAAGGGACTGACTCTCCAAGTGGGGAGAGTGTTAGTAAAGCGTCTGGAATGTTGCACCCGAGTACCAGGGGAGGAAAACTGAGACATATTTGAACACGTCTCCCGATCACATGGTTGATCATACTCTAGGTTCCACATGCATGTTTTAGCTGAAGGAAGAATACCTTAAACCTGGGTAGTTGAAACCCGTGGAATGGGTACCATGCAATATGACTTCAAAGGGTCTTCATTTGCTCACCGAACCTCTCCAATCCTATCACTGCTGCGTTTATGCCCCTGTACACATGCTTGATTCTCTTTCGGAGACATAGCAATCCATAGGTTTTAAGATACTTACTAGTCAGGTACATTCTTAGGCGTTTAATATGCGGTGTTGAGTCCATTTCGTTGAGCAAGGAGTAGCTCTTGTCTATTCCATATTTGGCTTAAGGAACTTTATCTGTGCTCATTTCAATCTCTGGTTTTATGCAGCACCCCAACTCACCTTTACCCTTAAGCAAGCATAAGTTGTTTTTCTAAATTTGAGACCCTGTTCTGTTCTGTAATTCAGTTCCTGTGTAGCCAAGTTTACATTCCGTGTATTACTGATATCTTATGATGTTTCTTTTTCTGTGTGACTTATTTCAGTTAGAATCATCATACCTGAATTCACTCATTGTGCTGCTAAGGGCCTGATGACATAGATTTCATTGCTGAGTGATATTGCTTTGTAAGTGAATACCACAACTTCTTTATCCATTTTTCACTTTCTGCGATGTTGAACTTGTACTGTAAACGAGGTTCTTGTAAACAGAGCCGTTCCAAACTTTGGGGTGGCTGTGTCTTTTTGAATTTAATTTCCCTAAGCTATAGGACCATAAGTGGCAGTGCCCTAGGCTCTGTTGCTTTGTTTTTTAGATGTTTCAGGAAACACCATACACTTCTCCCAAGTGTCTGTTGGCAATTTACATCCCGCCCATCAGCATAACAAGGGTCCCAGTTCTCCATGGCCTGTTGCCTTTCTGGATTTTACACTTTTTTCAGATGGCCCTTTTGACCGGGGGGAAGTGAGACTTCATTGTAGTGCAGATTTCCTTTGCAAGCTTGCTTGGTTGGCCAAAAAGGGCGTATGCGTTTTTTCCTGAATATATTCAGGATAAAACGCATACACCCTTTTTGGCCAAGTGCATCATTGTGGACGTTCTGCCTCTTTTCCTATGCTTTCAATGCAATTCCAGTCTACCTCCTGAAATCGGTTTCCTGCAATTCTGCCCTGCTTTCAAGTCCTCTTGGCAGCCTTACTTCAGTCTATTTTTGGACGATAGCTGTCATTTATAACTCTGCAGTTTTGTGAATTACAGTGCCCCTGAGCTCCTTTCTTCAACTCGCTTTCTTGTGACCTGGCCGCAACACCACAGGATGGCTTCAGGCCCTAATCTGGTTCCGGCACGGCACGCTGAGCCTTTGGTTATTTCCTCTTCCTGGTGGGAAATGAGAGTTAAATTTGCCCGTCCATACACCTCCAGCTAGCCTCTCATTGGTTCTCGCTATTCCTGTTCATCTTCCGCAGAAATTGCAAACTGGGCCAAACAGGAGGTTAAAGGGACTGACTCTCCAAGTGGGGAGAGTGTTAGTAAAGCGTCTGGAATGTTGCACCCGAGTACCAGGGGAGGAAAACTGAGACATATTTGAACACGTCTCCCGATCACATGGTTGATCATACTCTAGGTTCCACATGCATGTTTTAGCTGAAGGAAGAATACCTTAAACCTGGGTAGTTGAAACCCGTGTAATGGGTACCATGCAATATGACTTCAAAGGGTCTTCATTTGCTCACCGAACCTCTCCAATCCTATCACTGCTGCATTTATGCCCCTGTACACATGCTTGATTCTCTTTCGGAGACATAGCAATCCATAGGTTTTAAGATACTTACTAGTCAGGTACATTCTTAGGCGTTTAATATGCGGTGTTGAGTCCATTTCGTTGAGCAAGGAGTAGCTCTTGTCTATTCCATATTTGGCTTAAGGAACTTTATCTGTGCTCATTTCAATCTCTGGTTTTATGCAGCACCCCAACTCACCTTTACCCTTAAGCAAGCATAAGTTGTTTTTCTAAATTTGAGACCCTCTTCTGTTCTGTAATTCAGTTCCTGTGTAACCAAGTTTACATTCCGTGTATTACTGATATCTTATGATGTTTCTTTTTCTGTGTGACTTATTTCAGTTAGAATCATCATACCTGAATCCACTCATTGTGCTGCTAAGGGCCTGATGACATAGATTTCATTGCTGAGTGATATTGCTTTGTAAGTGAATACCACAACTTCTTTATCCATTTTTCACTTTCTGCGATGTTGAACTTGTACTGTAAACGAGGTTCTTGTAAACAGAGCCGTTCCAAACTTTGGGGTGGCTGTGTCTTTTTGAATTTAATTTCCCTAAGCTATAGGACCATAAGTGGCAGTGCCCTAGGCTCTGTTGCTTTGTTTTTTAGATGTTTCAGGAAACACCATACACTTCTCCCAAGTGTCTGTTGGCAATTTACATCCCGCCCATTAGCATAACAAGGCTCCCAGTTCTCCATGGCCTGTTGCCTTTCTGGATTTTACACTTTTTTCAGATGGCCCTTTTGACCGGGGGGAAGTGAGACTTCATTGTAGTGCAGATTTCCTTTGCAAGCTTGCTTGGTTGGCCAAAAAGGGCGTATGCGTTTTTTCCTGAATATATTCAGGAAAAAACGCATACGCCCTTTTTGGCCAAGTGCATCATTGTGGACGTTCTGCCTCTTTTCCTATGCTTTCAATGCAATTCCAGTCTACCTCCTGAAATCGGTTTCCTGCAATTCTGCCCCGCTTTCAAGTCCTCTTGGCAGCCTTACTTCAGTCTATTTTTGGACGATAGCTGTCATTTATAACTCTGCAGGTTTGTGAATTACAGTGCCCCTGAGCTCCTTTCTTCAACTCGCTTTCTTGTGACCTGGCCGCAACACCGCAGGATGGCTTCAGGCCCTAATCTGGTTCTGGCCCGGCATGCTGAGCCTTTGGTTAATTCCTCTTCCTGGTGGGAAATGAGAGTTAAATTTGCCCGTCCAGACACCTCCAGCTAGTCTCTCATTGGTTCTCGCTATTCCTGTTCATCTTCCGCAGAAATTGCAAACTGGGCCAAACAGGAGGTTAAAGGGACTGACTCTCCAAGTGGGGAGAGTGTTAGTAAAGCGTCTGGAATGTTGCACCCGAGTACTAGGGGAGGAAAACTGAGACATATTTGAACACGTCTCCCGTTCACATGGTTGATCATACTTGGGTTCCACATGCATGTTTTAGCTGAAGGAAGAATACCTTAAACCTGGAGAGTTAAGACCCGTGTAATGGGTACCATGCAATATGACTTCAAAGGGTCTTCATTTGCTCACCGAACCTCTCCAATCCTATCACTGCTGCGTTTATGCCCCTGTACACATGCTTGATTCTCTTTTGGAGACATAGCAATCCATAGGTTTTAAGATACTTATTAGTCAGGTACATTCTTAGGCGTTTAATATGCGGTGTTGAGTCCATTTCGTTGAGCAAGGAGTAGCTCTTGTCTATTCCATATTTGGCTTAAGGAACTTTATCTGTGCTCATTTCAATCTCTGGTTTTATGCAGCACCCCAACTCACCTTTACCCTTAAGCAAGAATAAGTTGTTTTTCTAAATTTGAGACCCTGTTCTGTTCTGTAATTCAGTTCCTGTGTAGCCAAGTTTACATTCCGTGTATTACTGATATCTTATGATGTTTCTTTTTCTGTGTGACTTATTTCACTTAGAATCATCATACCTGAATCCACTCATTGTGCTGCTAAGGGCCTGATGACACAGATTTCATTGCTGAGTGATATTGCTTTGTAAGTAAATACCACAACTTCTTTATCCATTTTTCACTTTCTGCGATGTTGAACTTGTACTGTAAACGAGGTTCTTGTAAACAGAGCCGTTCCAAACTTTGGGGTGGCTGTGTCTTTTTGATTTTAATTTCCCTAAGCTATAGGACCATAAGTGGAAGTGCCCTAGGTTCTGTTGCTTTGTTTTTTAGATGTTTCAGGAAACACCATACACTTCTCCCGAGTGGTTGTTGGCAATTTACATCCCGCCCATCAGCATAACAAGGCTCCCAGTTCTCAATGGCCTGTTGCCTTTCTGGATTTTACACTTTTTTCAGATGGCCCTTTTGACCGGGGGGAAGTGAGACTTCATTGTAGTGCAGATTTCCTTTGCAAGCTTGCTTGGTTGGCCAAAAAGGGCGTATGCGTTTTTTCCTGAATATATTCAGGAAAAAACGCATACGCCCTTTTTGGCCAAGTGCATCATTGTGGACGTTCTGCCTCTTTTCCTATGCTTTCAATGCAATTCCAGTCTACCTCCTGAAATCGGTTTCCTGCAATTCTGCCCCGCTTTCAAGTCCTCTTGGCAGCCTTACTTCAGTCTATTTTTGGACGATAGCTGTCATTTATAACTCTGCAGGTTTGTGAATTACAGTGCCCCTGAGCTCCTTTCTTCAACTCGCTTTCTTTTGAGCTGGCCGCAACACCGCAGGATGGCTTCAGGCCCTAATCTGGTTCCGGTACGGCACGCTGAGCCTTTGGTTATTTCCTCTTCCTGGTGGGAAATGAGAGTTAAATTTGCCCGTCCAGACACCTCCAAATAGCCTCTCATTGGTTCTCGCTATTCCTGTTCATCTTCCGCAGAAATTGCAAACTGGGCCAAACAGGAGGTTAAAGGCGCTGACTCTCCAAGTGGGGAGAGTGTTAGTAAAGCGTCTGGAATGTTGCACCCGAGTACCAGGGGAGGAAAACTGAGACATATTTGAACACGTCTCCCGTTCACATGGTTGATCATACTTGGGTTCCACATGCATGTTTTAGCTGAAGGAAGAATACCTTAAACCTGGAGAGTTGAGACCCGTGGAATGGGTACCATGCAATATGACTTCAAAGGGTCTTCATTTGCTCACCGAACCTCTCCAATCCTATCACTGCTGCGTTTATGCCCCTGTACACATGCTTGATTCTCTTTCGGAGACATAGCAATCCATAGGTTTTAAGATACTTACTAGTCAGGTACATTCTTAGGCGTTTAATATGCGGTGTTGAGTCCATTTCGTTGAGCAAGGAGTAGCTCTTGTCTATTCCATATTTGACTTAAGGAACTTTATCTGTGCTCATTTCAATCTCTGGTTTTATGCAGCACCCCACCTCACCTTTCCCCTTAAGCAAGCATAAGTTGTTTTTCTAAATTTGAGACCCTGTTCTGTTCTGTAATTCAGTTCCTGTGTAGCCAAGTTTCCATTCCTTGTATTACTGATATCTTATGATGTTTCTTTTTCTGTGTTACTTACTTCAGTTAGAATCATCATACCTGAATCCACTCATTGTGCTGCTAAGGGCCTGATGACACAGATTTCATTGCTGAGTGATATTGCTTTGTAAGTAAATACCACAACTTCTTTATCCATTTTTCACTTTCTGCGATGTTGAACTTGTACTGTAAACGAGGTTCTTGTAAACAGAGCCGATCCAAACTTTGGGGTGGCTGTGTCTTTTTGATTTTAATTTCCCTAAGCTATAGGACCATAAGTGGAAGTGCCCTAGGTTCTGTTGCTTTGTTTTTTAGATGTTTCAGGAAACACCATACACTTCTCCCGAGTGGTTGTTGGCAATTTACATCCCGCCCATCAGCATAACAAGGCTCCCAGTTCTCCATGGCCTGTCCTGCCTTTCTGGATTTTACACTTTTTTCAGATGGCCCTTTTGACCGGGGGGAAGTGAGACTTCATTGTAGTGCAGATTTCCTTTGCAAGCTTGGTTGGTTGGCCAAAAAGGGCGTATGCGTTTTTTCCTGAATATATTCAGGAAAAAACGCATACGCCCTTTTTGGCCAAGTGCATCATTGTGGACGTTCTGCCTCTTTTCCTATGCTTTCAATGCAATTCCAGTCTACCTCCTGAAATCGGTTTCCTGCAATTCTGCCCCGCTTTCAAGTCCTCTTGGCAGCCTTACTTCAGTCTATTTTTGGACGATAGCTGTCATTTATAAGTCTGCAGGTTTGTGAATTACAGTGCCCCTGAGCTCCTTTCTTCAACTCGCTTTCTTTTGAGCTGGCCGCAACACCGCATGATGGCTTCAGGCCCTAATCTGGTTCCGGTACGGCACGCTGAGCCTTTGGTTATTTCCTCTTCCTGGTGGGAAATGAGAGTTAAATTTGCCCATCCAGACACCTCCAGCTAGCCTCTCATTGGTTCTCGCTATTCCTGTTCATCTTCCGCAGAAATTGCAAACTGTGCCAAACAGGAGGTTAAAGGCGCTGACTCTCCAAGTGGGGAGAGTGTTAGTAAAGCGTCTGGAATGTTGCACCCGAGTACCAGGGGAGGAAAACTGAGACATATTTGAACACGTCTCCCGATCACATGGTTGATCATACTCTGGGTTCCACATGCATGTTTTAGCTGAAGGAAGAATACCTAAAACCTGGGTAGTTGAAACCCGTGGAATGGGTACCATGCAATATGACTTCAAAGGGTCTTCATTTGCTCACCGAACCTCTCCAATCCTATCACTGCTGCGTTTATGCCCCTGTACACATGCTTGATTCTCTTTCGGAGACATAGCAATCCATAGGTTTTAAGATACTTACTAGTCAGGTACATTCTTAGGCGTTTAATATGCGGTGTTGAGTCCATTTCGTTGAGCAAGGAGTAGCTCTTGTCTATACCATATTTGGCTTAAGGAACTTTATCTGTGCTCATTTCAATCTCTGGTTTCTTGCAGCACCCCAACTCACCTTTCCCCTTAAGCAAGAATAAGTTGGTTTTCTAAATTTGAGACCCTGTTCTGTTTTGGAATTCAGTTCCTGTGTAGCCAAGTTTACATTCCGTGTATAACTGATATCTTATGATGTTTCTTTTTCTGTGTGACTTATTTCAGTTAGAATCATCGTACCTGAATCTACTCATTATGCTGCTACGGGCCTGATGACATAGATTTCATTGCTGAGTGATACTGCATTGTACGTAAGTACCACAAGTTCTTTATCCATTTTTCACTTTCTGCGATGTTGAACTTGTACTGTAAACGAGGTTCTTGTAAACAGAGCCGTTCCAAACTTTGGGGTGGCTGTGTCTTTTTGATTTTAATTTCCCTAAGCTATAGGACCATAAGTGGAAGTGCCCTAGGCTCTGTTGCTTTGTTTTTTAGATGTTTCAGGAAACACCATACACTTCTCCCAAGTGTCTGTTGGCAATTTACATCCCGCCCATCAGCATAACAAGGCTCCCAGTTCTCAATGGCCTGTTGCCTTTCTGGATTTTACACTTTTTTCAGATGGCCCTTTTGACCGGGGGGAAGTGAGACTTCATTGTAGTGCAGATTTCCTTTGCAAGCTTGCTTGGTTGGCCAAAAAGGGCGTATGCGTTTTTTCCTGAATATATTCAGGAAAAAACGCATACGCCCTTTTTGGCCAAGTGCATCATTGTGGACGTTCTGCCTCTTTTCCTATGCTTTCAATGCAATTCCAGTCTACCTCCTGAAATCGGTTTCCTGCAATTCTGCCCCGCTTTCAAGTCCTCTTGACAGCCTTACTTCAGTCTATTTTGGATGATAGCTGTCATTTATAACTCTGCAGGTTTGTGAATTACAGTGCCCCTGAGCTCCTTTCTTCAACTTGCTTTCTTGTGACCTGGCCGCAACACCGCAGGATGGCTTCAGGCCCTAATCTGGTTCCGGCACGGCACGCTGAGCCTTTGGTTATTTCCTCTTCCTGGTGGGAAATGAGAGTTAAATTTGCCCGTCCAGACACCTCCAGCTAGTCTCTCATTGGTTCTCGCTATTCCTGTTCATCTTCCGCAGAAATTGCAAACTGGGCCAAACAGGAGGTTAAAGGGACTGACTCTCCAAGTCGGGAGAGTGTTAGTAAAGCGTCTGGAATGTTGCACCCGAGTACTAGGGGAGGAAAACTGAGACATATTTGAACACGTCTCCCGATCACATGGTTGATCATACTCTAGGTTCCACATGCATGTTTTAGCTGAAGGAAGAATACCTTAAACCTGGGTAGTTGAAACCCGTGGAATGGGTACCATGCAATATGACTTCAAAGGGTCTTCATTTGCTCACCGAACCTCTCCAATCCTATCACTGCTGCGTTTATGCCCCTGTACACATGCTTGATTCTCTTTCGGAGACATAGCAATCCATAGGTTTTAAGATACTTACTAGTCAGGAACATTCTTAGGCGTTTAATATGGGGTGTTGAGTCCATTTCGTTGAGCAAGGAGTAGCTCTTGTCTATTCCATATTTGGCTTAAGGAACTTTATCTGTGCTCATTGCAATCTCTGGTTTTATGCAGCACCCCAACTCACCTTTACCCTTAAGCAAGAATAAGTTGGTTTTCTAAATTTGAGACCCTGTTCTGTTCTGTAATTCAGTTCCTGTGTAGCCAAGTTTCCATTCCGTGTATTACTGATATCTTATGATGTTTCTTTTTCTGTGTGACTTATTTCAGTTAGAATCATCATACCTGAATCCACTCATTGTGCTGCTAAGGGCCTGATGACACAGATTTCATTGCTGAGTGATATTGCTTTGTAAGTAAATACCACAACTTCTTTATCCATTTTTCACTTTCTGCGATGTTGAACTTGTACTGTAAACGAGGTTCTTGTAAACAGAGCCGTTCGAAACTTTGGGGTGGCTGTGTCTTTTTGATTTTAATTTCCCTAAGCTATAGGACCATAAGTGGAAGTGCCCTAGTTTCTGTTGCTTTGTTTTTTAGATGTTTCAGGAAACGCCATACACTTCTCCCGAGTGGTTGTTGGCAATTTACATCCCGCCCATCAGCATAACAAGGCTCCCAGTTCTCCATGGCCTGTCCTGCCTTTCTGGATTTTACACTTTTTTCAGATGGCCCTTTTGACCGGGGGAAGTGAGACTTCATTGTAGTGCAGATTTCCTTTGCAAGCTTGCTTGGTTGGCCAAAAAGGGCGTATGCGTTTTTTCCTGAATATATTCAGGAAAAAACGCATATGCCCTTTTTGGCCAAGTGCATCATTGTGGACGTTCTGCCTCTTTTCCTATGCTTTCAATGCAATTCCAGTCTACCTCCTGAAATCGGTTTCCTGCAATTCTGCCCCGCTTTCAAGTCCTCTTGACAGCCTTACTTCAGTCTATTTTGGATGATAGCTGTCATTTATAACTCTGCAGGTTTGTGAATTACAGTGCCCCTGAGCTCCTTTCTTCAACTTGCTTTCTTGTGACCTGGCCGCAACACCGCAGGATGGCTTCAGGCCCTAATCTGGTTCCGGCACGGCACGCTGAGCCTTTGGTTATTTCCTTTTCCTGGTGGGAAATGAGAGTTAAATTTGCCCGTCCAGACACCTCCAGCTAGTCTCTCATTGGTTCTCGCTATTCCTGTTCATCTTCCGCAGAAATTGCAAACTGGGCCAAACAGGAGGTTAAAGGCGCTGACTCTCCAAGTGGGGAGAGTGTTAGTAAAGCGTCTGGAATGTTGCACCCGAGTACCAGGGGAGGAAAACTGAGACATATTTGAACACGTCTCCCGTTCACATGGTTGATCATACTTGGGTTCCACATGCATGTTTTAGCTGAAGGAAGAATACCTTAAACCTGGAGAGTTGAGACCCGTGGAATGGGTACCATGCAATATGACTTCAAAGGGTCTTCATTTGCTCACCGAACCTCTCCAATCCTATCACTGCTGCGTTTATGCCCCTGTACACATGCTTGATTCTCTTTCGGAGACATAGCAATCCATAGGTTTTAAGATACTTACTAGTCAGGTACATTCTTAGGCGTTTAATATGCGGTGTTGAGTCCATTTCGTTGAGCAAGGAGTAGCTCTTGTCTATTCCATATTTGACTTAAGGAACTTTATCTGTGCTCATTTCAATCTCTGGTTTTATGCAGCACCCCAACTCACCTTTCCCCTTAAGCAAGCATAAGTTGTTTTTCTAAATTTGAGACCCTGTTCTGTTCTGTAATTCAGTTCCTGTGTAGCCAAGTTTACATTCCGTGTATTACTGATATCTTATGATGTTTCTTTTTCTGTGTGACTTACTTCAGTTAGAATCATCATACCTGAGTCCACTCATTGTGCTGCTAAGGGCCTGATGACACAGATTTCATTGCTGAGTGATATTGCTTTGTAAGTAAATACCACAACTTCTTTATCCATTTTTCACTTTCTGCGATGTTGAACTTGTACTGTAAACGAGGTTCTTGTAAACAGAGCCGTTCCAAACTTTGGGGTGGCTGTGTCTTTTTGATTTTAATTTCCCTAAGCTATAGGACCATAAGTGGCAGTGCCCTAGGTTCTGTTGCTTTGTTTTTTAGATGTTTCAGGAAACACCATACACTTCTCCCGAGTGGTTGTTGGCAATTTACATCCCGCCCATCAGCATAACAAGGCTCCCAGTTCTCCATGGCCTGTCCTGCCTTTCTGGATTTTACACTTTTTTCAGATGGCCCTTTTGACCGGGGGAAGTGAGACTTCATTGTAGTGCAGATTTCCTTTGCAAGCTTGCTTGGTTGGCCAAAAAGGGCGTATGCGTTTTTTCCTGAATATATTCAGGAAAAAACGCATACACCCTTTTTGGCCAAGTGCATCATTGTGGACGTTCTGCCTCTTTTCCTATGCTTTCAATGCAATTCCAGTCTACCTCCTGAAATCGGTTTCCTGCAATTCTGACCCGCTTTCAAGTCCTCTTGGCAGCCTTACTTCAGTCTATTTTGGATGATAGCTGTCATTTATAACTCTGCAGGTTTGTGAATTACAGTGCCCCTGAGCTCCTTTCTTCAACTCGCTTTCTTGTGACCTGGCCGCAACACCGCAGGATGGCTTCAGGCCCTAATCTGGTTCCGGCACGGCACGCTGAGCCTTTGGTTATTTCCTTTTCCTGGTGGGAAATGAGAGTTAAATTTGCCCGTCCAGACACCTCCAGCTAGTCTCTCATTGGTTCTCGCTATTCCTGTTCATCTTCCGCAGAAATTGCAAACTGGGCCAAACAGGAGGTTAAAGGCGCTGACTCTCCAAGTGGGGAGAGTGTTAGTAAAGCGTCTGGAATGTTGCACCCGAGTACCAGGGGAGGAAAACTGAGACATATTTGAACACGTCTCCCGTTCACATGGTTGATCATACTTGGGTTCCACATGCATGTTTTAGCTGAAGGAAGAATACCTTAAACCTGGAGAGTTGAGACCCGTGTAATGGGTACCATGCAATATGACTTCAAAGGGTCTTCATTTGCTCACCGAACCTCTCCAATCCTATCACTGCTGCGTTTATGCCCCTGTACACATGCTTGATTCTCTTTCGGAGACATAGCAATCCATAGATTTTAAGATACTTACTAGTCAGGTACATTCTTAGGCGTTTAATATGCGGTGTTGAGTCCATTTCGTTGAGCAAGGAGTAGCTCTTGTCTATTCCATATTTGACTTAAGGAACTTTATCTGTGCTCATTTCAATCTCTGGTTTTATGCAGCACCCCAACTCACCTTTACCCTTAAGCAAGCATAAGTTGGTTTTCTAAATTTGAGACCCTGTTCTGTTCTGTAATTCAGTTCCTGTGTAGCCAAGTTTCCATTCCGTGTATTACTGATATCTTATGATGTTTCTTTTTCTGTGTGACTTACTTCAGTTAGAATCATCATACCTGAATCCACTCATTGTGCTGCTAAGGGCCTGATGACATAGATTTCATTGCTGAGTGATATTGCTTTGTAAGTAAATACCACAACTTCTTTATCCATTTTTCACTTTCTGCGATGTTGAACTTGTACTGTAAACGAGGTTCTTGTAAACAGAGGCGTCCCAAACTTTGGGGTGGCTGTGTCTTTTTGATTTTAATTTCCCTAAGCTATAGGACCATAAGTGGCAGTGCCCTAGGCTCTGTTGCTTTGTTTTTTAGATGTTTCAGGAAACACCATACACTTCTCCCGAGTGTCTGTTGGCAATTTACATCCCGCCCATCAGCATAACAAGGCTCCCAGTTCTCCATGGCCTGTCCTGCCTTTCTGGATTTTACACTTTTTTCAGATGGCCCTTTTGACCGGGGGGAAGTGAGACTTCA
The DNA here is from genome assembly GCF_951394435.1 of Stenella coeruleoalba. Lineage (NCBI taxonomy): Eukaryota > Metazoa > Chordata > Mammalia > Artiodactyla > Delphinidae > Stenella > Stenella coeruleoalba. The sequence goes on from NW_027646459.1 coordinate 1,941,645, forward strand.
TTGTAGTGCAGATTTCCTTTGCAAGCTTGCTTGGTTGGCCAAAAAGGGCCTATGCGTTTTTTCCTTAATATATTCAGGAAAAAACGCATACGCCCTTTTTGGCCAAGTGCATCATTGTGGACGTTCTGCCTCTTTTCCTATGCTTTCAATGTAATTCCAGTCTACCTCCTGAAATCGGTTTCCTGCAATTCTGCCCCGCTTTCAAGTCCTCTTGGCAGCCTTACTTCAGTCTATTTTTGGACGATAGCTGTCATTTATAACTCTGCAGGTTTGTGAATTACAGTGCCCCTGAGCTCCTTTCTTCAACTCGCTTTCTTGTGACCTGGCCGCAACACCGCAGGATGGCTTCAGGCCCTAATCTGGTTCCGGCCCGGCACGCTGAGCCTTTGCTTAATTCCTCTTCCTGGTGGGAAATGAGAGTTAAATTTGCCCGTCCAGACACCTCCAGCTAGCCTCTCATTGGTTCTCGCTATTCCTGTTCATCTTCCGCAGAAATTGCAAACTGGGCCAAACAGGAGGTTAAAGGGACTGACTCTCCAAGTGGGGAGAGTGTTAGTAAAGCGTCTGGAATGTTGCACCCGAGTACCAGGGGAGGAAAACTGAGACATATTTGAACACGTCTCCCGATCACATGGTTGATCATACTCTAGGTTCCACATGCATGTTTTAGCTGAAGGAAGAATACCTTAAACCTGGGTAGTTGAAACCCGTGGAATGGGTACCATGCAATATGACTTCAAAGGGTCTTCATTTGCTCACCGAACCTCTCCAATCCTATCACTGCTGCGTTTATGCCCCTGTACACATGCTTGATTCTCTTTCGGAGACATAGCAATCCATAGGTTTTAAGATACTTACTAGTCAGGAACATTCTTAGGCGTTTAATATGGGGTGTTGAGTCCATTTCGTTGAGCAAGGAGTAGCTCTTGTCTATTCCATATTTGGCTTAAGGAACTTTATCTGTGCTCATTGCAATCTCTGGTTTTATGCAGCACCCCAACTCACCTTTACCCTTAAGCAAGCATAAGTTGTTTTTCTAAATTTGAGACCCTGTTCTGTTCTGTAATTCAGTTCCTGTGTAGCCAAGTTTCCATTCCCTGTATTACTGATATCTTATGATGTTTCTTTTTCTGTGTGACTTATTTCACTTAGAATCATCATACCTGAATCCACTCATTGTGCTGCTAAGGGCCTGATGACACAGATTTCATTGCTGAGTGATATTGCTTTGTAAGTAAATACCACAACTTCTTTATCCATTTTTCACTTTCTGCGATGTTGAACTTGTACTGTAAACGAGGTTCTTGTAAACAGAGCCGTTCCAAACTTTGGGGTGGCTGTGTCTTTTTGATTTTAATTTCCCTAAGCTATAGGACCATAAGTGGAAGTGCCCTAGGTTCTGTTGCTTTGTTTTTTAGATGTTTCAGGAAACACCATACACTTCTCCCGAGTGGTTGTTGGCAATTTACATCCCGCCCATCAGCATAACAAGGCTCCCAGTTCTCCATGGCCTGTCCTGCCTTTCTGGATTTTACACTTTTTTCAGATGGCCCTTTTGACCGGGGGGAAGTGAGACTTCATTGTAGTGCAGATTTCCTTTGCAAGCTTGCTTGGTTGGCCAAAAAGGGCGTATGCGTTTTTTCCTGAATATATTCAGGAAAAAACGCATACGCCCTTTTTGGCCAAGTGCATCATTGTGGACGTTCTGCCTCTTTTCCTATGCTTTCAATGCAATTCCAGTCTACCTCCTGAAATCGGTTTCCTGCAATTCTGCCCCGCTTTCAAGTCCTCTTGGCAGCCTTACTTCAGTCTATTTTTGGACGATAGCTGTCATTTATAACTGCAGGTTTGTGAATTACAGTGCCCCTGAGCTCCTTTCTTCAACTCGGTTTCTTTTGAGCTGGCCGCAACACCGCAGGATGGCTTCAGGCCCTAACCTGGTACCGGTACGGAACGCTGAGCCTTTGGTTATTTCCTCTTCCTGTTGCAAAATGAGAGTTAAATTTGCCCGTCCAGACACCTCCAGCTAGCCTCTCATTGGTTCTCGCTATTCCTGTTCATCTTCCGCAGAAATTGCAAACTGTGCCAAACAGGAGGTTAAAGGCGCTGACTCTCCAAGTGGGGAGAGTGTTAGTAAAGCGTCTGGAATGTTGCACCCGAGTACCAAGGGAGGAAAACTGAGACATATTTGAACACGTCTCCCGATCACATGGTTGATCATACTCTGGGTTCCACATGCATGTTTTAGCTGAAGGAAGAATACCTAAAACCTGGGTAGTTGAAACCCGTGGAATGGGTACCATGCAATATGACTTCAAAGGGTCTTCATTTGCTCACCGAACCTCTCCAATCCTATCACTGCTGCGTTTATGCCCCTGTACACATGCTTGATTCTCTTTCGGAGACATAGCAATCCATAGGTTTTAAGATACTTACTAGTCAGGTACATTCTTAGGCGTTTAATATGCGGTGTTGTGTCCATTTCGTTGAGCAAGGAGTAGCTCTTGTCTATTCCATATTTGACTTAAGGAACTTTATCTGTGCTCATTTCAATCTCTGGTTTTATGCAGCACCCCAACTCACCTTTACCCTTAAGCAAGCATAAGTTGGTTTTCTAAATTTGAGACCCTGTTCTGTTCTGTAATTCATTTCCTGTGTAGTCAAGTTTACATTCCATGTATTACTGATATCTTATGATGTTTCTTTTTCTGTGTGACTTATTTCAGTTAGAATCATCATACCTGAATCCACTCATTGTGCTGCTAAGGGCGTGATGACACAGATTTCATTGCTGAGTGATATTGCTTTGTAAGTAAATACCACAACTTCTTTATCCATTTTTCACTTTCTGCGATGTTGAACTTGTACTGTAAACGAGGTTCTTGTAAACAGAGCCGTTCCAAACTTTGGGGTGGCTGTGTCTTTTTGATTTTAATTTCCCTAAGCTATAGGACCATAAGTGGAAGTGCCCTAGGTTCTGTTGCTTTGTTTTTTGATGTTTCAGGAAACACCATACACTTCTCCCGAGTGGTTGTTGGCAATTTACATCCCGCCCATCAGCATAACAAGGCTCCCAGTTCTCCATGGCCTGTCCTGCCTTTCTGGATTTTACACTTTTTTCAGATGGCCCTTTTGACCGGGGGGAAGTGAGACTTCATTGTAGTGCAGATTTCCTTTGCAAGCTTGCTTGGTTGGCCAAAAAGGGCGTATGCGTTTTTTCCTGAATATATTCAGGAAAAAACGCATACGCCCTTTTTGGCCAAGTGCATCATTGTGGACGTTCTGCCTCTTTTCCTATGCTTTCAATGCAATTCCAGTCTACCTCCTGAAATCGGTTTCCTGCAATTCTGCCCTGCTTTCAAGTCCTCTTGGCAGCCTTACTTCCGTCTATTTTTGGACGATAGCTGTCATTTATAACTCTGCAGGTTTGTGAATTACAGTGCCCCTGAGCTCCTTTCTTCAACTCGCTTTCTTGTGACCTGGCCGCAACACCGCAGGATGGCTTCAGGCCCTAATCTGTTTCCGGCACGGCACGCTGAGCCTTTCATTATTTCCTCTTCCTGGTGGGAAATGAGAGTTAAATTTGCCCGTCCAGACACCTCCAGCTAGTCTCTCATTGGTTCTCGCTATTCCTGTTCATCTCCCGCAGTAATTGCAAACTGGGCCAAACAGGAGGTTAAAGGCGCTGACTCTCCAAGTGGGGAGAGTGTTAGTTTAGCGTCTGGAATGTTGCACCCGAGTACCAGGGGAGGAAAACTGAGACATATTTGAACACGTCTCCCGTTCACATGGTTGATCATACTTGGGTTCCACATGCATGTTTTAGCTGAAGGAAGAATACCTTAAACCTGGAGAGTTAAGACCCGTGTAATGGGTACCATGCAATATGACTTCAAAGGGTCTTCATTTGTTCACCGCACCTCTCCAATCCTATCACTGCTGCGTTTATGCCCCTGTACACATGCTTGATTCTCTTTCGGAGACATAGCAATCCATAGGTTTTAAGATACTTACTAGTCAGATACATTCTTAGGCGTTTAATATGCGGTGTTGAGTCCATTTCTTTGAGCAAGGAGTAGCTCTTGTCTATTCCATATTTGACTTAAGGAACTTTATCTGTGCTCATTTCAATCTGTGCTTTTATGCAGCACCCCAACTCACCTTTCCCCTTAAGGAAGCATAAGTTGGTTTTCTAAATTTGAGACCCTGTTCTGTTCTGTAATTCAGTTCCTGTGTAGCCAAGTTTACATTCCGTGTATTACTGATATCTTATGATGTTTCTTTTTCTGTGTGACTTACTTCAGTTAGAATCATCATACCTGAATCCACTAATTGTGCTGCTAAGGGCCTGATGAGACAGATTTCATTGCTGAGTGATATTGCTTTGTAAGTAAATACCACAACTTCTTTATCCATTTTTCACTTTCTGCGATGTTGAACTTGTACTGTAAACGAGGTTCTTGTAAACAGAGCCGTTCCAAACTTTGGGGTGGCTGTGTCTTTTTGATTTTAATTTCCCTAAGCTATAGGACCATAAGTGGAAGTGCCCTAGGTTCTGTTGCTTTGTTTTTTAGATGTTTCAGGAAACACCATACACTTCTCCCGAGTGTCTGTTGGCAATTTACATCCCGCCCATCAGCATAACAAGGCTCCCAGTTCTCCATGGCCTGTCCTGCCTTTCTGGATTTTACACTTTTTTCAGATGGCCCTTTTGACCGGGGGGAAGTGAGACTTCATTGTAGTGCAGATTTCGTTTGCAAGCTTGCTTGGTTGGCCAAAAAGGGCGTATGCGTTTTTTCCTGAATATATTCAGGAAAAAACGCATACGCCCTTTTTGGCCAAGTGCATCATTGTGGACGTTCTGCCTCTTTTCCTATGCTTTCAATGCAATTCCAGTCTACCTCCTGAAATCGGTTTCCTGCAATTCTACCCCACTTTCAAGTCCTCTTGGCAGCCTTACTTCAGTCTATTTTTGGATGATAGCTGTCATTTATAACTCTGCAGGTTTGTGAATTACAGTGCCCCTGAGCTCCTTTCTTCAACTCGCTTTCTTTTGAGCTGGCCGCAACACCGCAGGATGGCTTCAGGCCCTAATCTGGTTCCGGTACGGCACGCTGAGCCTTTGGTTATTTCCTCTTCCTGGTGGGAAATGAGAGTTAAATTTGCCCGTCCAGACACCTCCAGCTAGCCTCTCATTGGTTCTCGCTATTCCTGTTCATCTTCCGCAGAAATTGCAAACTGGGCCAAACAGGAGGTTAAAGGCGCTGACTCTCCAAGTGGGGAGAGTGTTAGTAAAGCGTCTGGAATGTTGCACCCGAGTATCAGGGGAGGAAAACTGAGACATATTTGAACACGTCTCCCGTTCACATGGTTGATCATTCTTGGGTTCCACATGCATGTTTTAGCTGAAGGAAGAATACCTTAAACCTGGAGAGTTGAGACCCGTGGAATGGGTACCATGCAATATGACTTCAAAGGGTCTTCATTTGCTCACCGAACCTCTCCAATCCTATCACTGCTGCGTTTATGCCCCTGTACACATGCTTGATTCTCTTTTGGAGACATAGCAATCCATAGGTTTTACAATACTTACTAGTCAGGTACATTCTTAGGCGTTTAATATGCGGTGTTGAGTCCATTTCGTTGAGCAAGGAGTAGCTCTTGTCTATTCCATATTTGACTTAAGGAACTTTATCTGTGCTCATTTCAATCTCTGGTTTTATGCAGCACCCCAACTCACCTTTCCCCTTAAGCAAGCATAAGTTGGTTTTCTAAATTTGAGACCCTGTTCTGTTCTGTAATTCAGTTCCTGTGTAGCCAAGTTTACATTCCGTGTATTACTGATATCTTATGATGTTTCTTTTTCTGTGTGACTTATTTCAGTTAGAATCATCATACCTGAATCCACTCATTGTGATGCTAAGGGCCTGATGACATAGATTTCATTGCTGAGTGATATTGCTTTGTAAGTAAATACCACAACTTCTTTATCCATTTTTCACTTTCTGCGATGTTGAACTTGTACTGTAAACGAGGTTCTTGTAAACAGAGGCGTCCCAAACTTTGGGGTGGCTGTGTCTTTTTGATTTTAATTTCCCTAAGCTATAGGACCATAAGCGGCAGTGCCCTAGGCTCTGTTGCTTTGTTTTTTAGATGTTTCAGGAAACACCATACACTTCTCCCGAGTGTCTGTTGGCAATTTACATCCCGCCCATCAGCATAACAAGGCTCCCAGTTCTCCATGGCCTGTCCTGCCTTTCCGGATTTTACACTTTTTTCAGATGGCCCTTTTGACCGGGGGGAAGTGAGATTTCATTGTAGTGCAGATTTCCTTTGCAAGCTTGCTTGGTTGGCCAAAAAGGGCGTATGCGTTTTTTCCTGAATATATTCAGGAATAATTTGCCCGTCCAGACACCTCCAGCTAGCCTCTCATTGGTTCTCGCTATTCCTGTTCATCTTCCGCAGAAATTGCAAACTGGGCCAAACAGGAGGTTAAAGGCGCTGACTCTCCAAGTGGGGAGAGTGTTAGTAAAGCGTCTGGAATGTTGCACCCGAGTACCAGGGGAGGAAAACTGAGACATATTTGAACACGTCTCCCGTTCACATGGTTGATCATACTTGGGTTCCACATGCATGTTTTAGCTGAAGGAAGAATACCTTAAACCTGGAGAGTTGAGACCCGTGTAATGGGTACCATGCAATATGACTTCAAAGGGTCTTCATTTGCTCACCGAACCTCTCCAATCCTATCACTGCTGCGTTTATGCCCCTGTACACATGCTTGATTCTCTTTTGGAGACATAGCAATCCATAGGTTTTACGATACTTACTAGTCAGGTACATTCTTAGGCGTTTATTATGCGGTGTTGAGTCCATTTCGTTGAGCAAGGAGTAGCTCTTGTCTATTCCATATTTGACTTAAGGAACTTTATCTGTGCTCATTTCAATCTCTGGTTTTATGCAGCACCCCAACTCACCTTTACCCTTAAGCAAGCATAAGTTGGTTTTCTAAATTTGAGACCCTGTTCTGTTCTGTAATTCAGTTCCTGTGTAGCCAAGTTTACATTCCGTGTATTACTGATATCTTATGATGTTTCTTTTTCTGTGTGACTTATTTCAGTTAGAATCATCATACCTGAATCCACTCATTGTGATGCTAAGGGCCTGATGACATAGATTTCATTGCTGAGTGATATTGCTTTGTAAGTAAATACCACAACTTCTTTATCCATTTTTCACTTTCTGCAATGTTGAACTTGTACTGTAAACGAGGTTCTTGTAAACAGAGGCGTCCCAAACTTTGGGGTGGCTGTGTCTTTTTGATTTTAATTTCCCTAAGCTATAGGACCATAAGTGGCAGTGCCCTAGGCTCTGTTGCTTTGTTTTTTAGATGTTTCAGGAAACACCATACACTTCTCCCGAGTGTCTGTTGGCAATTTACATCCCGCCCATCAGCATAACAAGGCTCCCAGTTCTCCATGGCCTGTCCTGCCTTTCTGGATTTTACACTTTTTTCAGATGGCCCTTTTGACCGGGGGGAAGTGAGACTTCATTGTAGTGCAGATTTCCTTTGCAAGCTTGCTTGGTTGGCCAAAAAGGGCGTATGCGTTTTTTCCTGAATATATTCAGGAAAAAACGCATACGCCCTTTTTGGCCAAGTGCATCATTGTGGACGTTCTGCCTCTTTTCCTATGCTTTCAATGCAATTCCAGTCTACCTCCTGAAATCGGTTTCCTGCAATTCTGCCCCGCTTTCAAGTCCTCTTGGCAGCCTTACTTCAGTCTATTTTTGGACGATAGCTGTCATTTATAACTCTGCAGGTTTGTGAATTACAGTGCCCCTGAGCTCCTTTCTTCAACTCGCTTTCCTGTGACCTGGCCGCAACACCGCAGGATGGCTTCAGGCCCTAATCTGGTTCCGGCCCGGCATGCTGAGCCTTTGGTTAATTCCTCTTCCTGGTGGGAAATGAGAGTTAAATTTGCCCGTCCAGACACCTCCAGCTAGCCTCTCATTGGTTCTCACTATTCCTGTTCATCTTCCGCAGAAATTGCAAACTGGGCCAAACAGGAGGTTAAAGGGTCTGACTCTCCAAGTGGGGAGAGTGTTAGTAAAGCGTCTGGAATGTTGCACCCGAGTACCAGGGGAGGAAAACTGAGACATATTTGAACACGTCTCCCGATCACATGGTTGATCATACTCTAGGTTCCACATGCATGTTTTAGCTGAAGGAAGAATACCTTAAACCTGGGTAGTTGAAACCCGTGGAATGGGTACCATGCAATATGACTTCAAAGGGTCTTCATTTGCTCACCGAACCTCTCCAATCCTATCACTGCTGCGTTTATGCCCCTGTACACATGCTTGATTCTCTTTTGGAGACATAGCAATACATAGGTTTTAAGATACTTACAAGTCAGGTACATTCTTAGGCGTTTAATATGCGGTGTTGAGTCCATTTCGTTGAGCAAGGAGTAGCTCTTGTCTATTCCATATTTGGCTTAAGGAACTTTATCTGTGCTCATTCCAATCTCTGGTTTTATGCAGCACCCCAACTCACCTTTACCCTTAAGCAAGCATAAGTTGTTTTTCTAAATTTGAGACCCTGTTCTGTTCTGTAATTCAGTTCCTGTGTAGCCAAGTTTCCATTCCGTGTATTACTGATATCTTATGATGTTTCTTTTTCTGTGTGACTTATTTCAGTTAGAATCATCATACCTGAATCCACTCATTGTGCTGCTAAGGGCCTGATGACATAGATTTCATTGCTGAGTGATATTGCTTTGTAAGTGAATACCACAACTTCTTTATCCATTTTTCACTTTCTGCGATGTTGAACTTGTACTGTAAACGAGGTTCTTGTAAACAGAGGCGTCCCAAACTTTGGGGTGGCTGTGTCTTTTTGATTTTAATTTCCCTAAGCTATAGGACCATAAGTGGCAGTGCCCTAGGCTCTGTTGCTTTGTTTTTTAGATGTTTCAGGAAACACCATACACTTCTCCCGAGTGTCTGTTGGCAATTTACATCCCGCCCATCAGCATAACAAGGCTCCCAGTTCTCCATGGCCTGCCCTGCGTTTCTGGATTTTACACTTTATTCAGATGGCCCTTTTGACCGGGGGAAAGTGAGACTTCATTGTAGTGCAGATTTCCTTTGCAAGCTTGCTTGGTTGGCCAAAAAGGGCGTATGCGTTTTTTCCTGAATATATTCAGGAAAAAAACGCATACGCCCTTTTTGGCCAAGTGCATCATTGTGGACGTTCTGCCTCTTTTCCTATGCTTTCAATGCAATTCCAGTCTACCTCCTGAAATCGGTTTCCTGCAATTCTGCCCCGCTTTCAAGTCCTCTTGGCAGCCTTACTTCAGTCTATTTTTGGACGATAGCTGTCATTTATAACTCTGCAGGTTTGTGAATTACAGTGCCCCTGAGCTCCTTTCTTCAACTCGCTTTCCTGTGACCTGGCTGCAACACCGCAGGATGGCTTCAGGCCCTAATCTGGTTCCGGCCCGGCATGCTGAGCCTTTGGTTAATTCCTCTTCCTGGTGGGAAATGAGAGTTAAATTTGCCCGTCCAGACACCTCCAGCTAGCCTCTCATTGGTTCTCGCTATTCCTGTTCATCTTCCGCAGAAATTGCAAACTGGGCCAAACAGGAGGTTAAAGGGACTGACTCTCCAAGTGGGGAGAGTGTTAGTAAAGCGTCTGAAATGTTGCACCCGAGTACCAGGGGAGGAAAACTGAGACATATTTGAACACGTCTCCCGATCACATGGTTGATCATACTCTAGGTTCCACATGCATGTTTTAGCTGAAGGAAGAATACCTTAAACCTGGGTAGTTGAAACCCGTGGAATGGGTACCATGCAATATGACTTCAAAGGGTCTTCATTTGCTCACCGAACCTCTCCAATCCTATCACTGCTGCGTTTATGCCCCTGTACACATGCTTGATTCTCTTTCGGAGACATAGCAATCCATAGGTTTTAAGATACTTACAAGTCAGGTACATTCTTAGGCGTTTAATATGCGGTGTTGAGTCCATTTCGTTAAGCAAGGAGTAGCTCTTGTCTATTCCATATTTGGCTTAAGGAACTTTATCTGTGCTCATTTCAATCTCTGGTTTTATGCAGCACCCCAACTCACCTTTCCCCTTAAGCAAGCATAAGTTGTTTTTCTAAATTTGAGACGCTGTTCTGTTCTGTAATTCAGTTCCTGTGTAGCCAAGTTTCCATTCCGTGTATTACTGATATCTTATGATATTTCTTTTTCTGTGTGACTTATTTCAGTTAGAATCATCATACCTGAATCCACTCATTGTGCTGCTAAGGGCCTGATGACATAGATTTCATTGCTGAGTGATATTGCTTTGTAAGTGAATACCACAACTTCTTTATCCATTTTTCACTTTCTGCGATGTTGAACTTGTACTGTAAACGAGGTTCTTGTAAACAGAGCCGTTCCAAACTTTGGGGTGGCTGTGTCTTTTTGATTTTAATTTCCCTAAGCTATAGGACCATAAGTGGAAGTGCCCTAGGCTCTGTTGCTTTGTTTTTTAGATGTTTCAGGAAACACCATACACTTCTCCCAAGTGTCTGTTGGCAATTTACATCCCACCCATCAGCATAACAGGGCTCCCAGTTCTCCATGGCCTGTTGCCTTTCTGGATTTTACACTTTTTTCAGATGGCCCTTTTGACCGGGGGGAAGTGAGACTTCATTGTAGTGCAGATTTCCTTTGCAAGCTTGCTTGGTTGGCCAAAAAGGGCGTATGCGTTTTTTCCTGAATATATTCAGGAAAAAACGCATACGCCCTTTTTGGCCAAGTGCATCATTGTGGACGTTCTGCCTCTTTTCCTTTGCTTTCAATGCAATTCCAGTCTACCTCCTGAAATCGGTTTCCTGCAATTCTGCCCCGCTTTCAACTCCTCTTGGCAGCCTTACTTCAGTCTATTTTTGGACGATAGCTGTCATTTATAACTCTGCAGGTTTGTGAATTACAGTGCCCCTGAGCTCCTTTCTTCAACTCGCTTTCTTGTGACCTGGCCGCAACACCGCAGGATGGCTTCAGGCCCTAATCTGGTTCCGTCCCGGCATGCTGAGCCTTTGGTTAATTCCTCTTCCTGGTGGGAAATGAGAGTTAAATTTGCCCGTCCAGACACCTCCAGCTAGTCTCTCATTGGTTCTCGCTATTCCTGTTCATCTTCCGTAGAAATTGCAAACTGGGCCAAACAGGAGGTTAAAGGGACTGACTCTCCAAGTTGGGAGAGTTTTAGTAAAGCGTCTGGAATGTTGCACCCGAGTACCAGGGTACGAAAACTGAGACATATTTGAACACGTCTCCCGATCACATGGTTGATCATACTCTGGGTTCCACATGCATGTTTTAGCTGAAGGAAGAATACCTTAAACCTCGGTAGTTGAAACCCGTGTAATGGGTACCATGCAATATGACTTCAAAGGGTCTTCATTTGCTCACCGAACCTCTCCAATCCTATCACTGCTGCGTTTATGCCCCTGTACACATGCTTGATTCTCTTTCGGAGACATAGCAATCCATAGGTTTTAAGATACTTACTAGTCAGGTACATTCTTAGGCGTTTAATATGCGGTGTTGAGTCCATTTCGTTGAGCAAGGAGTAGCTCTTGTCTATTCCATATTTGGCTTAAGGAACTTTATCTGTGCTCATTTCAATCTCTGGTTTTATGCAGCACCCCAACTCACCTTTCCCCTTAAGCAAGCATAAGTTGGTTTTCTAAATTTGAGACACTGTTCTGTTTTGGAATGCAGTTCCTGTGTAGCCAAGTTTAAATTCCGTGTATTACTGATATCTTATGATGTTTCTTTTTCTGTGTGACTTATTTCAGTTAGAATCATCGTACCTGAATCCACTCATTATGCTGCTACGGGCCTGATGACATAGATTTCATTGCTGAGTGATACTGCATTGTACGTAAGTACCACAACTTCTTTATCCATTTTTCACTTTCTGTGATATTGAACTTGTACGGTAAACAAGGTACTTGTAAACGGAGGTGTCCCAAACTTTGGGGTGGCTGTGTCTTTTTGATTTTAATTTCCCTAAGCTATAGGACCATAAGTGGAAGTGCCCTAGGCTCTGTTGCTTTGTTTTTTAGATGTTTCAGGAAACACCATACACTTCTCCTGAGTGTCTGTTGGCAATTTACATCCCGCCCATCAGCATAACAAGGCTCCCAGTTCTCCATGGCCTGTCCTGCCTTTCTGGATTTTACACTTTTTTCAGATGGACCTTTTGACCGGGGAGAAGTGAGACTTCATTGTAGTGCAGATTTCCTTTGCAAGTTTGCTTGGTTGGCCAAAAAGGGCGTATGCGTTTTTTCCTGAATATATTCAGGAAAAAACGCATACGCCCTTTTTGGCCAAGTGCATCATTGTGGACGTTCTGCCTCTTTTCCTATGCTTTCAATGCAATTCCAGTCTACCTCCTGAAATCGGTTTCCTGCAATTCTGCCCCGCTTTCAAGTCCTCTTGGCAGCCTTACTTCAGTCTATTTTTGGACGATAGCTGTCACTTATAACTCTGCAGGTTTGTGAAGTACAGTGCCCCTGAGCTCCTTTCTTCAACTCGCTTTCTTGTGACCTGGCCGCAACACCGCAGGATGTCTTCAGGCCCTAATCTGGTTCTGGCACGGCACGCTGAGCCTTTGGTTAATTCCTCTTCCTGGTGGGAAATGAGAGTTAAATTTGCCCATCCAGACACCTCCAGCTAGTCTCTCATTGATTCTCGCTGTTCCTGTTCATCTTCCGCAGAAATTGCAAACTGGGCCAAACAGGAGATTAAAGGGACTGACTCTCCAAGTGGGGAGAGTGTTAGTAAGCGTCTGGAATGTTGCACCCGAGTACCAGGGGAGGAAAACTGAGACATATTTGAACACGTCTCCCGATCACATGGTTGATCATACTCTGGGTTCCACATGCATGTTTTAGCTGAAGGAAGAATACCTTAAACCTCGGTAGTTGAAACCCGTGGAATGGGTACCATGCAATATGACTTCAAAGGGTCTTCATTTGCTCACCGAACCTCTCCAATCCTATCACTGCTGCGTTTATGCCCCTGTACACATGCTTGATTCTCTTTCGGAGACATAGCAATCCATAGGTTTTAAGATACTTACTAGTCAGGTACATTCTTAGGCGTTTAATATGCGGTGTTGAGTCCATTTCGTTGAGCAAGGAGTAGCTCTTGTCTATTCCATATTTGGCTTAAGGAACTTTATCTGTGCTCATTTCAATCTCTGGTTTTATGCAGCACCCCAACTCACCTTTCCCCTTAAGCAAGCATAAGTTGGTTTTCTAAATTTGAGACACTGTTCTGTTTTGGAATGCAGTTCATGTGTAGCCAAGTTCACATTCTGTGTATTAGTGATACCTTATGATGTTTCTTTTCTGTGTGACTTATTTCAGTTCGAATCATCATACCTGAATCCACTCATTATGCTGCTACGGGCCTGATGACATAGATTTCATTGCTGAGTGATATTGCATTGTACGTAAGTACCACAAGTTCTTTATCCATTTTTCACTTTCTGCGATATTGAACTTGTACTGTAAACGAGGTTCTTGTAAACAGAGCCGTCCCAAACTTTGGGGTGGCTGTGTCTTTTTGATTTTAATTTCCCTAAGCTATAGGACCATAAGTGGCAGTGCCCTAGGTTCTGTTGCTTTGTTTTTTAGATGTTTCAGGAAACACCATACACTTCTCCAGAGTGGCTGTTGGCAATTTACATCCCGCCCATCAGCATAAGAAGGTTCCCAGTTCTCCATGTCCTGTCGTGCCTTTATGGATTTTACACTTTTTCAGATGACCCTTTTGACCAGGTGGAAATGAGACTTCATTGTAGTGCAGATTTCCTTTGCAAGCTTGCTTGGTTGGCCAAAAAGTGCGTATGCGTTTTTTCCTGAATATATTCAGGAAAAAACACATACGCCCTTTTTGGCCAAGTGCATCATTGTCGAGTTTCTGACTCTCTTCATATGCTTTCAATGCAATTCCAGTCTACCTCCTGAAATCGGTTTCCTGCAATTCTGCCTTGCTTTCAATGCCTCTTCATAGCCTTACCTCAATATATTTTTTAAAAATAGTTGGCCTTTATAACTCTGCAGGTTTTTGAATTGCAGTGGCCCTTAGCTCCATTTTTTAGCTCTTATTTTTGTGGTATTGCCCCATAACCACAGGATTCCTTGAAGCCCTATTTTTCTTCTGGGGCACCTGCTGTGCCTTTGGTTAATTCTTCTTACTGATGTGATATTAGAGTGACATGTGCCCATTGAAACCGCTACAGCTAGTTTCTCACTGGTTCCCCCTATTCCCATTCATCCTCTGCACTAACTGCAGACTGTGCGATACCAGAACTTAAAGGCATTGACTCCATGTGGGGATGTTGTTAGTAAAGCGGCTGGAATGTCGATCCGGAGCCCCAGGAGAGGAAAAATGAGGTGCGTTTTAGAAACCTTTCCCGATCATATGGTATACCAGTCGCTGGGTTTCCCAAGCATGGTTTAGCTGTAGGAAGATTCCCTTCAACCTGGAGTGTTGGGACCCTTGGACTGAGTAGCATGAAGTATTGCATTAAACTTTCGGCAGTTGCTCACCAAAGCTCACCAATCCTGTCAGCCCCAAGTGTCCAGCCTTATGTCTTATCCAGCTGTGGGTTTATATGTGGTCAATCCAGGTTGCATCACAGCCCCTGAGCGAATTTTGTAAGAATTTTTCTCTCTTTCATTGTTTCAGCGTTTTGTTTTTAAAATTTATTTCTATAATGGGGTTTAGCTCCTTTTCACTGCTGTGTTTGTGCCGCTCTGCACACACTTGATTCCCTTATGGAGATATATCAATACATGGGTTTTAAGATTCTTATTCCTCAGATATATTTCTCTGCGGTGTATAGGGTGTGTTGAGGCCTGTTCATTGAGCAAGGTGTAGATCTTGTCTAATACCTATTTGGTTTATTGAACGGTATCTGTGCTAATTTCAAACTCTGGTTTTATGCATCACCCCACCTCTCCTTTCCCCTTAAGCTGACATAAGTGTGTTTTCTAAGTGTGAGACACTGTTCTGTTCTGTAATTCATTTCTTGTGCAGCCATATTTACCCTCCCTCTATAAGTGATATCTTATGATATGTTTCTTTTTCTGTTTGACTTATTTCAAGTAGTATTATCGGACCTAAATCCACTCTTTATCCTTCTACTAGCCTTATTACATTGATTTCATGGTGAAGAGATATTCCATTGTACATAAGTACCACATCTTCTTTATCATTGTTCTCTTTCCTGGGATATTTAAGGTGTACTGAAGTTGAGGTTCTTGTAAACAGAGTAGCCCTAAACTGTGGTGTGCTTGTGTCTTGTTGATTTTTAGACTTCCCTAGATATACTCCCATGATTGGAAGTGTCCTATGCTCTGTAGCTCTGTTTTTTAGATGATTTAGGAACCACCATACACTTCTCCAGAGTGGCTCTCGGCAGTTCACACACTGCCCATCAGCATATAAAGGCTCCCTGTTCTCCATGGCCTGTCCTGCATTTCTGGTTTTTACAATTTTTTAGGATGGCCCTTTTGACCGGTGGGAAGTGAGACTTCTTTGTTGTGCACATTTGCATTGCTTGCTTGCTTCATTGCCCATAAAGTGCGTATGCGTTTTTTCCTGGATATAATCAGGAAAAAACGCATACGCCCTTTTGGGCCAACTGCATCATTGTCGAAATTCTGCTGCTTTTCATGTGCGTTAAAGACGAGTCCAATCTATCTCTTGAAATCTGTTTCTTGCAATTCTGTCTTGCATTCAGATCCTCTTCTTTGCCTTACCTCAACATATTTTTGGACGTTAGTTTTCATTTATAACTCTGCAGGTTTGTGAATTGCAGTGACCCTGAGCTCCATTTTTTAAGTTGCTCTTTTGTGAGCTGGCCTCAAACCCGCAGGATTGCTTCAGGCCCTATTTTGGCTCCGGCGAGGCAGGCTGAGCCTTTCTTTAATTCTTATTCTTAATGGGAAATTAGAGTGATATGTGCCCGTCCAAACCCCTACAACTCTTCTCTCATTGGTTCCCCCTCTTCCCGTTCATCCTCCTCACAATTTGCAAAATGTGTGAAACAGAAGTTTAAATGTGCTGATTCTCCAAGTGGGGAGATTCTAAGTAGCGTGGCTGGAATGGTGAACAGGAGCACCAGGAGAGGATAAATGAGGTGCATTTTAGACACATCTCCCGATCACATGGTGTACAGTCCTCTGGGTTTTCCATGCATGTTTTAGCTGTAGGAAGATCCCTTGAACCTGCAGATTTGGGACCCATTGAATGGGTACCAGGTAGTATTACTTTAAAGGGTGTGCATTTCCTCACCCAACCTCACATTTCTCTTAGCGCAAACAGTTTCCAGCCTTATGTCTCATCCTGCTGTGGGTCTAGATGTGTTCAATCCATGTTGCATCACCGTCCCTGAGGAAAAGTTGTAAGAGGTTTTCTCTGTCTCTCTGTCGTTTATTTTTTTCAATTTATTACTATATTGGTTACAGCTGATTTTCAAAGCTCTGTTTCTTGCTGCTGTACATCCACTTGATTCGCGTACAGACAGACATCAATAAATTCTTTTTCAGATTCTTACCAGTCGTATATATTCTTTTCCGGTGACTTGAGTGTGCTGAGTGCAGTTCTTTTAGCTACCGTGTAGGCCTTGTTGATTATCAGTTTGGTATTTGGAATGGTATCTTTGCTAATTTCAACCTCCTGGATGATGCCTCACCCCTCCCCACCTTTCCCGTTTAGCAGCCTTATGCGTGTTTTCTACATATTTGACTATGTTTTTGTTTTGTAATTTATTTCATGTGTAGCCATTTTGGATTCCACCTTTAAGTGATATCTTATGATATGTGTCTTTTTCTTTTTGAATTCTGTCACTTAGAATGATCATACGTAACTCCTCCGGAGTCGTTACAACTGGCCATATTTCATTGATTTCCAGGCTGAATAATATTCCACTCTACCTAAGTACCACATCTCTATCCATTTTTTCCCTCCAGAGACATTTAAGTTATATCCTAGTCGAGGATCTTTTAAACAGAGAGGGGGTAAACATTGGGGTGCCTGTGTCCTCTCGATTTTTGTTTTTCCCAAGATATACGCCCATGAGTGCAAGTGCCCTATGCTCTGTAGCTCATTTTTTAGATGCTTTAGTAAACACAATACACTTCTCCAGAATGGCCGTTGGCAATATACATTTCCACTATAAGTCTCACAGGGCTCCCTCTTCTTGTTGCCCTGTCCTGCATTTCTGTTGTTTACGCTTTATGAGGATGGCTCTTCTGACTGATGCGAAGTGATATCTTTTGTAGTATTGACTTCCAGTGCCCACCTGTTTGGTTGGCTAAAAAAGTGTATGCCCTTTTCTTGAATATATACAGAAAAGAACGCATACACCCTTTTTGGCCAACTGCAATGTTGGCAATGTTCAGCTCCTTTTCTTGTGCTTAATGGCGAGTCCTTTCTACCTCCTCAAATCCCTTTCCTGCCATTCTCCCTTGCTTACAAGTCCTTTTCTCTGACTTTCCTCAAGACATTTTTCAGTGATGGATATTTTCAACTCTGCAGTTTTGTTAATTTTACTGCCCCTGAGTTCCATTGTTCAACTCGTGTTTATGGGAACTGGCCACAAAGCAGCGGGATTTCCTCAAGCCCTATACTGTTTCCATGGGCAACCCTAGCCTTTGGTCAATTCGTCTTCCTGATTGGAAATTAGAGTGACATGTGCCTGTCTGAACACCTAGGACTTGTCTCTCATTGTTCCTCATCCTTCCGCTTCATCCTCTGGACAAATTCCAAACTGTACGCAACAGGATGTTGACAGTGCTGACATCTCCAAGTGGGGAGACTGTTAGTAAAGACGCTGGAGGGGTGAACCCGAGCACCAGGAGATGAGGAGATGAGATGCCTTTTCCAAACTCTTCCCGATCAGACGGTATACCATCCTCTGGGTGTGACAGACATGTTTTAGCAGTAGGAAGAGTCCCATTCATGTAAGGAGAACACCAGGGCTTTTTCAAAATCAGTGTCTCCCCGAAACCCAAACTGGGGAAGTTTTTAAGCTACGGCTACACATATGTTCATTAAGGGCCTTGGGGAGTAGGCAGAGTCCAAACTTTAGATGATTGAAGTCTTCAGGGTCAGAAGCACTCACCACCAGCTTCCCTTAGGCTACACTTTAACTGTCATTGATAGATGATGTCAATAAAAATATCTATTCTTTTTCAGATTATTTCCCCTTATAGGTTATTGCAAAATGTTGAGTGTAGTTCCCTGTGCTATACAGTAGTTCCTTGTTGATGATCTATTTTATACATAGCAGTGTGTATGTGTTCATTCCAAACTGTTAATTTATCCCTCCTCCCACCTTTCCCCTTTGGTAATAATAAATTATAAGATTTTATACTTCTCAGAAATGGGGGAGCTGAAAGAGAGGTATCATTTTCAATGGAAAAGCATTTAAAACAAGATTGAAGGTTTAACCAAGATTATTAGCTGTACATCCTTGGAAAGAAATCACTTCATTTCTCTAATATTGACCTGACAAATAAGACAAACCTTTTCACTGAACTTGCTTATAAAAAGTGATGGAAATATCAAATGGAAGTGTTAAAAACATCTTATTTTACCCGAGCCTTATACACTGTTCTATGTTAACTACAGTTTGGCTCACACATCTGTTCATTGAGGTTACAATAGTCTCAATTTCTGTTATTGATCCTCCAGAGTGGACCCCAACAAGTGTCCCCCTGCCCAGTGTCATTGGGGCCAAGAGATCGAGACTGAGTTTGGTTCACAAGCAAAGGAAACTTTATATTTTGATCAGAGAATGGAGAGGTGAGAGCATGCACTACCCCGTGGGCTGTGGGCTGGGCTGCTGTGTAGAGATCCTGTCAGAGTCAGTGGGAGGGAGGGAGGCGGCGGAGCTCTCGAGGGCCGGGTTGGCTGTAGCTCAGGCTCTATATCGTGGAGTCTGCACTGGGCCCCAGGAGCTGAGGTGTCGACCCAGCCATTCTGCACTAGGAAATCTGGTCTGAAGTGCCGGGTGTAGAACCTCTGCATGCGGGACCCTAGGAGCACGTGAAATTAGACAAAGCACAAAGGATAAAAAAGGTTAGACTTGACTTTATTGCCCAGATTCTATTTTTATCTCCCAGGGATTTTTAATGGGCTTTGCTGGGGACAAACCCCTCCTCTGCCTTTTGTCCCGTTCCTCATTCTTGGAGTGCTGAGGGTGCAGACCCTTCTTCTGTAACTGCTGAGTGCTGAGTTGGGAGCCCTCATACCCTGGGGCGAGGGTCAGAGCTTCTCCCCAGCAGCCTCCCGGTGACGTTGATTGTCCCCAGGACCCCTGCCTCCCTGCTCGTCCACCTGAGCACCAGCATTGGAAGTGTTATAGATTCTAATGACCTTTAAGGGTCCAGGAAAGAGATGTGCAGAGACGCTGTGGGGGCCGGTTTCACCCCGCCCCACATTTGTTCGGCCACCTTAGGCTGACCGTCTCTGCCAGCCTAGATGCTCTGACCAGTAGTCTGCGCTTTCTTCAGTTAGGCCCCTGAATTAACGTACAAACAGCACCAGGTGTCAGAGCCCTGCCCGCTCAACTCCCAGACAGTCCAGGGTCAGTGGTGATCAAGGACCATGATGGCTACTGAGTCAACAGCCTTTTGAAGTAAACAGGAGTCCAGCCGGTCTTATTGGCCACCATCATCACGGTGTCTGTAGGCTTTTCTATGGTGACAGTGTGGTATACTGTTCCCCCGCCAAGATTATTAGCTCCCCTCTGGGTGCAGTAAGTCCTGCAAGCAGTAGTCTACTCTTTTGGGACACACTCTTGTTGTTTTATGAGAGAAACTCCAGGTCAAGTGATGTTCACACGAGTCGTCATGGTGCCCTGTTGCCCCCGGTTATCTCTCTGGATGTTGGAGTTGGAGGGCCTCCTCACTCGAGGTCGGTGTGCCCACGGAGCGAACCCTGCAACTTCAGGGCATGGTTGGTGGTTAGGATCACCACGTGGGGTCCTTTTCCCTTAGGAGGGAGGTGGCCTTTTGGGCTGCTGATTTCCAGGTTTTTAGATACTGCCAGTATCTTGGCCAGATGTGGCAGTGGGCCAAGCCCCTTAGTGACCGTAGTTTATCCTACCTGGATGGCATTCTTGCATTGTTCCATTTCAAGTGGTCCCAGTTTTTGCACTAATTCTCCAATGGCGATTCACCTTTCACCGGGAATGTAAAGGTCAAAGGGTTTAGCTAAATTAGGGAGTTCCAGGGCAAGGGTCTGAATTGACTGCTCTTTCCATTCTTGAAAGGCCACTTCTGGATTCTATTCAAAAGGATCATCATCTTTTCCTTTCAGTGTTTCATATAGAGGCCCAGCTAGTAGACTGTAGTTAGGGATCCAGAAGCAGCAAACCCTGGCCTCCCCAGGAACCCCTAAGCTGTCTTCTAGTTTTAGAGAGGGGTAAGGCTGAAAATGGTTTCTTCCCTTTCCTGGGATGGGCTTCTCTGACCTTCTGTGAGAATGAAGCCCAGGCAGGTCACCGCAGTCTGTGATATTTGAGCTTTTTCTTGGACAACTTCTATCCTTTATTGGCTTGGTAGTTCAGAGGCCTCCTTAGTAGGGCTGGTGATCAGAATGTCGTCTGCATATTGAAGGAGGGTTTCCTTTTCCAGAGGTAGAACTTTTAGGTCTTTAGCTAAGCTTTCCCCAAAGATGGTGTGGGAATTTTTGCACCCTTGGGGCCAGACGGCCCGGAAGTATTGTTTTAGTTGTATGTTGAGTCCTGCCACTCACAAGCCAAAATTTCTTGTGACTCTGGGACTAATGGAATACAAAAGAAGGCATCATTGAAGACTAATACAGAATACCATGTCCTGGTGGTTGGTAGAATGACCAGCAGGGTGTAGGAATTAGGAGCAACTGGAGGTATATCCTCGGTGGCTTCACTGACTGTCCTGACATCCTTTACCAGGTCCCCAGCAGCCCATGGGGCTCTCGTGGTCAGACCAATCCCAGAATATGGAGCTCACCTGGGCAGGTACCCCACCCCCACCCCAGCCCACGGGGCTCTCGTGGTCAGGCCCCTCCCAGGATACAGAGCTACCCTTGCAGGTACCGTGGCAGGGCTGGGCACACAGGAACCGTGCACATAGCCCTCATTGCAGAGCACCCCCAGCTCACCTGTCGCTCAGAGCTGACACAGAGCACCTCAGAGCAGGACTTGAACTAACAAACAGCAGCTGCGACAGGTCTGTGACCCTGGGCATCACTCCGTGAGGCCTCCCTCCACCTGGTCTTCCAGAGACTTCCACTGCACCCGGGGCACCAGGCCTCTGTCTCCAACCACCACCCACCCCTCCTCTGCCTGACTCCTGGGTTCCTCTCATTAGGAGAGGGTTTTCTTGAAGTTGTCTCCCACTCATGGGCCAGATAAAATGATTAGAAAACAAGCCAAAGCTGCAGCCCCTTGTCTATCCTGACTCTCAGGAGCCCACACCTGTTCCTTGGACCTGGCCGGTTCAGCAAGTTCCATTTTCTGCAACTGTGAGCCCCTGAGGGGTGATGATTGGCTGACCTGGGCAGCCTTACCGTGCCGGCCAGCCCTCCCCAGGTGTGCCTGGGTTGAGATCAATATAAATACCACTCCAGGCAGCAAGAGCCCCTGCAGCCGTGCCTGACGCCATTTTCTCTGCCCTGTCAGCAGTCTCGGGGCTGGGCTGGTGGGAGGGAGTGAGAGGCCACGGCTTTGTGGGTGGCCCAGTGTGAGTGGGGCTCTGCTGGACTTTCTGCAGCAGTTGCCAGGCTGCCACCTGCTAAAGAAGAGGATGTGTCACCCATACCTGCTGCTGGAATTTCTCCCTGGGCAGAGGTGAGGAAGGAAAAAAGCAGTGGGGGCAGGGACAGGACGGGTATCTCAGGCAGGGAAATGGAAATCTTCCAGAAGAGCACCCAGGGCCAGGACCATCCTGGCTGGCCTGCAGGCACCAAGTCGGCCGGCATGCTGTCACTCGTGTGGCTCTATGGCCCTTCCTCTAGGCTTTCAAGTCCTTGTATATATTCAGGTGTTTTACCTGGGACGGGTGGGAATAGTTCAGCAGCAACTGGCCTGGGGCTCAGCTCACGTTTACTCACAGATGCCTCGGCACGGTGCCCCAGCTTTGCAATGAGGACGCTTGTTGCGTGGGGGCTGCTGGCTGAATGGGAGACGATTCCCCACCACTGACCAACTTCAGAATTGTTTACAACTGGAGCAAGTGCCCTGATACGGTTTTCCTCTGTGGAACTGGTGGGTTCTGTGTTTTTTTTCTCTTTTTCGTTTTTGGTTCAAGGTAGATTTTATTCCTCTTTTTTGTATTTACAGATATAAGCATGGAAATAATTTATTCATATAAATACATGTATGTGCAGGGAATAATTGTTTTTTCTGTTTTATTTTTTAAATTTTACTTCTTTTTAATTTTTAATTTTATTTTATATTTTTATACAGCAGGTTCTTATTGGTTATCTATTTTATACATATAAATGTATACATGCCAATCCCAGTCTCTCAACTCCTCCCACCACCACCCCCCCAACAGCTTTCCCCCCTTGTTGTCCATACGTTTGTTGTCTACATCTGTTGCTCTGTTTATGCCTTGCAAAATGGTTAATCTGTACAGTTTTTCTAGGTTCCACATATATGCATGAATATACAAGATTTGTTTTTCTCTTTCTGACTTACTTCACTCTGTATGACAGTCTCTAGATCCATCGACGTCTCTACAAATGACCCAATTTCATTCCTTTTCATGGCTTAGTAATATTCCATTTTATATATGTACCACAGCTTTATGCATTCGTCTGTCTGTGGGCATTTAGGTTGCTTCCATTACCTCGATATTGTAAATAGTGATGCAATGAACATTGCGGTGAATGACTCTTTTTGATTTATGGTTTTGTCTGGGTATATGTCCAGTACTGGGATTGCTGTATCATATGGTAATTCTATTGTTAGTTTCTTAAGAAATTCCATATTGTTCTCCATAATGACTGTATCAATTTATATTCCCAACAATAGTGGAAGAGGGTTCCTTTTCTCCACACCCTTTCCAGCATTTTTTGTTTGTAGATTTTCAATGATGCCTATTCTACCAGGTGTGAGGTGATACCTCATTGTTGAATCCATTTCGTTGAGCAAGGGGTAGCTCTTGTCTATTACATATTTGGCTTATGGAACGGTATCTGTGCTAATTTCAAACTCTGCTTTTATGCAGCACCCCAACTCACCTTCCCCCTTAAGCAGGCATAAGTTGGTTTTCTAAACTTGAGACCCTGTTCTGTTTTGTAATTCAGTTCATGTGTAGCCAAGTTCACATTCCGTGTATTAGTGATACCTTATGATGTTTCTTTTTCTGTGTGACTTATTTCACTTAGAATCATCGTGCCTCAATCCACTCATTATGCTGGTACGGGCCTGGTGACATAGATTTCATTGCTGAGTGGTATTCTGTTGTACAGAAGTACCGCAACTTCTTTATCCATTATTTGCTCTCTGGGATATTTAACTTGTGCTGTAGAAGAGATTCCTGTAAAAAGAGCCGTCCCAAATTTTGGGGTTGCTGTGTCTTTTTGATATTAATTTCCCTAAGCTATAGGACCATAAGTGGAAGTGCCCTAGGCTCTGTTGCTTTGTTTTTTAGATGTTTCAGGAAACACCATACACTTCTCCCGAGTGTCTGTTGGCAATTTACATCCCGCCCATCAGCATAACAAGGCTCCCAGTTCTCCATGGCCTGTTGCCTTTCTGGATTTTACACTTTTTTCAGATGGCCCTTTTGACCGGGGGGAAGTGAGACTTCATTGTAGTGCAGATTTCCTTTGCAAGCTTGCTTGGTTGGCCAAAAAGGGCGTATGCGTTTTTTCCTGAATATATTCAGGAAAAAACGCATACGCCCTTTTTGGCCAGGTGCATCATTGTGGACGTTCTGCCTCTTTTCCTATGCTTTCAATGCAATTCCAGTCTACCTCCTGAAATCGGTTTCCTGCAATTCTGCCCCACTTTCAAGTCCTCTTGGCAGCCTTACTTCAGTCTATTTTTGGACGATAGCTGTCATTTATAACTCTGCTGGTTTGTGAATTACAGTGCCCCTGAGCTCCTTTCTTCAACTCGCTTTCTTGTGACCTGGCCGCAACACCGCAGGATGGCTTCAGGCCCTAATCTGGTTCCGGCACGGCACGCTGAGCCTTTGGTTATTTCCTCTTCCTGGTGGGAAATGAGAGTTAAATTTGCCCGTCCAGACACCTCCAGCTAGTCTCTCATTGGTTCTCGCTATTCCTGTTCATCTTCCGCAGAAATTGCAAACTGGGCCAAACAGGAGGTTAAAGGGACTGACTCTCCAAGTGGGGAGAGTGTTAGTAAAGCGTCTGGAATGTTGCACCCGAGTACCAGGGGAGGAAAACTGAGACATATTTGAACACGTCTCCCGATCACATGGTTGATCATACTCTGGGTTCCACATGCATGTTTTAGCTGAAGGAAGAATACCTTAAACCTGGGTAGTTGAAACCCGTGGAATGGGTACCATGCAATATGACTTCAAAGGGTCTTCATTTGCTCACCGAACCTCTCCAATCCTATCACTGCTGCGTTTATGCCCCTGTACACATGCTTGATTCTCTTTCGGAAACATAGCAATCCATAGGTTTTAAGATACTTACAATTCAGGTACATTCTTCGGCGTTTAATATGCGGTGTTGAGTCCATTTCGTTGAGCAAGGAGTAGCTCTTGTCTATTCCATATTTGGCTTAAGGAACTTTATCTGTGCTCATTTCAATCTCTGGTTTTATGCAGCACCCCAACTCACCTTTACCCTTAAGCAAGCATAAGTTGTTTTTCTAAATTTGAGACCCTGTTCTGTTCTGTAATTCAGTTCCTGTGTAGCCAAGTTTCCATTCCGTGTATTACTGATATCTTATGATGTTTCTTTTTCTGTGTGACTTATTTCAGTTAGAATCATCATACCTGAATCCACTCATTGTACTGCTAAGGGCCTGATGACATAGATTTCATTGCTGAGTGATATTGCATTGTACGTAAGTACCACAAGTTCTTTATCCATTTTTCACTTTCTGTGATATTGAACTTGTACGGTAAACGAGGTTCTTGTAAACATAGGCGTCCCAAACTTTGGGGTGGCTGTGTCTTTTTGATTTTAATTTCCCTAAGCTATAGGACCATAAGTGGCAGTGCCCTAGGCTCTGTTGCTTTGTTTTTTAGATGTTTCAGGAAACACCATACACTTCTCCCGAGTGGTTGTTGGCAATTTAAATCCCGCCCATCAGCATAACAAGGCTCCCAGTTCTCCATGGCCTGTCCTGCCTTTCTGGATTTTACACTTTTTTCAGATGGCCCTTTTGACCGGGGGGAAGTGAGACTTCATTGTAGTGCAGATTTCCTTTGCAAGCTTGCTTGGTTGGCCAAAAAGGGCGTATGCGTTTTTTCCTGAATATATTCAGGAAAAAACGCATACGCCCTTTTTGGCCAAGTGCATCATTGTGGACGTTCTGCCTCTTTTCCTATGCTTTCAATGCAATTCCAGTCTATCTCCTGAAATCGGTTTCCTGCAATTCTGTCCCGCTTTCAAGTCCTCTTGGCAGCCTTACTTCAGTATATTTTTGGACGATAGCTGTCATTTATAACTCTGCAGGTTTGTGAATTACAGTGCCCCTGAGCTCCTTTCTTCAACTCGCTTTCTTGTGACCTGGCCGCAACACCGCAGGATGGCTTCAGGCCCTAATCTGGTTCCGGCATGGCACGCTGAGCCTTTGGTTAATTCCTCTTCCTGGTGGGAAATTAGAGTTAAATTTGCCAATCCAGACACCTCCCGCTTGTCTCTCATTGGTTCTCCCTATTCCTGTACATCTTCCGCAGAAATTGCAAACTGGGCCAAACAGGAGGTTAAAGGCACTGACTCTCCAAGTGGGGAGAGTGTTAGTAAAGCGTCTGGAATGTTGCACCGAAGTACCAGGGGATGAAAACTGAGACATATTTGAACATGTCTCCCGATCACACGGTTGATCATACTCTGGGTTCCACATGCATGTTTTAGCTGAAGAAAGAATACCTTAAACCTGGAGAGTTGAGACCCGTGGAATGGGTACCATGCAATATGACTTCAAAGGGTCTTCATTTGCTCACCGAATCTCTCCAATCCTATCACTGCTGCGTTTATGACCCTTGTACACACGCTTGATTCTCTTTTGGAGACATAGCAATCCATAGGTTTTAAGATACTTACTAGTCAGGTATATTCTTAGGCGTTTAATATGGGGTGTGGAGTCCATTTCGTTGAGCAAGGAGTAGCTCTTGTCTATTCCATATTTGGCTTAAGGAACTTTATCTTTGCTCATTTCAGTCTCTGGTTTTATGCAGCACCCCAACTCACCTTTCCACTTAAGCAAGCATAAGTTGGTTTTCTAAATTTGAGACCCTGTTCTGTTTTGTATTTCAGTTCCTCTGTAGCCAAGTTTAAATTCCATGTATTAGTGATATTTTTTGATGTTTCTTTTTCTGTTAGACTTATTTCAGTTAGAATCACCATACCCGAATCCACTCATTATGCTGCTACGGGCCTGGTGACATAGATTTCATTGCTGAGTGATATTGCTTTGTACATGAGTACCACAAATTCTTTATCCATTTTTCACTTTCTGTGATATTGAACTTGTACGGTAAACGAGGTTCTTGTAAACAGAGGCGTCCCAAACTTTGGGGTGGCTGTGTCTTTTTGATTTTAATTTCCCTAAGCTATAGGACCATAAGTGGAAGTGCACTAGGCTCTGTTGCTTTGTTTTTTAGATGTTTCAGGAAACACCATACACTTCTCCGGAGTGGCTGTTGGCAATTTACATCCCACCCATCACCATAACAAGGCTCCCAGTTCTCCATGGCCTGCTGCCTTTCTGGATTTTACACTTTTTTCAGATGGCCCTTTTGACCGGGGGGAAGTGAGACTTCATTGTAGTGCAGATTTCCTTTGCAAGCTTGCTTGGTTGGCCAAAAAGGGCGTATGCGTTTTTTCCTGAATATATTCAGGAAAAAACGCATACGCCCTTTTTGGCCAGGTGCATCATTGTGGACGTTCTGCCTCTTTTCCTATGCTTTCAATGCAATTCCAGTCTACCTCCTGAAATCGGTTTCCTGCAATTCTGCCCCACTTTCAAGTCCTCTTGGCAGCCTTACTTCAGTCTATTTTTGGACGATAGCTGTCATTTATAACTCTGCTGGTTTGTGAATTACAGTGCCCCTGAGCTCCTTTCTTCAACTCGCTTTCTTGTGACCTGGCCGCAACACCGCAGGATGGCTTCAGGCCCTAATCAGGTTCCGGCACGGCACGCTGAGCCTTTGGTTATTTCCTCTTCCTGGTGGGAAATGAGAGTTAAATTTGCCCGTCCAGACACCTCCAGCTAGTCTCTCATTGGTTCTCGCTATTCCTGTTCATCTTCCGCAGAAATTGCAAACTGGGCCAAACAGGAGGTTAAAGGGACTGACTCTCCCAGTGGGGAGAGTGTTAGTAAAGCGTCTGGAATGTTGCACCCGAGTACCAGGGGAGGAAAACTGAGACATATTTGAACACGTCTCCCGATCACATGGTTGATCATACTCTGGGTTCCACATGCATGTTTTAGCTGAAGGAAGAATACCTTAAACCTGGGTAGTTGAAACCCGTGGAATGGGTACCATGCAATATGACTTCAAAGGGTCTTCATTTGCTCACCGAACCTCTCCAATCCTATCACTGCTGCGTTTATGCCCCTGTACACATGCTTGATTCTCTTTCGGAAACATAGCAATCCATAGGTTTTAAGATACTTACAAGTCAGGTACATTCTTCGGCGTTTAATATGCGGTGTTGAGTCCATTTCGTTGAGCAAGGAGTAGCTCTTGTCTATTCCATATTTGGCTTAAGGAACTTTATCTGTGCTCATTTCAATCTCTGGTTTTATGCAGCACCCCAACTCACCTTTACCCTTAAGCAAGCATAAGTTGTTTTTCTAAATTTGAGACCCTGTTCTGTTCTGTAATTCAGTTCCTGTGTAGCCAAGTTTCCATTCCGTGTATTACTGATATCTTATGATGTTTCTTTTTCTGTGTGACTTATTTCAGTTAGAATCATCATACCTGAATCCACTCATTGTACTGCTAAGGGCCTGATGACATAGATTTCATTGCTGAGTGATATTGCATTGTACGTAAGTACCACAAGTTCTTTATCCATTTTTCACTTTCTGTGATATTGAACTTGTACGGTAAACGAGGTTCTTGTAAACATAGGCGTCCCAAACTTTGGGGTGGCTGTGTCTTTTTGATTTTAATTTCCCTAAGCTATAGGACCATAAGTGGCAGTGCCCTAGGCTCTGTTGCTTTGTTTTTTAGATGTTTCAGGAAACACCATACACTTCTCCCGAGTGGTTGTTGGCAATTTAAATCCCGCCCATCAGCATAACAAGGCTCCCAGTTCTCCATGGCCTGTCCTGCCTTTCTGGATTTTACACTTTTTTCAGATGGCCCTTTTGACCGGGGGGAAGTGAGACTTCATTGTAGTGCAGATTTCCTTTGCAAGCTTGCTTGGTTGGCCAAAAAGGGCGTATGCGTTTTTTCCTGAATATATTCAGGAAAAAACGCATACGCCCTTTTTGGCCAAGTGCATCATTGTGGACGTTCTGCCTCTTTTCCTATGCTTTCAATGCAATTCCAGTCTACCTCCTGAAATCGGTTTCCTGCAATTCTGCCCCGCTTTCAAGTCCTCTTGGCAGCCTTACTTCAGTATATTTTTGGACGATAGCTGTCATTTATAACTCTGCAGGTTTGTGAATTACAGTGCCCCTGAGCTCCTTTCTTCAACTCGCTTTCTTGTGACCTGGCCGTAACACCGCAGGATGGCTTCAGGCCCTAATCTGGTTCCGGCATGGCACGCTGAGCCTTTGGTTAATTCCTCTTCCTGGTGGGAAATTAGAGTTAAATTTGCCAATCCAGACACCTCCCGCTTGTCTCTCATTGGTTCTCCCTATTCCTGTACATCTTCCGCAGAAATTGCAAACTGGGCCAAACAGGAGGTTAAAGGCACTGACTCTCCAAGTGGGGAGAGTGTTAGTAAAGCGTCTGGAATGTTGCACCGAAGTACCAGGGGATGAAAACTGAGACATATTTGAACATGTCTCCCGATCACACGGTTGATCATACTCTGGGTTCCACATGCATGTTTTAGCTGAAGAAAGAATACCTTAAACCTGGAGAGTTGAGACCCGTGGAATGGGTACCATGCAATATGACTTCAAAGGGTCTTCATTTGCTCACCGAATCTCTCCAATCCTATCACTGCTGCGTTTATGACCCTTGTACACACGCTTGATTCTCTTTTGGAGACATAGCAATCCATAGGTTTTAAGATACTTACTAGTCAGGTATATTCTTAGGCGTTTAATATGGGGTGTGGAGTCCATTTCGTTGAGCAAGGAGTAGCTCTTGTCTATTCCATATTTGGCTTAAGGAACTTTATCTTTGCTCATTTCAGTCTCTGGTTTTATGCAGCACCCCAACTCACCTTTCCACTTAAGCAAGCATAAGTTGGTTTTCTAAATTTGAGACCCTGTTCTGTTTTGTATTTCAGTTCCTCTGTAGCCAAGTTTAAATTCCATGTATTAGTGATATTTTTTGATGTTTCTTTTTCTGTTAGACTTATTTCAGTTAGAATCACCATACCCGAATCCACTCATTATGCTGCTACGGGCCTGGTGACATAGATTTCATTGCTGAGTGATATTGCTTTGTACATGAGTACCACAAATTCTTTATCCATTTTTCACTTTCTGTGATATTGAACTTGTACGGTAAACGAGGTTCTTGTAAACAGAGGCGTCCCAAACTTTGGGGTGGCTGTGTCTTTTTGATTTTAATTTCCCTAAGCTATAGGACCATAAGTGGAAGTGCACTAGGCTCTGTTGCTTTGTTTTTTAGATGTTTCAGGAAACACCATACACTTCTCCGGAGTGGCTGTTGGCAATTTACATCCCACCCATCACCATAACAAGGCTCCCAGTTCTCCATGGCCTGTTGCCTTTCTGGATTTTACACTTTTTTCAGATGGCCCTTTTGACCGGGGGGAAGTGAGACTTCATTGTAGTGCAGATTTCCTTTGCAAGCTTGCTTGGTTGGCCAAAAAGGGCGTATGCGTTTTTTCCTGAATATATTCAGGAAAAAACGCATACGCCCTTTTTGGCCAGGTGCATCATTGTGGACGTTCTGCCTCTTTTCCTATGCTTTCAATGCAATTCCAGTCTACCTCCTGAAATCGGTTTCCTGCAATTCTGCCCCACTTTCAAGTCCTCTTGGCAGCCTTACTTCAGTCTATTTTTGGACGATAGCTGTCATTTATAACTCTGCTGGTTTGTGAATTACAGTGCCCCTGAGCTCCTTTCTTCAACTCGCTTTCTTGTGACCTGGCCGCAACACCGCAGGATGGCTTCAGGCCCTAATCTGGTTCCGGTACGGCACGCTGAGCCTTTGGTTATTTCCTCTTCCTGGTGGGAAATGAGAGTTAAATTTGCCCGTCCAGACACCTCCAGCTAGTCTCTCATTGGTTCTCGCTATTCCTGTTCATCTTCCGCAGAAATTGCAAACTGGGCCAAACAGGAGGTTAAAGGGACTGACTCTCCAAGTGGGGAGAGTGTTAGTAAAGCGTCTGGAATGTTGCACCCGAGTACCAGGGGAGGAAAACTGAGACATATTTGAACACGTCTCCCGATCACATGGTTGATCATACTCTGGGTTCCACATGCATGTTTTAGCTGAAGGAAGAATACCTTAAACCTGGGTAGTTGAAACCCGTGGAATGGGTACCATGCAATATGACTTCAAAGGGTCTTCATTTGCTCACCGAACCTCTCCAATCCTATCACTGCTGCGTTTATGCTTCTGTACACATGCTTGATTCTCTTTCGGAAACATAGCAATCCATAGGTTTTAAGATACTTACAAGTCAGGTACATTCTTAGGCGTTTAATATGCGGTGTTGAGTCCATTTCGTTGAGCAAGGAGTAGCTCTTGTCTATTCCATATTTGGCTTAAGGAACTTTATCTGTGCTCATTTCAATCTCTGGTTTTATGCAGCACCCCAACTCACCTTTACCCTTAAGCAAGCATAAGTTGTTTTTCTAAATTTGAGACCCTGTTCTGTTCTGTAATTCAGTTCCTGTGTAGCCAAGTTTCCATTCCGTGTATTACTGATATCTTATGATGTTTCTTTTTCTGTGTGACTTATTTCAGTTAGAATCATCATACCTGAATCCACTCATTGTACTGCTAAGGGCCTGATGACATAGATTTCATTGCTGAGTGATATTGCTTTGTAAGTGAATACCACAAATTCTTTATCCATTTTTCACTTTCTGCGATGTTGAACTTGTACTGTAAACGAGGTTCTTGTAAACAGAGCCGTTCCAAATTTTGGGGTGACTGTGTCTTTTTGATTTTAATTTCCCTAAGCTATAGGACCATAAGTGGAAGTGCCCTAGGCTCTGTTGCTTTGTTTTTTAGATGTTTCAGGAAACACCATACACTTCTCCCAAGTGTCTGTTGGCAATTTACATCCCGCCCATCAGCATAACAAGGCTCCCAGTTCTCCATGGCCTGTCCTGCCTTTCTGGATTTTACACTTTTTTCAGATGGCCCTTTTGACCGGGGGGAAGTGAGACTTCATTGTAGTGCAGATTTCCTTTGCAAGCTTGCTTGGTTGGCCAAAAAGGGCGTATGCGTTTTTTCCTGAATATATTCAGGAAAAAACGCATACGCCCTTTTTGGCCAAGTGCATCATTGTGGACGTTCTGCCTCTTTTCCTATGCTTTCAATGCAATTCCAGTCTACCTCCTGAAATCGGTTTCCTGCAATTCTGCCCCGCTTTCAAGTCCTCTTGGCAGCCTTACTTCAGTCTATTTTTGGACGATAGCTGTCATTTATAACTCTGCAGGTTTGTGAATTACAGTGCCCCTGAGCTCCTTTCTTCAACTTGCTTTCTTGTGACCTGGCCGCAACACCGCAGGATGGCTTCAGGCCCTAATCTGGTTCCGGCACGGCACGCTGAGCCTTTGGTTATTTCCTCTTCCTGGTGGGAAATGAGAGTTAAATTTGCCCGTCCAGACACCTCCAGCTAGCCTCTCATTGGTTCTCGCTCTTCCTGTTCATCTTCCGCAGAAATTGCAAACTGGGCCAAAGAGGAGGTTAAAGGCGCTGACTCTCCAAGTGGGGAGAGTGTTAGTAAAGCGTCTGGAATGTTGCACCCGAGTATCAGGGGAGGAAAACTGAGACATATTTGAACACGTCTCCCGTTCAAATGGTTGATCATACTTGGGTTCCACATGCATGTTTTAGCTGAAGGAAGAATACCTTAAACCTGGAGAGTTGAGACCCGTGTAATGGGTACCATGCAATATGACTTCAAAGGGTCTTCATTTGCTCACCGAACCTCTCCAATCCTATCACTGCTGCGTTTATGCCCCTGTACACATGCTTGATTCTCTTTTGGAGACATAGCAATCCATAGGTTTTACGATACTTACTAGTCAGGTACATTCTTAGGCGTTTAATATGCGGTGTTGAGTCCATTTCGTTGAGCAAGGAGTAGCTCTTGTCTATTCCATATTTGACTTAAGGAACTTTATCTGTGCTCATTTCAATCTCTGGTTTTATGCAGCACCCCAACTCACCTTTACCCTTAAGCAAGCATAAGTTGGTTTTCTAAATTTGAGACCCTGTTCTGTTCTGTCATTCAGTTCCTGTGTAGCCAAGTTTACATTCCGTGTATTAATGATATCTTATTATGTTTCTTTTTCTGTGTGACTTATTTCAGTTAGAATCATCATACCTGAATCCACTCATTGTGATGCTAAGGGCCTGATGACATAGATTTCATTGCTGAGTGATATTGCTTTGTAAGTAAATACCACAACTTCTTTATCCATTTTTCACTTTCTGCGATGTTGAACTTGTACTGTAAACGAGGTTCTTGTAAACAGAGCCGTCCCAAACTTTGGGGTGGCTGTGTCTTTTTGATTTTAATTTCCCTAAGCTATAGGACCATAAGTGGCAGTGCCCTAGGCTCTGTTGCTTTGTTTTTTAGATGTTTCAGGAAACACCATACACTTCTCCCGAGTGTCTGTTGGCAATTTACATCCCGCCCATCAGCATAACAAGGCTCCCAGTTCTCCATGGCCTGTCCTGCCTTTCTGGATTTTACCCTTTTTTCAGATGGCCCTTTTGACCGGGAGGAAGTGAGACTTCATTGTAGTGCAGATTTCCTTTGCAAGCTTGCTTGGTTGGCCAAAAAGGGCGTATGCGTTTTTTCCTGAATATATTCAGGAAAAAACGCATACGCCCTTTTTGGCCAAGTGCATCATTGTGGACGTTCTGCCTCTTTTCCTATGCTTTCAATGCAATTCCAGTCTACCTCCTGAAATCGGTTTCCTGCAATTCTGCCCCGCTTTCAAGTCCTCTTGGCAGCCTTACTTCAGTCTATTTTTGGACGATAGCTGTCATTTATAACTCTGCAGGTTTGTGAATTACAGTGCCCCTGAGCTCCTTTCTTCAACTCGCTTTCTTGTGACCTGGCCACAACACCGCAGGATGGCTTCAGGCCCTAATCTGGTTCCGGCCCGGCACGCTGAGCCTTTGGTTAATTCCTCTTCCTGGTGGGAAATGAGAGTTAAATTTGCCCGTCCAGACACCTCCAGCTAGCCTCTCATTGGTTCTCGCTATTCCTGTTCATCTTCCGCAGAAATTGCAAACTGGGCCAAACAGGAGGTTAAAGGGACTGACTCTCCAAGTGGGGAGAGTGTTAGTAAAGCGTCTGGAATGTTGCACCCGAGTACCAGGGGAGGAAAACTGAGACATATTTGAACACGTCTCCCAATCACATGGTTGATCATACTCTAGGTTCCACATGCATGTTTTAGCTGAAGGAAGAATACCTTAAACCTGGGTAGTTGAAACCCGTGGAATGGGTACCATGCAATATGACTTCAAAGGGTCTTCATTTGCTCACAGAACCTCTCCAATCCTATCACTGCTGCGTTTATGCCCCTGTACACATGCTTGATTCTCTTTCGGAGACATAGCAATCCATAGGTTTTAAGATACTTACAAGTCAGGTACATTCTTAGGCGTTTAATATGCGGTGTTGAGTCCATTTCGTTGAGCAAGGAGTAGCTCTTGTCTATTCCATATTTGGCTTAAGGAACTTTATCTGTGCTCATTTCAATCTCTGGTTTTATGCAGCACCCCAACTCACCTTTACCCTTAAGCAAGCATAAGTTGTTTTTCTAAATTTGAGACCCTGTTCTGTTCTGTAATTCAGTTCCTGTGTAGCCAAGTTTCCATTCCGTGTATTACTGATATCTTATGATGTTTCTCTTTCTGTGTGACTTATTTCAGTTAGAATCATCATACTTGAATCCACTCATTGTGCTGCTAAGGGCCTGATGACATAGATTTCATTGCTGAGTGATATTGCTTTGTAAGTGAATACCACAACTTCTTTATCCATTTTTCACTTTCTGCGATGTTGAACTTGTACTGTAAACGAGGTTCTTGTAAACAGAGCCGTTCCAAACTTTGGGGTGGCTGTGTCTTTTTGATTTTAATTTCCCTAAGCTATAGGACCATAAGTGGCAGTGCCCTAGGCTCTGTTGCTTTGTTTTTTAGATGTTTCAGGAAACACCATACACTTCTCCCGAGTGTCTGTTGGCAATTTACATCCCGCCCATCAGCATAACAAGGCTCCCAGTTCTCCATGGCCTGTCCTGCCTTTCTGGATTTTACACTTTTTTCAGATGGCCCTTTTGACCGGGGGGAAGTGAGACTTCATTGTAGTGCAGATTTCCTTTGCAAGCTTGCTTGGTTGGCCAAAAAGGGCGTATGCGTTTTTTCCTGAATATATTCAGGAAAAAACGCATACACCCTTTTTGGCCAAGTGCATCATTGTGGACGTTCTGCCTCTTTTCCTATGCTTTCAATGCAATTCCAGTCTACCTCCTGAAATCGGTTTCCTGCAATTCTGCCCCGCTTTCAAGTCCTCTTGGCAGCCTTACTTCAGTCTATTTTTGGACGATAGCTGTCATTTATAACTCTGCAGGTTTGTGCATTACAGTGCCCCTGAGCTCCTTTCTTCAACTCGCTTTCTTGTGACGTGGCCGCAACACCGCAGGATGGCTTCAGGCCCTAATCTGGTTCCGGTACGGCACGCTGAGCCTTTGGTTATTTCCTCTTCCTGGTGGGAAATGAGAGTTAAATTTGCCCGTCCAGACACCTCCAGCTAGCCTCTCATTGGTTCTCGCTATTCCTGTTCATCTTCTGCAGAAATTGCAAACTGGGCTAAACAGGAGGTTAAAGGCGCTGACTCTCCAAGTGGGGAGAGTGTTAGTAAAGCGTCTGGAATGTTGCACCCGAGTACCAGGGGAGGAAAACTGAGACATATTTGAATACGTCTCCCGTTCACATGGTTGATCATACTCTGGGTTCCACATGCATGTTTTAGCTGAAGGAAGAATACCTTAAACCTGGAGAGTTGAGACCCGTGGAATGGGTACCATGCAATATGACTTCAAAGGGTCTTCATATGCTCACCGAACCTCTCCAATCCTATCACTGCTGCGTTTATACCCCTGTACACATGCTTGATTCTCTTTTGGAGACATAGCAATCCATAGGTTTTAAGATACTTACAAGTCAGGTACATTCTTAGGCGTTTAATATGGGGTGTTGAGTCCATTTCGTTGAGCAAGGAGTAGCTCTTGTCTATTCCATATTTGGCTTAAGGAACTTTATCTGTGCTCATTTCAATCTCTGGTTTTATGCAGCACCCCAACTCACCTTTCCCCTTAAGCAAGCATAAGTTGGTTTTCTAAATTTGAGATCCTGTTCTGTTTTGGAATGCAGTTCCTGTGTAGCCAAGTTTACATTCCGTGTATTAGTGATATCTTATGATGTTTCTTTTTCTGTGTGACTTACTTCAGTTAGAATCATCATACCTGAATCCACTCATTGTGCTGCTAAGGGCCTGATGACACAGATTTCATTGCTGAGTGATATTGCTTTGTTAGTAAATACCACAACTTCTTTATCCATTTTTCACTTTCTGCGATGTTGAACTTGTACTGTAAACGAGGTTCTTGTAAACAGAGCCGTTCCAAACTTTGGGGTGGCTGTGTCTTTTTGATTTTAATTTCCCTAAGCTATAGGACCATAAGTGGAAGTGCCCTAGGTTCTGTTGCTGTGTTTTTTAGTTGTTTCAGGAAACACCATACACTTCTCCCAAGTGGTTCTTGGCAATTTACATCCCGCCCATCAGCATAACAAGGCTCCCAGTTCTCCATGGCCTGTCCTGCCTTTCTGGATTTTACACTTTTTTCAGATGGCCCTTTTGACCGGGGGGAAGTGAGACTTCATTGTAGTGCAGATTTCCTTTGCAAGCTTGCTTGGTTGGCCAAAAAGGGCGTATGCGTTTTTTCCTGAATATATTCAGGAAAAAACGCATACGCCCTTTTTGGCCAAGTGCATCATTGTGGACGTTCTGCCTCTTTTCCTATGCTTTCAATGCAATTCCAGTCTACATCCTGAAATCGGTTTCCTGCAATTCTGCCCCGCTTTCAAGTCCTCTTGGCAGCCTTACTTCAGTCTATTTTTGGACGATAGCTGTCATTTATAACTCTGCAGGTTTGTGAATTACAGTGCCCCTGAGCTCGTTTCTTCAACTCGCTTTCTTGTGACCTGGCCGCAACACCGCAGGATGGCTTCAGGCCCTAATCTGGTTCCGGCACGGCACGCTGAGTCTTTGGTTATTTCCTCTTCCTGGTGGGAAATGAGAGTTAAATTTGCCCAACCAGACACCTCCAGCTATTCTTTCATTGGTTCTCGCTATTCCTGTTCATCTTCCACAGAAATTGCAAACTGGGCCAAACAGGAGGTTAAAGGGACTGACTCTCCAAGTCGGGAGAGTGTTAGTAAAGCGTCTGGAATGTTGCACCCGAGTACCAGGGGAGGAAAACTGAGACATATTTGAACACGTCTCCCGTTCACATGGTTGATCATACTCTGGGTTCCACATGCATGTTTTAGCTGAAGAAAGAATACCTTAAACCTGGAGAGTTGAGACCCGTGGAATGGGTACCATGCAATATGACTTCAAAGGGTCTTCATTTGCTCACCGAACCTCTCCAATCCTATCACTGCTGCGTTTATGCCCCTGTACACACGCTTGATTCTCTTTTGGAGACATAGCAATCCATAGGTTTTAAGATACTTACTAGTCAGGTACATTCTTAGGCGTTTAATATGGGGTTTTGAGTCCATTTCGTTGAGCAAGGAGTAGCTCTTGTCTATTCCATATTTGGCTTAAGGAACTTTATCTGTGCTCATTTCAATCTCTGGTTTTATGCAGCACCCCAACTCACCTTTACCCTTAAGCAAGCATAAGTTGGTTTTCTAAATTTGAGACCCTGTTCTGTTTTGGAATGCAGTTCCTGTGTAGCCAAGTTTACATTCCGTGTATTAGTGATATCTTATGATGTTTCTTTTTCTGTGTGACTTATTTCAGTTAGAATCATCATACCTGAATCCACTCATTGTGCTGCTAAGGGCCTGATGACACAGATTTCATTGCTGAGTGATATTGCTTTGTAAGTAAATACCACAACTTCTTTATCCATTTTTCACTTTCTGCGATGTTGAACTTGTAGTGTAAACGAGGTTCTTGTAAAGAGAGGCGTCCCAAACTTTGGGGTGGCTGTGTCTTTTTGATTTTAATTTCCCTAAGCTATAGGACCATAAGTGGCAGTGCCCTAGGCTCTGTTGCTTTGTTTTTTAGATGTTTCAGGAAACACCATACACTTCTCCCGAGTGGTTGTTGGCAATTTACATCCCGCCCATCAGCATAACAAGGCTCCCAGTTCTCCATGGCCTGTCCTGCCTTTCTGGATTTTACACTTTTTTCAGATGGCCCTTTTGACCGGGGGGAAGTGAGACTTCATTGTAGTGCAGATTTCCTTTGCAAGCTTGCTTGGTTGGCCAAAAAGGGCGTATGCGTTTTTTCCTGAATATATTCAGGAAAAAACGCATACGCCCTTTTTGGCCAAGTGCATCATTGTGGACGTTCTGCCTCTTTTCCTATGCTTTCAATGCAATTCCAGTCTACCTCCTGAAATCGGTTTCCTGCAATTCTGCCCCGCTTTCAAGTCCTCTCGGCAGCCTTACTTCAGTCTATTTTTGGACGATAGCTGTCATTTATAACTCTGCAGGTTTGTGAATTACAGTGCCCCTGAGCTCCTTTCTTCAACTCGCTTTCTTTTGAGCTGGCCGCAACACCGCAGGATGGCTTCAGGCCCTAATCTGGTTCCGGTACGGCACGCTGAGCCTTTGGTTATTTCCTCTTCGTGGTGGGAAATGAGAGTTAAATTTGCCCGTCCAGACACCTCCAGCTAGTCTCTCATTGGTTCTCGCTATTCCTGTTCATCTTCTGCAGAAATTGCAAACTGTGCCAAACAGGAGGTTAAAGGCGCTGACTCTCCAAGTGGGGAGAGTGTTAGTAAAGCATCTGGAATGTTGCACCCGAGTACCAGGGTACGAAAACTGAGACATATTTGAACACGTCTCCCGATCACATGGTTGATCATACTCTGGGTTCCACATGCATGTTTTAGCTGAAGGAAGAATACCTAAAACCTGGGTAGTTGAAACCCGTGGAATGGGTACCATGCAATATGACTTCAAAGGGTCTTCATTTGCTCACGAACCTCTCCAATCCTATCACTGCTGCGTTTATGCCCCTGTACACATGCTTGATTCTCTTTCGGAGACATAGCAATCCATAGGTTTTAAGATACTTACTAGTCAGGTACATTCTTAGGCGTTTAATATGGGGTGTTGAGTCCATTTCGTTGAGCAAGGAGTAGCTCTTGTCTATTCCATATTTGGCTTAAGGAACTTTATCTGTGCTCATTTCAATCTCTGGTTTTATGCAGCACCCCAACTCACCTTTCCCCTTAAGCAAGCATAAGTTGGTTTTCTAAATTTGAGACCCTGTTCTGTTCTGTAATTCAGTTCCTGTGTAGCCAAGTTTACATTCCGTGTATTACTGATATCTTATGATGTTTCTTTTTCTGTGTGACTTATTTCAGTTAGAATCATCATACCTGAATCCACTCATTGTGCTGCTAAGGGCCTGATGACATAGATTTCATTGCTGAGTGATATTGCTTTGTAAGTAAATACCACAATTTCTTTATCCATTTTTCACTTTCTGCGATGTTGAACTTGTACTGTAAACGAAGTTCTTGTAAACAGAGGCGTCCCAAACTTTGGGGTGGCTGTGTCTTTTTGATTTTAATTTCCCTAAGCTATAGGACCATAAGTGGCAGTGCCCTAGGCTCTGTTGCTTTGTTTTTTAGATGTTTCAGGAAACACCATACACTTCTCCTGAGTGTCTGTTGGTAATTTACATCCCGCCCATCAGCATAACAAGGCTCCCAGTTCTCCATGGCCTGTCCTGCCTTTCTGGATTTTACACTTTTTTCAGATGGCCCTTTTGACCGGGGGAAGTGAGACTTCATTGTAGTGCAGATTTCCTTTGCAAGCTTGCTTGGTTGGCCAAAAAGGGCGTATGCGTTTTTTCCTGAATATATTCAGGAAAAAACGCATACGCCCTTTTTGGCCAAGTGCATCATTGTGGACGTTCTGCCTCTTTTCCTATGCTTTCAATGCAATTCCCGTCTACCTCCTGAAATCGGTTTCCTGCAATTCTGCCCCGCTTTCAAGTCCTCTTGGCAGCCTTACTTCAGTCTATTTTTGGACGATAGCTCTCATTTATAACTCTGCAGGTTTGTGAATTACAGTGCCCCTGAGCTCGTTTCTTCAACTCGCTTTCTTGTGACCTGGCCGCAACACCGCAGGATGGCTTCAGGCCCTAATCTGGTTCCGGCACGGCACGCTGAGTCTTTGGTTATTTCCTCTTCCTGGTGGGAAATGAGAGTTAAATTTGCCCAACCAGACACCTCCAGCTATTCTTTCATTGGTTCTCGCTATTCCTGTTCATCTTCCACAGAAATTGCAAACTGGGCCAAACAGGAGGTTAAAGGGACTGACTCTCCAAGTCGGGAGAGTGTTAGTAAAGCGTCTGGAATGTTGCACCCGAGTACCAGGGGAGGAAAACTGAGACATATTTGAACACGTCTCCCGTTCACATGGTTGATCATACTCTGGGTTCCACATGCATGTTTTAGCTGAAGAAAGAATACCTTAAACCTGGAGAGTTGAGACCCGTGGAATGGGTACAATGCAATATGACTTCAAAGGGTCTTCATTTGCTCACCGAACCTCTCCAATCCTATCACTGCTGCGTTTATGCCCCTGTACACACGCTTGATTCTCTTTTGGAGACATAGCAATGCATAGGTTTTAAGATACTTACTAGTCAGGTACATTCTTAGGCGTTTAATATGGGGTTTTGAGTCCATTTCGTTGAGCAAGGAGTAGCTCTTGTCTATTCCATATTTGGCTTAAGGAACTTTATCTGTGCTCATTTCAATCTCTGGTTTTATGCAGCACTCCAACTCACCTTTACCCTTAAGCAAGCATAAGTTGGTTTTCTAAATTTGAGACCCTGTTCTGTTTTGGAATGCAGTTCCTGTGTAGCCAAGTTTACATTCCGTGTATTAGTGATATCTTATGATGTTTCTTTTTCTGTGTGACTTATTTCAGTTAGAATCATCATACCTGAATCCACTCATTGTGCTGCTAAGGGCCTGATGACATAGATTTCATTGCTGAGTGATACTGCATTGTACGTAAGTACCACAAGTTCTTTATCCATTTTTCACTTTCTGTGATATTGAACTTGTACGGTAAACGAGGTTCTTGTAAACAGAGGCGTCCCAAACATTGGGGTGGCTGTGTCTTTTTGATTTTAATTTCCCTAAGCTATAGGACCATAAGTGGAAGTGCCCTAGGCTCTGTTGCTTTGTTTTTTAGATGTTTCAGGAAACACCATACACTTCTCCCGAGTGTCTGTTGGCAATTTACATCCCGCCCATCAGCATAACAAGGCTCCCAGTTCTCCATGGCCTGTCCTGCCTTTCTGGATTTTACACTTTTTTCAGATGGCCCTTTTGACCGGGAGGAAGTGAGACTTCATTGTAGTGCAGATTTCCTTTGCAAGCTTGCTTGGTTGGCCAAAAAGGGCGTATGCGTTTTTTCCTGAATATATTCAGGAAAAAACGCATACGCCCTTTTTGGCCAAGTGCATCATTGTGGACGTTCTGCCTCTTTTCCTATGCTTTCAATGCAATTCCAGTCTACCTCCTGAAATCGGTTTCCTGCAATTCTGCCCCGCTTTCAAGTCCTCTTGGCAGCCTTACTTCAGTCTATTTTTGGACGATAGCTGTCATTTATAACTCTGCAGGTTTGTGAATTACAGTGCCCCTGAGCTCCTTTCTTCAACTCGCTTTCTTGTGACCTGGCCGCAACACCGCAGGATGGCTTCAGGCCCTAATCTGGTTCCGGCATGGCACGCTGACCCTCTGGTTATTTCCTCTTCCTGGTGGGAAATGAGAGTTAAATTTGCCCGTCCAGACACCTCCAGCTAGTCTCTCATTGGTTCTCGCTATTCCTGTTCATCTTCCGCAGAAATTGCAAACTGTGCCAAACAGGAGGTTAAAGGCGCTGACTCTCCAAGTGGGGAGAGTGTTAGTAAAGCGTCTGGAATGTTGCACACGAGTACCAGGGGAGGAAAACTGAGACATATTTGAACACGTCTCCCGATCACACGGTTGATCATACTCTGGGTTCCACATGCATGTTTTAGCTGAAGGAAGAATACCTAAAACCTGGGTAGTTGAAACCCGTGGAATGGGTACCATGCAATATGACTTCAAAGGGTCTTCATTTGCTCACCGAACCTCTCCAATCCTATCACTGCTGCGTTTATGCCCCTGTACACATGCTTGATTCTCTTTCAGGAGACATAGCAATCCATAGGTTTTAAGATACTTACTAGTCAGGTACATTCTTAGGCGTTTAATATGCGGTGTTGAGTCCATTTCGTTGAGCAAGGAGTAGCTCTTGTCTATTCCATATTTGGCTTAAGGAACTTTATCTGTGCTCATTTCAATCTCTGGTTTTATGCAGCACCCCAACTCACCTTTCCCCTTAAGTAAGCATAAGTTGGTTTTCTAAATTTGAGAACCTGTTCTGTTCTGTAATTCAGTTCCTGTGTAGCCAAGTTTACATTCCGTGTATTACTGATATCTTATGATGTTTCTTTTTCTGTGTGACTTATTTCAGTTAGAATCATCGTACCTGAATCCACTCATTATGCTGCTACGGGCCTGATGACATAGATTTCATTGCTGAGTGATACTGCATTGTACGTAAGTACCACAAGTTCTTTATCCATTTTTCACTTTCTGTGATATTGAACTTGTACGGTAAACGAGGTTCTTGTAAACAGAGGCGTCCCAAACTTTGGGGTGGCTGTGTCTTTTTGATTTTAATTTCCCTAAGCTATAGGACCATAAGTGGAAGTGCCCTAGGCTCTGTTGCTTTGTTTTTTAGATGTTTCAGGAAACACCATACACTTCTCCCGAGTGTCTGTTGGCAATTGACATCCCGCACATCAGCATAACAAGGCTCCCAGTTCTCCATGGCCTGTCCTGCCTTTTCTGGATTTTACACTTTTTTCAGATGGCCCTTTTGACCGGGGGGAAGTGAGACTTCATTGTAGTGTAGATTTCCTTTGCAAGCTTGCTTGGTTGGCCAAAAAGGGCGTATGCGTTTTTTCCTGAATATATTCAGGAAAAAACGCATACGCCCTTTTTGGCCAAGTGCATCATTGTGGACGTTCTGCCTCTTTTCCTATGCTTTCAATGCAATTCCTGTCTACCTCCTGAAATCGGTTTCCTGCAATTCTGCCCCGCTTTCAAGTCCTCTTGGCAGCTTTACTTCAGTATATTTTTGGACGATAGCTGTCATTTATTACTCTGCAGGTTTGTGAATTACAGTGCCCCTGAGCTGCTTTCTTCAACTCGCTTTCTTTTGAGCTGGCCGCAACACCGCAGGATGGCTTCAGGCCCTAATCTGGTTCCGGTATGGCACGCTGAGCCTTTGGTTATTTCCTCTTCCTGGTGGGAAATGAGAGTTAAATTTGCCCGTCCAGACACCTCCAGCTAGCCTCTCATTGGATCTCGCTATTCCTGTTCATCTTCCGCAGAAATTGCAAACT
This sequence comes from Stenella coeruleoalba, assembly GCF_951394435.1. Lineage (NCBI taxonomy): Eukaryota > Metazoa > Chordata > Mammalia > Artiodactyla > Delphinidae > Stenella > Stenella coeruleoalba. The sequence goes on from NW_027646459.1 coordinate 1,984,996, forward strand.
GGGCCAAACAGGAGGTTAAAGGCGCTGACTCTCCAAGTGGGGAGAGTGTTAGTAAAGCGTCTGGAATGTTGCACCCGAGTACCAGGGGAGGAAAACTGAGACATATTTGAACACGTCTCCCGATCACATGGTTGATCATACTCTGGGTTCCACATGCATGTTTTAGCTGAAGGAAGAATACCTAAAATCTGGGTAGTTGAAACCCGTGGAATGGGTACCATGCAATATGACTTCAAAGGGTCTTCATTTGCTCACTGAACCTCTCCAATCCTATCACTGCTGCGTTTATGTCCCTGTACACATGCTTGATTCTCTTTCGGAGACATAGCAATCTATAGGTTTTAAGATACTTACTAGTCAGGTACATTCTTAGGCGTTTAATATGCGGTGTTGAGTCCATTTCGTTGAGCAAGGAGTAGCTCTTGTCTATTCCATATTTGGCTTAAGGAACTTTATCTGTGCTCATTTCAATCTCTGGTTTTATGCAGCACCCCAACTCACCTTTCCCCTTAAGCAAGCATAAGTTGGTTTTCTAAATTTGAGACCCTGTTCTGTTCTGTAATTCAGTTCCTGTGTAGCCAAGTTTACATTCCGTGTATTAGTGATAACTTATGATGTTCCTTTTTCTGTGTGACTTATTTCAGTTAGAATCATCATACCTGAATCCACTCATTGTGCTGCTATGGGCCTGATGACACAGATTTCATTGCTGAGTGATATTGCTTTGTAAGTAAATACCACAAGTTCTTTATCCATTTTTCACTTTCTCCGATGTTGAACTTGTACTGTAAACGAGGTTCTTGTAAACAGAGCCGTTCCAAACTTTGGGGTGGCTGTGTCTTTTTGATTTTAATTTCCCTAAGCTATAGGACCATAAGTGGAAGTGCCCTAGGTTCTGTTGCTTTGTTTTTTAGATGTTTCAGGAAACACCATACACTTCTCCAGAGTGGTTGTTGGCAATTTACATCCCGCCCATCAGCATAACAAGGCTCCCAGTTCTCCATGGCCTGTCTTGCCTTTCTGGATTTTACACTTTTTTCAGATGGCCCTTTTGACCAGGGGGAAGTGAGACTTCATTGTAGTGCAGATTTCCTTTGCAAGCTTGCTTGGTTGGCCAAAAAGGGCGTATGCGTTTTTTCCTGAATATATTCAGGAAAAAACGCATACGCCCTTTTTGGCCAAGTGCGTCATTGTGTACGTTCTGCCTCTTTTCCTATGCTTTCAATGCAATTCCAGTCTACCTCCTGAAATCGGTTTCCTGCAATTCTGCCCCGCTTTCAAGTCCTCTTGGCAGCCTTACTTCAGTCTATTTTTGGACGATAGCTGTCATTTATAACTCTGCAGGTTTGTGAATTACAGTGCCCCTGAGCTCCTTTCTTCAACTCGCTTTCTTGTGACCTGGCCGCAACACCGCAGGATGGCTTCAGGCCCTAATCTGGTTCCGGCATGGCACGCTGACCCTCTGGTTATTTCCTCTTCCTGGTGGGAAATGAGAGTTAAATTTGCCCGTCCAGACACCTCCAGCTAGTCTCTCATTGGTTCTCGCTATTCCTGTTCATCTTCCGCAGAAATTGCAAACTGTGCCAAACAGGAGGTTAAAGGCGCTGACTCTCCAAGTGGGGAGAGTGTTAGTAAAGCGTCTGGAATGTTGCACCCGAGTACCAGGGGAGGAAAACTGAGACATATTTGAACACGTCTCCCGATCACACGGTTGATCATACTCTGGGTTCCACATGCATGTTTTAGCTGAAGGAAGAATACCTAAAACCTGGGTAGTTGAAACCCGTGGAATGGGTACCATGCAATATGACTTCAAAGGGTCTTCATTTGCTCACCGAACCTCTCCAATCCTATCACTGCTGCGTTTATGCCCCTGTACACATGCTTGATTCTCTTTCAGGAGACATAGCAATCCATAGGTTTTAAGATACTTACTAGTCAGGTACATTCTTAGGCGTTTAATATGCGGTGTTGAGTCCATTTCGTTGAGCAAGGAGTAGCTCTTGTCTATTCCATATTTGGCTTAAGGAACTTTATCTGTGCTCATTTCAATCTCTGGTTTTATGCAGCACCCCAACTCACCTTTCCCCTTAAGTAAGCATAAGTTGGTTTTCTAAATTTGAGAACCTGTTCTGTTCTGTAATTCAGTTCCTGTGTAGCCAAGTTTACATTCCGTGTATTACTGATATCTTATGATGTTTCTTTTTCTGTGTGACTTATTTCAGTTAGAATCATCGTACCTGAATCCACTCATTATGCTGCTACGGGCCTGATGACATAGATTTCATTGCTGAGTGATATTGCATTGTACGTAAGTACCACAAGTTCTTTATCCATTTTTCACTTTCTGCGATATTGAACTTGTACTGTAAACGAGGTTCTTGTAAACAGAGCCGTCCCAAACTTTGGGGTGGCTGTGTCTTTTTGATTTTAATTTCCCTAAGCTATAGGACCATAAGTGGCAGTGCCCTAGGTTCTGTTGCTTTGTTTTTTAGATGTTTCAGGAAACACCATACACTTCTCCAGAGTGGCTGTTGGCAATTTACATCCCGCCCATCAGCATAAGAAGGTTCCCAGTTCTCCATGTCCTGTCGTGCCTTTATGGATTTTACACTTTTTCAGATGACCCTTTTGACCAGGTGGAAATGAGACTTCATTGTAGTGCAGATTTCCTTTGCAAGCTTGCTTGGTTGGCCAAAAAGTGCGTATGCGTTTTTTCCTGAATATATTCAGGAAAAAACACATACGCCCTTTTTGGCCAAGTGCATCATTGTCGAGTTTCTGACTCTCTTCATATGCTTTCAATGCAATTCCAGTCTACCTCCTGAAATCGGTTTCCTGCAATTCTGCCTTGCTTTCAATGCCTCTTCATAGCCTTACCTCAATATATTTTTTAAAAATAGTTGGCCTTTATAACTCTGCAGGTTTTTGAATTGCAGTGGCCCTTAGCTCCATTTTTTAGCTCTTATTTTTGTGGTATTGCCCCATAACCACAGGATTCCTTGAAGCCCTATTTTTCTTCTGGGGCACCTGCTGTGCCTTTGGTTAATTCTTCTTACTGATGTGATATTAGAGTGACATGTGCCCATTGAAACCGCTACAGCTAGTTTCTCACTGGTTCCCCCTATTCCCATTCATCCTCTGCACTAACTGCAGACTGTGCGATACCAGAACTTAAAGGCATTGACTCCATGTGGGGATGTTGTTAGTAAAGCGGCTGGAATGTCGATCCGGAGCCCCAGGAGAGGAAAAATGAGGTGCGTTTTAGAAACCTTTCCCGATCATATGGTATACCAGTCGCTGGGTTTCCCAAGCATGGTTTAGCTGTAGGAAGATTCCCTTCAACCTGGAGTGTTGGGACCCTTGGACTGAGTAGCATGAAGTATTGCATTAAACTTTCGGCAGTTGCTCACCAAAGCTCACCAATCCTGTCAGCCCCAAGTGTCCAGCCTTATGTCTTATCCAGCTGTGGGTTTATATGTGGTCAATCCAGGTTGCATCACAGCCCCTGAGCGAATTTTGTAAGAATTTTTCTCTCTTTCATTGTTTCAGCGTTTTGTTTTTAAAATTTATTTCTATAATGGGGTTTAGCTCCTTTTCACTGCTGTGTTTGTGCCGCTCTGCACACACTTGATTCCCTTATGGAGATATATCAATACATGGGTTTTAAGATTCTTATTCCTCAGATATATTTCTCTGCGGTGTATAGGGTGTGTTGAGGCCTGTTCATTGAGCAAGGTGTAGATCTTGTCTAATACCTATTTGGTTTATTGAACGGTATCTGTGCTAATTTCAAACTCTGGTTTTATGCATCACCCCACCTCTCCTTTCCCCTTAAGCTGACATAAGTGTGTTTTCTAAGTGTGAGACACTGTTCTGTTCTGTAATTCATTTCTTGTGCAGCCATATTTACCCTCCCTCTATAAGTGATATCTTATGATATGTTTCTTTTTCTGTTTGACTTATTTCAAGTAGTATTATCGGACCTAAATCCACTCTTTATCCTTCTACTAGCCTTATTACATTGATTTCATGGTGAAGAGATATTCCATTGTACATAAGTACCACATCTTCTTTATCATTGTTCTCTTTCCTGGGATATTTAAGGTGTACTGAAGTTGAGGTTCTTGTAAACAGAGTAGCCCTAAACTGTGGTGTGCTTGTGTCTTGTTGATTTTTAGACTTCCCTAGATATACTCCCATGATTGGAAGTGTCCTATGCTCTGTAGCTCTGTTTTTTAGATGATTTAGGAACCACCATACACTTCTCCAGAGTGGCTCTCGGCAGTTCACACACTGCCCATCAGCATATAAAGGCTCCCTGTTCTCCATGGCCTGTCCTGCATTTCTGGTTTTTACAATTTTTTAGGATGGCCCTTTTGACCGGTGGGAAGTGAGACTTCTTTGTTGTGCACATTTGCATTGCTTGCTTGCTTCATTGCCCATAAAGTGCGTATGCGTTTTTTCCTGGATATAATCAGGAAAAAACGCATACGCCCTTTTGGGCCAACTGCATCATTGTCGAAATTCTGCTGCTTTTCATGTGCGTTAAAGACGAGTCCAATCTATCTCTTGAAATCTGTTTCTTGCAATTCTGTCTTGCATTCAGATCCTCTTCTTTGCCTTACCTCAACATATTTTTGGACGTTAGTTTTCATTTATAACTCTGCAGGTTTGTGAATTGCAGTGACCCTGAGCTCCATTTTTTAAGTTGCTCTTTTGTGAGCTGGCCTCAAACCCGCAGGATTGCTTCAGGCCCTATTTTGGCTCCGGCGAGGCAGGCTGAGCCTTTCTTTAATTCTTATTCTTAATGGGAAATTAGAGTGATATGTGCCCGTCCAAACCCCTACAACTCTTCTCTCATTGGTTCCCCCTCTTCCCGTTCATCCTCCTCACAATTTGCAAAATGTGTGAAACAGAAGTTTAAATGTGCTGATTCTCCAAGTGGGGAGATTCTAAGTAGCGTGGCTGGAATGGTGAACAGGAGCACCAGGAGAGGATAAATGAGGTGCATTTTAGACACATCTCCCGATCACATGGTGTACAGTCCTCTGGGTTTTCCATGCATGTTTTAGCTGTAGGAAGATCCCTTGAACCTGCAGATTTGGGACCCATTGAATGGGTACCAGGTAGTATTACTTTAAAGGGTGTGCATTTCCTCACCCAACCTCACATTTCTCTTAGCGCAAACAGTTTCCAGCCTTATGTCTCATCCTGCTGTGGGTCTAGATGTGTTCAATCCATGTTGCATCACCGTCCCTGAGGAAAAGTTGTAAGAGGTTTTCTCTGTCTCTCTGTCGTTTATTTTTTTCAATTTATTACTATATTGGTTACAGCTGATTTTCAAAGCTCTGTTTCTTGCTGCTGTACATCCACTTGATTCGCGTACAGACAGACATCAATAAATTCTTTTTCAGATTCTTACCAGTCGTATATATTCTTTTCCGGTGACTTGAGTGTGCTGAGTGCAGTTCTTTTAGCTACCGTGTAGGCCTTGTTGATTATCAGTTTGGTATTTGGAATGGTATCTTTGCTAATTTCAACCTCCTGGATGATGCCTCACCCCTCCCCACCTTTCCCGTTTAGCAGCCTTATGCGTGTTTTCTACATATTTGACTATGTTTTTGTTTTGTAATTTATTTCATGTGTAGCCATTTTGGATTCCACCTTTAAGTGATATCTTATGATATGTGTCTTTTTCTTTTTGAATTCTGTCACTTAGAATGATCATACGTAACTCCTCCGGAGTCGTTACAACTGGCCATATTTCATTGATTTCCAGGCTGAATAATATTCCACTCTACCTAAGTACCACATCTCTATCCATTTTTTCCCTCCAGAGACATTTAAGTTATATCCTAGTCGAGGATCTTTTAAACAGAGAGGGGGTAAACATTGGGGTGCCTGTGTCCTCTCGATTTTTGTTTTTCCCAAGATATACGCCCATGAGTGCAAGTGCCCTATGCTCTGTAGCTCATTTTTTAGATGCTTTAGTAAACACAATACACTTCTCCAGAATGGCCGTTGGCAATATACATTTCCACTATAAGTCTCACAGGGCTCCCTCTTCTTGTTGCCCTGTCCTGCATTTCTGTTGTTTACGCTTTATGAGGATGGCTCTTCTGACTGATGCGAAGTGATATCTTTTGTAGTATTGACTTCCAGTGCCCACCTGTTTGGTTGGCTAAAAAAGTGTATGCCCTTTTCTTGAATATATACAGAAAAGAACGCATACACCCTTTTTGGCCAACTGCAATGTTGGCAATGTTCAGCTCCTTTTCTTGTGCTTAATGGCGAGTCCTTTCTACCTCCTCAAATCCCTTTCCTGCCATTCTCCCTTGCTTACAAGTCCTTTTCTCTGACTTTCCTCAAGACATTTTTCAGTGATGGATATTTTCAACTCTGCAGTTTTGTTAATTTTACTGCCCCTGAGTTCCATTGTTCAACTCGTGTTTATGGGAACTGGCCACAAAGCAGCGGGATTTCCTCAAGCCCTATACTGTTTCCATGGGCAACCCTAGCCTTTGGTCAATTCGTCTTCCTGATTGGAAATTAGAGTGACATGTGCCTGTCTGAACACCTAGGACTTGTCTCTCATTGTTCCTCATCCTTCCGCTTCATCCTCTGGACAAATTCCAAACTGTACGCAACAGGATGTTGACAGTGCTGACATCTCCAAGTGGGGAGACTGTTAGTAAAGACGCTGGAGGGGTGAACCCGAGCACCAGGAGATGAGGAGATGAGATGCCTTTTCCAAACTCTTCCCGATCAGACGGTATACCATCCTCTGGGTGTGACAGACATGTTTTAGCAGTAGGAAGAGTCCCATTCATGTAAGGAGAACACCAGGGCTTTTTCAAAATCAGTGTCTCCCCGAAACCCAAACTGGGGAAGTTTTTAAGCTACGGCTACACATATGTTCATTAAGGGCCTTGGGGAGTAGGCAGAGTCCAAACTTTAGATGATTGAAGTCTTCAGGGTCAGAAGCACTCACCACCAGCTTCCCTTAGGCTACACTTTAACTGTCATTGATAGATGATGTCAATAAAAATATCTATTCTTTTTCAGATTATTTCCCCTTATAGGTTATTGCAAAATGTTGAGTGTAGTTCCCTGTGCTATACAGTAGTTCCTTGTTGATGATCTATTTTATACATAGCAGTGTGTATGTGTTCATTCCAAACTGTTAATTTATCCCTCCTCCCACCTTTCCCCTTTGGTAATAATAAATTATAAGATTTTATACTTCTCAGAAATGGGGGAGCTGAAAGAGAGGTATCATTTTCAATGGAAAAGCATTTAAAACAAGATTGAAGGTTTAACCAAGATTATTAGCTGTACATCCTTGGAAAGAAATCACTTCATTTCTCTAATATTGACCTGACAAATAAGACAAACCTTTTCACTGAACTTGCTTATAAAAAGTGATGGAAATATCAAATGGAAGTGTTAAAAACATCTTATTTTACCCGAGCCTTATACACTGTTCTATGTTAACTACAGTTTGGCTCACACATCTGTTCATTGAGGTTACAATAGTCTCAATTTCTGTTATTGATCCTCCAGAGTGGACCCCAACAAGTGTCCCCCTGCCCAGTGTCATTGGGGCCAAGAGATCGAGACTGAGTTTGGTTCACAAGCAAAGGAAACTTTATATTTTGATCAGAGAATGGAGAGGTGAGAGCATGCACTACCCCGTGGGCTGTGGGCTGGGCTGCTGTGTAGAGATCCTGTCAGAGTCAGTGGGAGGGAGGGAGGCGGCGGAGCTCTCGAGGGCCGGGTTGGCTGTAGCTCAGGCTCTATATCGTGGAGTCTGCACTGGGCCCCAGGAGCTGAGGTGTCGACCCAGCCATTCTGCACTAGGAAATCTGGTCTGAAGTGCCGGGTGTAGAACCTCTGCATGCGGGACCCTAGGAGCACGTGAAATTAGACAAAGCACAAAGGATAAAAAAGGTTAGACTTGACTTTATTGCCCAGATTCTATTTTTATCTCCCAGGGATTTTTAATGGGCTTTGCTGGGGACAAACCCCTCCTCTGCCTTTTGTCCCGTTCCTCATTCTTGGAGTGCTGAGGGTGCAGACCCTTCTTCTGTAACTGCTGAGTGCTGAGTTGGGAGCCCTCATACCCTGGGGCGAGGGTCAGAGCTTCTCCCCAGCAGCCTCCCGGTGACGTTGATTGTCCCCAGGACCCCTGCCTCCCTGCTCGTCCACCTGAGCACCAGCATTGGAAGTGTTATAGATTCTAATGACCTTTAAGGGTCCAGGAAAGAGATGTGCAGAGACGCTGTGGGGGCCGGTTTCACCCCGCCCCACATTTGTTCGGCCACCTTAGGCTGACCGTCTCTGCCAGCCTAGATGCTCTGACCAGTAGTCTGCGCTTTCTTCAGTTAGGCCCCTGAATTAACGTACAAACAGCACCAGGTGTCAGAGCCCTGCCCGCTCAACTCCCAGACAGTCCAGGGTCAGTGGTGATCAAGGACCATGATGGCTACTGAGTCAACAGCCTTTTGAAGTAAACAGGAGTCCAGCCGGTCTTATTGGCCACCATCATCACGGTGTCTGTAGGCTTTTCTATGGTGACAGTGTGGTATACTGTTCCCCCGCCAAGATTATTAGCTCCCCTCTGGGTGCAGTAAGTCCTGCAAGCAGTAGTCTACTCTTTTGGGACACACTCTTGTTGTTTTATGAGAGAAACTCCAGGTCAAGTGATGTTCACACGAGTCGTCATGGTGCCCTGTTGCCCCCGGTTATCTCTCTGGATGTTGGAGTTGGAGGGCCTCCTCACTCGAGGTCGGTGTGCCCACGGAGCGAACCCTGCAACTTCAGGGCATGGTTGGTGGTTAGGATCACCACGTGGGGTCCTTTTCCCTTAGGAGGGAGGTGGCCTTTTGGGCTGCTGATTTCCAGGTTTTTAGATACTGCCAGTATCTTGGCCAGATGTGGCAGTGGGCCAAGCCCCTTAGTGACCGTAGTTTATCCTACCTGGATGGCATTCTTGCATTGTTCCATTTCAAGTGGTCCCAGTTTTTGCACTAATTCTCCAATGGCGATTCACCTTTCACCGGGAATGTAAAGGTCAAAGGGTTTAGCTAAATTAGGGAGTTCCAGGGCAAGGGTCTGAATTGACTGCTCTTTCCATTCTTGAAAGGCCACTTCTGGATTCTATTCAAAAGGATCATCATCTTTTCCTTTCAGTGTTTCATATAGAGGCCCAGCTAGTAGACTGTAGTTAGGGATCCAGAAGCAGCAAACCCTGGCCTCCCCAGGAACCCCTAAGCTGTCTTCTAGTTTTAGAGAGGGGTAAGGCTGAAAATGGTTTCTTCCCTTTCCTGGGATGGGCTTCTCTGACCTTCTGTGAGAATGAAGCCCAGGCAGGTCACCGCAGTCTGTGATATTTGAGCTTTTTCTTGGACAACTTCTATCCTTTATTGGCTTGGTAGTTCAGAGGCCTCCTTAGTAGGGCTGGTGATCAGAATGTCGTCTGCATATTGAAGGAGGGTTTCCTTTTCCAGAGGTAGAACTTTTAGGTCTTTAGCTAAGCTTTCCCCAAAGATGGTGTGGGAATTTTTGCACCCTTGGGGCCAGACGGCCCGGAAGTATTGTTTTAGTTGTATGTTGAGTCCTGCCACTCACAAGCCAAAATTTCTTGTGACTCTGGGACTAATGGAATACAAAAGAAGGCATCATTGAAGACTAATACAGAATACCATGTCCTGGTGGTTGGTAGAATGACCAGCAGGGTGTAGGAATTAGGAGCAACTGGAGGTATATCCTCGGTGGCTTCACTGACTGTCCTGACATCCTTTACCAGGTCCCCAGCAGCCCATGGGGCTCTCGTGGTCAGACCAATCCCAGAATATGGAGCTCACCTGGGCAGGTACCCCACCCCCACCCCAGCCCACGGGGCTCTCGTGGTCAGGCCCCTCCCAGGATACAGAGCTACCCTTGCAGGTACCGTGGCAGGGCTGGGCACACAGGAACCGTGCACATAGCCCTCATTGCAGAGCACCCCCAGCTCACCTGTCGCTCAGAGCTGACACAGAGCACCTCAGAGCAGGACTTGAACTAACAAACAGCAGCTGCGACAGGTCTGTGACCCTGGGCATCACTCCGTGAGGCCTCCCTCCACCTGGTCTTCCAGAGACTTCCACTGCACCCGGGGCACCAGGCCTCTGTCTCCAACCACCACCCACCCCTCCTCTGCCTGACTCCTGGGTTCCTCTCATTAGGAGAGGGTTTTCTTGAAGTTGTCTCCCACTCATGGGCCAGATAAAATGATTAGAAAACAAGCCAAAGCTGCAGCCCCTTGTCTATCCTGACTCTCAGGAGCCCACACCTGTTCCTTGGACCTGGCCGGTTCAGCAAGTTCCATTTTCTGCAACTGTGAGCCCCTGAGGGGTGATGATTGGCTGACCTGGGCAGCCTTACCGTGCCGGCCAGCCCTCCCCAGGTGTGCCTGGGTTGAGATCAATATAAATACCACTCCAGGCAGCAAGAGCCCCTGCAGCCGTGCCTGACGCCATTTTCTCTGCCCTGTCAGCAGTCTCGGGGCTGGGCTGGTGGGAGGGAGTGAGAGGCCACGGCTTTGTGGGTGGCCCAGTGTGAGTGGGGCTCTGCTGGACTTTCTGCAGCAGTTGCCAGGCTGCCACCTGCTAAAGAAGAGGATGTGTCACCCATACCTGCTGCTGGAATTTCTCCCTGGGCAGAGGTGAGGAAGGAAAAAAGCAGTGGGGGCAGGGACAGGACGGGTATCTCAGGCAGGGAAATGGAAATCTTCCAGAAGAGCACCCAGGGCCAGGACCATCCTGGCTGGCCTGCAGGCACCAAGTCGGCCGGCATGCTGTCACTCGTGTGGCTCTATGGCCCTTCCTCTAGGCTTTCAAGTCCTTGTATATATTCAGGTGTTTTACCTGGGACGGGTGGGAATAGTTCAGCAGCAACTGGCCTGGGGCTCAGCTCACGTTTACTCACAGATGCCTCGGCACGGTGCCCCAGCTTTGCAATGAGGACGCTTGTTGCGTGGGGGCTGCTGGCTGAATGGGAGACGATTCCCCACCACTGACCAACTTCAGAATTGTTTACAACTGGAGCAAGTGCCCTGATACGGTTTTCCTCTGTGGAACTGGTGGGTTCTGTGTTTTTTTTCTCTTTTTCGTTTTTGGTTCAAGGTAGATTTTATTCCTCTTTTTTGTATTTACAGATATAAGCATGGAAATAATTTATTCATATAAATACATGTATGTGCAGGGAATAATTGTTTTTTCTGTTTTATTTTTTAAATTTTACTTCTTTTTAATTTTTAATTTTATTTTATATTTTTATACAGCAGGTTCTTATTGGTTATCTATTTTATACATATAAATGTATACATGCCAATCCCAGTCTCTCAACTCCTCCCACCACCACCCCCCCAACAGCTTTCCCCCCTTGTTGTCCATACGTTTGTTGTCTACATCTGTTGCTCTGTTTATGCCTTGCAAAATGGTTAATCTGTACAGTTTTTCTAGGTTCCACATATATGCATGAATATACAAGATTTGTTTTTCTCTTTCTGACTTACTTCACTCTGTATGACAGTCTCTAGATCCATCGACGTCTCTACAAATGACCCAATTTCATTCCTTTTCATGGCTTAGTAATATTCCATTTTATATATGTACCACAGCTTTATGCATTCGTCTGTCTGTGGGCATTTAGGTTGCTTCCATTACCTCGATATTGTAAATAGTGATGCAATGAACATTGCGGTGAATGACTCTTTTTGATTTATGGTTTTGTCTGGGTATATGTCCAGTACTGGGATTGCTGTATCATATGGTAATTCTATTGTTAGTTTCTTAAGAAATTCCATATTGTTCTCCATAATGACTGTATCAATTTATATTCCCAACAATAGTGGAAGAGGGTTCCTTTTCTCCACACCCTTTCCAGCATTTTTTGTTTGTAGATTTTCAATGATGCCTATTCTACCAGGTGTGAGGTGATACCTCATTGTTGAATCCATTTCGTTGAGCAAGGGGTAGCTCTTGTCTATTACATATTTGGCTTATGGAACGGTATCTGTGCTAATTTCAAACTCTGCTTTTATGCAGCACCCCAACTCACCTTCCCCCTTAAGCAGGCATAAGTTGGTTTTCTAAACTTGAGACCCTGTTCTGTTTTGTAATTCAGTTCATGTGTAGCCAAGTTCACATTCCGTGTATTAGTGATACCTTATGATGTTTCTTTTTCTGTGTGACTTATTTCACTTAGAATCATCGTGCCTCAATCCACTCATTATGCTGGTACGGGCCTGGTGACATAGATTTCATTGCTGAGTGGTATTCTGTTGTACAGAAGTACCGCAACTTCTTTATCCATTATTTGCTCTCTGGGATATTTAACTTGTGCTGTAGAAGAGATTCCTGTAAAAAGAGCCGTCCCAAATTTTGGGGTTGCTGTGTCTTTTTGATATTAATTTCCCTAAGCTATAGGACCATAAGTGGAAGTGCCCTAGGCTCTGTTGCTTTGTTTTTTAGATGTTTCAGGAAACACCATACACTTCTCCCGAGTGTCTGTTGGCAATTTACATCCCGCCCATCAGCATAACAAGGCTCCCAGTTCTCCATGGCCTGTTGCCTTTCTGGATTTTACACTTTTTTCAGATGGCCCTTTTGACCGGGGGGAAGTGAGACTTCATTGTAGTGCAGATTTCCTTTGCAAGCTTGCTTGGTTGGCCAAAAAGGGCGTATGCGTTTTTTCCTGAATATATTCAGGAAAAAACGCATACGCCCTTTTTGGCCAGGTGCATCATTGTGGACGTTCTGCCTCTTTTCCTATGCTTTCAATGCAATTCCAGTCTACCTCCTGAAATCGGTTTCCTGCAATTCTGCCCCACTTTCAAGTCCTCTTGGCAGCCTTACTTCAGTCTATTTTTGGACGATAGCTGTCATTTATAACTCTGCTGGTTTGTGAATTACAGTGCCCCTGAGCTCCTTTCTTCAACTCGCTTTCTTGTGACCTGGCCGCAACACCGCAGGATGGCTTCAGGCCCTAATCTGGTTCCGGCACGGCACGCTGAGCCTTTGGTTATTTCCTCTTCCTGGTGGGAAATGAGAGTTAAATTTGCCCGTCCAGACACCTCCAGCTAGTCTCTCATTGGTTCTCGCTATTCCTGTTCATCTTCCGCAGAAATTGCAAACTGGGCCAAACAGGAGGTTAAAGGGACTGACTCTCCAAGTGGGGAGAGTGTTAGTAAAGCGTCTGGAATGTTGCACCCGAGTACCAGGGGAGGAAAACTGAGACATATTTGAACACGTCTCCCGATCACATGGTTGATCATACTCTGGGTTCCACATGCATGTTTTAGCTGAAGGAAGAATACCTTAAACCTGGGTAGTTGAAACCCGTGGAATGGGTACCATGCAATATGACTTCAAAGGGTCTTCATTTGCTCACCGAACCTCTCCAATCCTATCACTGCTGCGTTTATGCCCCTGTACACATGCTTGATTCTCTTTCGGAAACATAGCAATCCATAGGTTTTAAGATACTTACAATTCAGGTACATTCTTCGGCGTTTAATATGCGGTGTTGAGTCCATTTCGTTGAGCAAGGAGTAGCTCTTGTCTATTCCATATTTGGCTTAAGGAACTTTATCTGTGCTCATTTCAATCTCTGGTTTTATGCAGCACCCCAACTCACCTTTACCCTTAAGCAAGCATAAGTTGTTTTTCTAAATTTGAGACCCTGTTCTGTTCTGTAATTCAGTTCCTGTGTAGCCAAGTTTCCATTCCGTGTATTACTGATATCTTATGATGTTTCTTTTTCTGTGTGACTTATTTCAGTTAGAATCATCATACCTGAATCCACTCATTGTACTGCTAAGGGCCTGATGACATAGATTTCATTGCTGAGTGATATTGCATTGTACGTAAGTACCACAAGTTCTTTATCCATTTTTCACTTTCTGTGATATTGAACTTGTACGGTAAACGAGGTTCTTGTAAACATAGGCGTCCCAAACTTTGGGGTGGCTGTGTCTTTTTGATTTTAATTTCCCTAAGCTATAGGACCATAAGTGGCAGTGCCCTAGGCTCTGTTGCTTTGTTTTTTAGATGTTTCAGGAAACACCATACACTTCTCCCGAGTGGTTGTTGGCAATTTAAATCCCGCCCATCAGCATAACAAGGCTCCCAGTTCTCCATGGCCTGTCCTGCCTTTCTGGATTTTACACTTTTTTCAGATGGCCCTTTTGACCGGGGGGAAGTGAGACTTCATTGTAGTGCAGATTTCCTTTGCAAGCTTGCTTGGTTGGCCAAAAAGGGCGTATGCGTTTTTTCCTGAATATATTCAGGAAAAAACGCATACGCCCTTTTTGGCCAAGTGCATCATTGTGGACGTTCTGCCTCTTTTCCTATGCTTTCAATGCAATTCCAGTCTATCTCCTGAAATCGGTTTCCTGCAATTCTGTCCCGCTTTCAAGTCCTCTTGGCAGCCTTACTTCAGTATATTTTTGGACGATAGCTGTCATTTATAACTCTGCAGGTTTGTGAATTACAGTGCCCCTGAGCTCCTTTCTTCAACTCGCTTTCTTGTGACCTGGCCGCAACACCGCAGGATGGCTTCAGGCCCTAATCTGGTTCCGGCATGGCACGCTGAGCCTTTGGTTAATTCCTCTTCCTGGTGGGAAATTAGAGTTAAATTTGCCAATCCAGACACCTCCCGCTTGTCTCTCATTGGTTCTCCCTATTCCTGTACATCTTCCGCAGAAATTGCAAACTGGGCCAAACAGGAGGTTAAAGGCACTGACTCTCCAAGTGGGGAGAGTGTTAGTAAAGCGTCTGGAATGTTGCACCGAAGTACCAGGGGATGAAAACTGAGACATATTTGAACATGTCTCCCGATCACACGGTTGATCATACTCTGGGTTCCACATGCATGTTTTAGCTGAAGAAAGAATACCTTAAACCTGGAGAGTTGAGACCCGTGGAATGGGTACCATGCAATATGACTTCAAAGGGTCTTCATTTGCTCACCGAATCTCTCCAATCCTATCACTGCTGCGTTTATGACCCTTGTACACACGCTTGATTCTCTTTTGGAGACATAGCAATCCATAGGTTTTAAGATACTTACTAGTCAGGTATATTCTTAGGCGTTTAATATGGGGTGTGGAGTCCATTTCGTTGAGCAAGGAGTAGCTCTTGTCTATTCCATATTTGGCTTAAGGAACTTTATCTTTGCTCATTTCAGTCTCTGGTTTTATGCAGCACCCCAACTCACCTTTCCACTTAAGCAAGCATAAGTTGGTTTTCTAAATTTGAGACCCTGTTCTGTTTTGTATTTCAGTTCCTCTGTAGCCAAGTTTAAATTCCATGTATTAGTGATATTTTTTGATGTTTCTTTTTCTGTTAGACTTATTTCAGTTAGAATCACCATACCCGAATCCACTCATTATGCTGCTACGGGCCTGGTGACATAGATTTCATTGCTGAGTGATATTGCTTTGTACATGAGTACCACAAATTCTTTATCCATTTTTCACTTTCTGTGATATTGAACTTGTACGGTAAACGAGGTTCTTGTAAACAGAGGCGTCCCAAACTTTGGGGTGGCTGTGTCTTTTTGATTTTAATTTCCCTAAGCTATAGGACCATAAGTGGAAGTGCACTAGGCTCTGTTGCTTTGTTTTTTAGATGTTTCAGGAAACACCATACACTTCTCCGGAGTGGCTGTTGGCAATTTACATCCCACCCATCACCATAACAAGGCTCCCAGTTCTCCATGGCCTGCTGCCTTTCTGGATTTTACACTTTTTTCAGATGGCCCTTTTGACCGGGGGGAAGTGAGACTTCATTGTAGTGCAGATTTCCTTTGCAAGCTTGCTTGGTTGGCCAAAAAGGGCGTATGCGTTTTTTCCTGAATATATTCAGGAAAAAACGCATACGCCCTTTTTGGCCAGGTGCATCATTGTGGACGTTCTGCCTCTTTTCCTATGCTTTCAATGCAATTCCAGTCTACCTCCTGAAATCGGTTTCCTGCAATTCTGCCCCACTTTCAAGTCCTCTTGGCAGCCTTACTTCAGTCTATTTTTGGACGATAGCTGTCATTTATAACTCTGCTGGTTTGTGAATTACAGTGCCCCTGAGCTCCTTTCTTCAACTCGCTTTCTTGTGACCTGGCCGCAACACCGCAGGATGGCTTCAGGCCCTAATCAGGTTCCGGCACGGCACGCTGAGCCTTTGGTTATTTCCTCTTCCTGGTGGGAAATGAGAGTTAAATTTGCCCGTCCAGACACCTCCAGCTAGTCTCTCATTGGTTCTCGCTATTCCTGTTCATCTTCCGCAGAAATTGCAAACTGGGCCAAACAGGAGGTTAAAGGGACTGACTCTCCCAGTGGGGAGAGTGTTAGTAAAGCGTCTGGAATGTTGCACCCGAGTACCAGGGGAGGAAAACTGAGACATATTTGAACACGTCTCCCGATCACATGGTTGATCATACTCTGGGTTCCACATGCATGTTTTAGCTGAAGGAAGAATACCTTAAACCTGGGTAGTTGAAACCCGTGGAATGGGTACCATGCAATATGACTTCAAAGGGTCTTCATTTGCTCACCGAACCTCTCCAATCCTATCACTGCTGCGTTTATGCCCCTGTACACATGCTTGATTCTCTTTCGGAAACATAGCAATCCATAGGTTTTAAGATACTTACAAGTCAGGTACATTCTTCGGCGTTTAATATGCGGTGTTGAGTCCATTTCGTTGAGCAAGGAGTAGCTCTTGTCTATTCCATATTTGGCTTAAGGAACTTTATCTGTGCTCATTTCAATCTCTGGTTTTATGCAGCACCCCAACTCACCTTTACCCTTAAGCAAGCATAAGTTGTTTTTCTAAATTTGAGACCCTGTTCTGTTCTGTAATTCAGTTCCTGTGTAGCCAAGTTTCCATTCCGTGTATTACTGATATCTTATGATG
This sequence comes from Stenella coeruleoalba, assembly GCF_951394435.1. Taxonomy (NCBI): domain Eukaryota; kingdom Metazoa; phylum Chordata; class Mammalia; order Artiodactyla; family Delphinidae; genus Stenella; species Stenella coeruleoalba. The sequence goes on from NW_027646459.1 coordinate 2,001,954, forward strand.
TTTCTTTTTCTGTGTGACTTATTTCAGTTAGAATCATCATACCTGAATCCACTCATTGTACTGCTAAGGGCCTGATGACATAGATTTCATTGCTGAGTGATATTGCATTGTACGTAAGTACCACAAGTTCTTTATCCATTTTTCACTTTCTGTGATATTGAACTTGTACGGTAAACGAGGTTCTTGTAAACATAGGCGTCCCAAACTTTGGGGTGGCTGTGTCTTTTTGATTTTAATTTCCCTAAGCTATAGGACCATAAGTGGCAGTGCCCTAGGCTCTGTTGCTTTGTTTTTTAGATGTTTCAGGAAACACCATACACTTCTCCCGAGTGGTTGTTGGCAATTTAAATCCCGCCCATCAGCATAACAAGGCTCCCAGTTCTCCATGGCCTGTCCTGCCTTTCTGGATTTTACACTTTTTTCAGATGGCCCTTTTGACCGGGGGGAAGTGAGACTTCATTGTAGTGCAGATTTCCTTTGCAAGCTTGCTTGGTTGGCCAAAAAGGGCGTATGCGTTTTTTCCTGAATATATTCAGGAAAAAACGCATACGCCCTTTTTGGCCAAGTGCATCATTGTGGACGTTCTGCCTCTTTTCCTATGCTTTCAATGCAATTCCAGTCTACCTCCTGAAATCGGTTTCCTGCAATTCTGCCCCGCTTTCAAGTCCTCTTGGCAGCCTTACTTCAGTATATTTTTGGACGATAGCTGTCATTTATAACTCTGCAGGTTTGTGAATTACAGTGCCCCTGAGCTCCTTTCTTCAACTCGCTTTCTTGTGACCTGGCCGTAACACCGCAGGATGGCTTCAGGCCCTAATCTGGTTCCGGCATGGCACGCTGAGCCTTTGGTTAATTCCTCTTCCTGGTGGGAAATTAGAGTTAAATTTGCCAATCCAGACACCTCCCGCTTGTCTCTCATTGGTTCTCCCTATTCCTGTACATCTTCCGCAGAAATTGCAAACTGGGCCAAACAGGAGGTTAAAGGCACTGACTCTCCAAGTGGGGAGAGTGTTAGTAAAGCGTCTGGAATGTTGCACCGAAGTACCAGGGGATGAAAACTGAGACATATTTGAACATGTCTCCCGATCACACGGTTGATCATACTCTGGGTTCCACATGCATGTTTTAGCTGAAGAAAGAATACCTTAAACCTGGAGAGTTGAGACCCGTGGAATGGGTACCATGCAATATGACTTCAAAGGGTCTTCATTTGCTCACCGAATCTCTCCAATCCTATCACTGCTGCGTTTATGACCCTTGTACACACGCTTGATTCTCTTTTGGAGACATAGCAATCCATAGGTTTTAAGATACTTACTAGTCAGGTATATTCTTAGGCGTTTAATATGGGGTGTGGAGTCCATTTCGTTGAGCAAGGAGTAGCTCTTGTCTATTCCATATTTGGCTTAAGGAACTTTATCTTTGCTCATTTCAGTCTCTGGTTTTATGCAGCACCCCAACTCACCTTTCCACTTAAGCAAGCATAAGTTGGTTTTCTAAATTTGAGACCCTGTTCTGTTTTGTATTTCAGTTCCTCTGTAGCCAAGTTTAAATTCCATGTATTAGTGATATTTTTTGATGTTTCTTTTTCTGTTAGACTTATTTCAGTTAGAATCACCATACCCGAATCCACTCATTATGCTGCTACGGGCCTGGTGACATAGATTTCATTGCTGAGTGATATTGCTTTGTACATGAGTACCACAAATTCTTTATCCATTTTTCACTTTCTGTGATATTGAACTTGTACGGTAAACGAGGTTCTTGTAAACAGAGGCGTCCCAAACTTTGGGGTGGCTGTGTCTTTTTGATTTTAATTTCCCTAAGCTATAGGACCATAAGTGGAAGTGCACTAGGCTCTGTTGCTTTGTTTTTTAGATGTTTCAGGAAACACCATACACTTCTCCGGAGTGGCTGTTGGCAATTTACATCCCACCCATCACCATAACAAGGCTCCCAGTTCTCCATGGCCTGTTGCCTTTCTGGATTTTACACTTTTTTCAGATGGCCCTTTTGACCGGGGGGAAGTGAGACTTCATTGTAGTGCAGATTTCCTTTGCAAGCTTGCTTGGTTGGCCAAAAAGGGCGTATGCGTTTTTTCCTGAATATATTCAGGAAAAAACGCATACGCCCTTTTTGGCCAGGTGCATCATTGTGGACGTTCTGCCTCTTTTCCTATGCTTTCAATGCAATTCCAGTCTACCTCCTGAAATCGGTTTCCTGCAATTCTGCCCCACTTTCAAGTCCTCTTGGCAGCCTTACTTCAGTCTATTTTTGGACGATAGCTGTCATTTATAACTCTGCTGGTTTGTGAATTACAGTGCCCCTGAGCTCCTTTCTTCAACTCGCTTTCTTGTGACCTGGCCGCAACACCGCAGGATGGCTTCAGGCCCTAATCTGGTTCCGGTACGGCACGCTGAGCCTTTGGTTATTTCCTCTTCCTGGTGGGAAATGAGAGTTAAATTTGCCCGTCCAGACACCTCCAGCTAGTCTCTCATTGGTTCTCGCTATTCCTGTTCATCTTCCGCAGAAATTGCAAACTGGGCCAAACAGGAGGTTAAAGGGACTGACTCTCCAAGTGGGGAGAGTGTTAGTAAAGCGTCTGGAATGTTGCACCCGAGTACCAGGGGAGGAAAACTGAGACATATTTGAACACGTCTCCCGATCACATGGTTGATCATACTCTGGGTTCCACATGCATGTTTTAGCTGAAGGAAGAATACCTTAAACCTGGGTAGTTGAAACCCGTGGAATGGGTACCATGCAATATGACTTCAAAGGGTCTTCATTTGCTCACCGAACCTCTCCAATCCTATCACTGCTGCGTTTATGCTTCTGTACACATGCTTGATTCTCTTTCGGAAACATAGCAATCCATAGGTTTTAAGATACTTACAAGTCAGGTACATTCTTAGGCGTTTAATATGCGGTGTTGAGTCCATTTCGTTGAGCAAGGAGTAGCTCTTGTCTATTCCATATTTGGCTTAAGGAACTTTATCTGTGCTCATTTCAATCTCTGGTTTTATGCAGCACCCCAACTCACCTTTACCCTTAAGCAAGCATAAGTTGTTTTTCTAAATTTGAGACCCTGTTCTGTTCTGTAATTCAGTTCCTGTGTAGCCAAGTTTCCATTCCGTGTATTACTGATATCTTATGATGTTTCTTTTTCTGTGTGACTTATTTCAGTTAGAATCATCATACCTGAATCCACTCATTGTACTGCTAAGGGCCTGATGACATAGATTTCATTGCTGAGTGATATTGCTTTGTAAGTGAATACCACAAATTCTTTATCCATTTTTCACTTTCTGCGATGTTGAACTTGTACTGTAAACGAGGTTCTTGTAAACAGAGCCGTTCCAAATTTTGGGGTGACTGTGTCTTTTTGATTTTAATTTCCCTAAGCTATAGGACCATAAGTGGAAGTGCCCTAGGCTCTGTTGCTTTGTTTTTTAGATGTTTCAGGAAACACCATACACTTCTCCCAAGTGTCTGTTGGCAATTTACATCCCGCCCATCAGCATAACAAGGCTCCCAGTTCTCCATGGCCTGTCCTGCCTTTCTGGATTTTACACTTTTTTCAGATGGCCCTTTTGACCGGGGGGAAGTGAGACTTCATTGTAGTGCAGATTTCCTTTGCAAGCTTGCTTGGTTGGCCAAAAAGGGCGTATGCGTTTTTTCCTGAATATATTCAGGAAAAAACGCATACGCCCTTTTTGGCCAAGTGCATCATTGTGGACGTTCTGCCTCTTTTCCTATGCTTTCAATGCAATTCCAGTCTACCTCCTGAAATCGGTTTCCTGCAATTCTGCCCCGCTTTCAAGTCCTCTTGGCAGCCTTACTTCAGTCTATTTTTGGACGATAGCTGTCATTTATAACTCTGCAGGTTTGTGAATTACAGTGCCCCTGAGCTCCTTTCTTCAACTTGCTTTCTTGTGACCTGGCCGCAACACCGCAGGATGGCTTCAGGCCCTAATCTGGTTCCGGCACGGCACGCTGAGCCTTTGGTTATTTCCTCTTCCTGGTGGGAAATGAGAGTTAAATTTGCCCGTCCAGACACCTCCAGCTAGCCTCTCATTGGTTCTCGCTCTTCCTGTTCATCTTCCGCAGAAATTGCAAACTGGGCCAAAGAGGAGGTTAAAGGCGCTGACTCTCCAAGTGGGGAGAGTGTTAGTAAAGCGTCTGGAATGTTGCACCCGAGTATCAGGGGAGGAAAACTGAGACATATTTGAACACGTCTCCCGTTCAAATGGTTGATCATACTTGGGTTCCACATGCATGTTTTAGCTGAAGGAAGAATACCTTAAACCTGGAGAGTTGAGACCCGTGTAATGGGTACCATGCAATATGACTTCAAAGGGTCTTCATTTGCTCACCGAACCTCTCCAATCCTATCACTGCTGCGTTTATGCCCCTGTACACATGCTTGATTCTCTTTTGGAGACATAGCAATCCATAGGTTTTACGATACTTACTAGTCAGGTACATTCTTAGGCGTTTAATATGCGGTGTTGAGTCCATTTCGTTGAGCAAGGAGTAGCTCTTGTCTATTCCATATTTGACTTAAGGAACTTTATCTGTGCTCATTTCAATCTCTGGTTTTATGCAGCACCCCAACTCACCTTTACCCTTAAGCAAGCATAAGTTGGTTTTCTAAATTTGAGACCCTGTTCTGTTCTGTCATTCAGTTCCTGTGTAGCCAAGTTTACATTCCGTGTATTAATGATATCTTATTATGTTTCTTTTTCTGTGTGACTTATTTCAGTTAGAATCATCATACCTGAATCCACTCATTGTGATGCTAAGGGCCTGATGACATAGATTTCATTGCTGAGTGATATTGCTTTGTAAGTAAATACCACAACTTCTTTATCCATTTTTCACTTTCTGCGATGTTGAACTTGTACTGTAAACGAGGTTCTTGTAAACAGAGCCGTCCCAAACTTTGGGGTGGCTGTGTCTTTTTGATTTTAATTTCCCTAAGCTATAGGACCATAAGTGGCAGTGCCCTAGGCTCTGTTGCTTTGTTTTTTAGATGTTTCAGGAAACACCATACACTTCTCCCGAGTGTCTGTTGGCAATTTACATCCCGCCCATCAGCATAACAAGGCTCCCAGTTCTCCATGGCCTGTCCTGCCTTTCTGGATTTTACCCTTTTTTCAGATGGCCCTTTTGACCGGGAGGAAGTGAGACTTCATTGTAGTGCAGATTTCCTTTGCAAGCTTGCTTGGTTGGCCAAAAAGGGCGTATGCGTTTTTTCCTGAATATATTCAGGAAAAAACGCATACGCCCTTTTTGGCCAAGTGCATCATTGTGGACGTTCTGCCTCTTTTCCTATGCTTTCAATGCAATTCCAGTCTACCTCCTGAAATCGGTTTCCTGCAATTCTGCCCCGCTTTCAAGTCCTCTTGGCAGCCTTACTTCAGTCTATTTTTGGACGATAGCTGTCATTTATAACTCTGCAGGTTTGTGAATTACAGTGCCCCTGAGCTCCTTTCTTCAACTCGCTTTCTTGTGACCTGGCCACAACACCGCAGGATGGCTTCAGGCCCTAATCTGGTTCCGGCCCGGCACGCTGAGCCTTTGGTTAATTCCTCTTCCTGGTGGGAAATGAGAGTTAAATTTGCCCGTCCAGACACCTCCAGCTAGCCTCTCATTGGTTCTCGCTATTCCTGTTCATCTTCCGCAGAAATTGCAAACTGGGCCAAACAGGAGGTTAAAGGGACTGACTCTCCAAGTGGGGAGAGTGTTAGTAAAGCGTCTGGAATGTTGCACCCGAGTACCAGGGGAGGAAAACTGAGACATATTTGAACACGTCTCCCAATCACATGGTTGATCATACTCTAGGTTCCACATGCATGTTTTAGCTGAAGGAAGAATACCTTAAACCTGGGTAGTTGAAACCCGTGGAATGGGTACCATGCAATATGACTTCAAAGGGTCTTCATTTGCTCACAGAACCTCTCCAATCCTATCACTGCTGCGTTTATGCCCCTGTACACATGCTTGATTCTCTTTCGGAGACATAGCAATCCATAGGTTTTAAGATACTTACAAGTCAGGTACATTCTTAGGCGTTTAATATGCGGTGTTGAGTCCATTTCGTTGAGCAAGGAGTAGCTCTTGTCTATTCCATATTTGGCTTAAGGAACTTTATCTGTGCTCATTTCAATCTCTGGTTTTATGCAGCACCCCAACTCACCTTTACCCTTAAGCAAGCATAAGTTGTTTTTCTAAATTTGAGACCCTGTTCTGTTCTGTAATTCAGTTCCTGTGTAGCCAAGTTTCCATTCCGTGTATTACTGATATCTTATGATGTTTCTCTTTCTGTGTGACTTATTTCAGTTAGAATCATCATACTTGAATCCACTCATTGTGCTGCTAAGGGCCTGATGACATAGATTTCATTGCTGAGTGATATTGCTTTGTAAGTGAATACCACAACTTCTTTATCCATTTTTCACTTTCTGCGATGTTGAACTTGTACTGTAAACGAGGTTCTTGTAAACAGAGCCGTTCCAAACTTTGGGGTGGCTGTGTCTTTTTGATTTTAATTTCCCTAAGCTATAGGACCATAAGTGGCAGTGCCCTAGGCTCTGTTGCTTTGTTTTTTAGATGTTTCAGGAAACACCATACACTTCTCCCGAGTGTCTGTTGGCAATTTACATCCCGCCCATCAGCATAACAAGGCTCCCAGTTCTCCATGGCCTGTCCTGCCTTTCTGGATTTTACACTTTTTTCAGATGGCCCTTTTGACCGGGGGGAAGTGAGACTTCATTGTAGTGCAGATTTCCTTTGCAAGCTTGCTTGGTTGGCCAAAAAGGGCGTATGCGTTTTTTCCTGAATATATTCAGGAAAAAACGCATACACCCTTTTTGGCCAAGTGCATCATTGTGGACGTTCTGCCTCTTTTCCTATGCTTTCAATGCAATTCCAGTCTACCTCCTGAAATCGGTTTCCTGCAATTCTGCCCCGCTTTCAAGTCCTCTTGGCAGCCTTACTTCAGTCTATTTTTGGACGATAGCTGTCATTTATAACTCTGCAGGTTTGTGCATTACAGTGCCCCTGAGCTCCTTTCTTCAACTCGCTTTCTTGTGACGTGGCCGCAACACCGCAGGATGGCTTCAGGCCCTAATCTGGTTCCGGTACGGCACGCTGAGCCTTTGGTTATTTCCTCTTCCTGGTGGGAAATGAGAGTTAAATTTGCCCGTCCAGACACCTCCAGCTAGCCTCTCATTGGTTCTCGCTATTCCTGTTCATCTTCTGCAGAAATTGCAAACTGGGCTAAACAGGAGGTTAAAGGCGCTGACTCTCCAAGTGGGGAGAGTGTTAGTAAAGCGTCTGGAATGTTGCACCCGAGTACCAGGGGAGGAAAACTGAGACATATTTGAATACGTCTCCCGTTCACATGGTTGATCATACTCTGGGTTCCACATGCATGTTTTAGCTGAAGGAAGAATACCTTAAACCTGGAGAGTTGAGACCCGTGGAATGGGTACCATGCAATATGACTTCAAAGGGTCTTCATATGCTCACCGAACCTCTCCAATCCTATCACTGCTGCGTTTATACCCCTGTACACATGCTTGATTCTCTTTTGGAGACATAGCAATCCATAGGTTTTAAGATACTTACAAGTCAGGTACATTCTTAGGCGTTTAATATGGGGTGTTGAGTCCATTTCGTTGAGCAAGGAGTAGCTCTTGTCTATTCCATATTTGGCTTAAGGAACTTTATCTGTGCTCATTTCAATCTCTGGTTTTATGCAGCACCCCAACTCACCTTTCCCCTTAAGCAAGCATAAGTTGGTTTTCTAAATTTGAGATCCTGTTCTGTTTTGGAATGCAGTTCCTGTGTAGCCAAGTTTACATTCCGTGTATTAGTGATATCTTATGATGTTTCTTTTTCTGTGTGACTTACTTCAGTTAGAATCATCATACCTGAATCCACTCATTGTGCTGCTAAGGGCCTGATGACACAGATTTCATTGCTGAGTGATATTGCTTTGTTAGTAAATACCACAACTTCTTTATCCATTTTTCACTTTCTGCGATGTTGAACTTGTACTGTAAACGAGGTTCTTGTAAACAGAGCCGTTCCAAACTTTGGGGTGGCTGTGTCTTTTTGATTTTAATTTCCCTAAGCTATAGGACCATAAGTGGAAGTGCCCTAGGTTCTGTTGCTGTGTTTTTTAGTTGTTTCAGGAAACACCATACACTTCTCCCAAGTGGTTCTTGGCAATTTACATCCCGCCCATCAGCATAACAAGGCTCCCAGTTCTCCATGGCCTGTCCTGCCTTTCTGGATTTTACACTTTTTTCAGATGGCCCTTTTGACCGGGGGGAAGTGAGACTTCATTGTAGTGCAGATTTCCTTTGCAAGCTTGCTTGGTTGGCCAAAAAGGGCGTATGCGTTTTTTCCTGAATATATTCAGGAAAAAACGCATACGCCCTTTTTGGCCAAGTGCATCATTGTGGACGTTCTGCCTCTTTTCCTATGCTTTCAATGCAATTCCAGTCTACATCCTGAAATCGGTTTCCTGCAATTCTGCCCCGCTTTCAAGTCCTCTTGGCAGCCTTACTTCAGTCTATTTTTGGACGATAGCTGTCATTTATAACTCTGCAGGTTTGTGAATTACAGTGCCCCTGAGCTCGTTTCTTCAACTCGCTTTCTTGTGACCTGGCCGCAACACCGCAGGATGGCTTCAGGCCCTAATCTGGTTCCGGCACGGCACGCTGAGTCTTTGGTTATTTCCTCTTCCTGGTGGGAAATGAGAGTTAAATTTGCCCAACCAGACACCTCCAGCTATTCTTTCATTGGTTCTCGCTATTCCTGTTCATCTTCCACAGAAATTGCAAACTGGGCCAAACAGGAGGTTAAAGGGACTGACTCTCCAAGTCGGGAGAGTGTTAGTAAAGCGTCTGGAATGTTGCACCCGAGTACCAGGGGAGGAAAACTGAGACATATTTGAACACGTCTCCCGTTCACATGGTTGATCATACTCTGGGTTCCACATGCATGTTTTAGCTGAAGAAAGAATACCTTAAACCTGGAGAGTTGAGACCCGTGGAATGGGTACCATGCAATATGACTTCAAAGGGTCTTCATTTGCTCACCGAACCTCTCCAATCCTATCACTGCTGCGTTTATGCCCCTGTACACACGCTTGATTCTCTTTTGGAGACATAGCAATCCATAGGTTTTAAGATACTTACTAGTCAGGTACATTCTTAGGCGTTTAATATGGGGTTTTGAGTCCATTTCGTTGAGCAAGGAGTAGCTCTTGTCTATTCCATATTTGGCTTAAGGAACTTTATCTGTGCTCATTTCAATCTCTGGTTTTATGCAGCACCCCAACTCACCTTTACCCTTAAGCAAGCATAAGTTGGTTTTCTAAATTTGAGACCCTGTTCTGTTTTGGAATGCAGTTCCTGTGTAGCCAAGTTTACATTCCGTGTATTAGTGATATCTTATGATGTTTCTTTTTCTGTGTGACTTATTTCAGTTAGAATCATCATACCTGAATCCACTCATTGTGCTGCTAAGGGCCTGATGACACAGATTTCATTGCTGAGTGATATTGCTTTGTAAGTAAATACCACAACTTCTTTATCCATTTTTCACTTTCTGCGATGTTGAACTTGTAGTGTAAACGAGGTTCTTGTAAAGAGAGGCGTCCCAAACTTTGGGGTGGCTGTGTCTTTTTGATTTTAATTTCCCTAAGCTATAGGACCATAAGTGGCAGTGCCCTAGGCTCTGTTGCTTTGTTTTTTAGATGTTTCAGGAAACACCATACACTTCTCCCGAGTGGTTGTTGGCAATTTACATCCCGCCCATCAGCATAACAAGGCTCCCAGTTCTCCATGGCCTGTCCTGCCTTTCTGGATTTTACACTTTTTTCAGATGGCCCTTTTGACCGGGGGGAAGTGAGACTTCATTGTAGTGCAGATTTCCTTTGCAAGCTTGCTTGGTTGGCCAAAAAGGGCGTATGCGTTTTTTCCTGAATATATTCAGGAAAAAACGCATACGCCCTTTTTGGCCAAGTGCATCATTGTGGACGTTCTGCCTCTTTTCCTATGCTTTCAATGCAATTCCAGTCTACCTCCTGAAATCGGTTTCCTGCAATTCTGCCCCGCTTTCAAGTCCTCTCGGCAGCCTTACTTCAGTCTATTTTTGGACGATAGCTGTCATTTATAACTCTGCAGGTTTGTGAATTACAGTGCCCCTGAGCTCCTTTCTTCAACTCGCTTTCTTTTGAGCTGGCCGCAACACCGCAGGATGGCTTCAGGCCCTAATCTGGTTCCGGTACGGCACGCTGAGCCTTTGGTTATTTCCTCTTCGTGGTGGGAAATGAGAGTTAAATTTGCCCGTCCAGACACCTCCAGCTAGTCTCTCATTGGTTCTCGCTATTCCTGTTCATCTTCTGCAGAAATTGCAAACTGTGCCAAACAGGAGGTTAAAGGCGCTGACTCTCCAAGTGGGGAGAGTGTTAGTAAAGCATCTGGAATGTTGCACCCGAGTACCAGGGTACGAAAACTGAGACATATTTGAACACGTCTCCCGATCACATGGTTGATCATACTCTGGGTTCCACATGCATGTTTTAGCTGAAGGAAGAATACCTAAAACCTGGGTAGTTGAAACCCGTGGAATGGGTACCATGCAATATGACTTCAAAGGGTCTTCATTTGCTCACGAACCTCTCCAATCCTATCACTGCTGCGTTTATGCCCCTGTACACATGCTTGATTCTCTTTCGGAGACATAGCAATCCATAGGTTTTAAGATACTTACTAGTCAGGTACATTCTTAGGCGTTTAATATGGGGTGTTGAGTCCATTTCGTTGAGCAAGGAGTAGCTCTTGTCTATTCCATATTTGGCTTAAGGAACTTTATCTGTGCTCATTTCAATCTCTGGTTTTATGCAGCACCCCAACTCACCTTTCCCCTTAAGCAAGCATAAGTTGGTTTTCTAAATTTGAGACCCTGTTCTGTTCTGTAATTCAGTTCCTGTGTAGCCAAGTTTACATTCCGTGTATTACTGATATCTTATGATGTTTCTTTTTCTGTGTGACTTATTTCAGTTAGAATCATCATACCTGAATCCACTCATTGTGCTGCTAAGGGCCTGATGACATAGATTTCATTGCTGAGTGATATTGCTTTGTAAGTAAATACCACAATTTCTTTATCCATTTTTCACTTTCTGCGATGTTGAACTTGTACTGTAAACGAAGTTCTTGTAAACAGAGGCGTCCCAAACTTTGGGGTGGCTGTGTCTTTTTGATTTTAATTTCCCTAAGCTATAGGACCATAAGTGGCAGTGCCCTAGGCTCTGTTGCTTTGTTTTTTAGATGTTTCAGGAAACACCATACACTTCTCCTGAGTGTCTGTTGGTAATTTACATCCCGCCCATCAGCATAACAAGGCTCCCAGTTCTCCATGGCCTGTCCTGCCTTTCTGGATTTTACACTTTTTTCAGATGGCCCTTTTGACCGGGGGAAGTGAGACTTCATTGTAGTGCAGATTTCCTTTGCAAGCTTGCTTGGTTGGCCAAAAAGGGCGTATGCGTTTTTTCCTGAATATATTCAGGAAAAAACGCATACGCCCTTTTTGGCCAAGTGCATCATTGTGGACGTTCTGCCTCTTTTCCTATGCTTTCAATGCAATTCCCGTCTACCTCCTGAAATCGGTTTCCTGCAATTCTGCCCCGCTTTCAAGTCCTCTTGGCAGCCTTACTTCAGTCTATTTTTGGACGATAGCTCTCATTTATAACTCTGCAGGTTTGTGAATTACAGTGCCCCTGAGCTCGTTTCTTCAACTCGCTTTCTTGTGACCTGGCCGCAACACCGCAGGATGGCTTCAGGCCCTAATCTGGTTCCGGCACGGCACGCTGAGTCTTTGGTTATTTCCTCTTCCTGGTGGGAAATGAGAGTTAAATTTGCCCAACCAGACACCTCCAGCTATTCTTTCATTGGTTCTCGCTATTCCTGTTCATCTTCCACAGAAATTGCAAACTGGGCCAAACAGGAGGTTAAAGGGACTGACTCTCCAAGTCGGGAGAGTGTTAGTAAAGCGTCTGGAATGTTGCACCCGAGTACCAGGGGAGGAAAACTGAGACATATTTGAACACGTCTCCCGTTCACATGGTTGATCATACTCTGGGTTCCACATGCATGTTTTAGCTGAAGAAAGAATACCTTAAACCTGGAGAGTTGAGACCCGTGGAATGGGTACAATGCAATATGACTTCAAAGGGTCTTCATTTGCTCACCGAACCTCTCCAATCCTATCACTGCTGCGTTTATGCCCCTGTACACACGCTTGATTCTCTTTTGGAGACATAGCAATGCATAGGTTTTAAGATACTTACTAGTCAGGTACATTCTTAGGCGTTTAATATGGGGTTTTGAGTCCATTTCGTTGAGCAAGGAGTAGCTCTTGTCTATTCCATATTTGGCTTAAGGAACTTTATCTGTGCTCATTTCAATCTCTGGTTTTATGCAGCACTCCAACTCACCTTTACCCTTAAGCAAGCATAAGTTGGTTTTCTAAATTTGAGACCCTGTTCTGTTTTGGAATGCAGTTCCTGTGTAGCCAAGTTTACATTCCGTGTATTAGTGATATCTTATGATGTTTCTTTTTCTGTGTGACTTATTTCAGTTAGAATCATCATACCTGAATCCACTCATTGTGCTGCTAAGGGCCTGATGACATAGATTTCATTGCTGAGTGATACTGCATTGTACGTAAGTACCACAAGTTCTTTATCCATTTTTCACTTTCTGTGATATTGAACTTGTACGGTAAACGAGGTTCTTGTAAACAGAGGCGTCCCAAACATTGGGGTGGCTGTGTCTTTTTGATTTTAATTTCCCTAAGCTATAGGACCATAAGTGGAAGTGCCCTAGGCTCTGTTGCTTTGTTTTTTAGATGTTTCAGGAAACACCATACACTTCTCCCGAGTGTCTGTTGGCAATTTACATCCCGCCCATCAGCATAACAAGGCTCCCAGTTCTCCATGGCCTGTCCTGCCTTTCTGGATTTTACACTTTTTTCAGATGGCCCTTTTGACCGGGAGGAAGTGAGACTTCATTGTAGTGCAGATTTCCTTTGCAAGCTTGCTTGGTTGGCCAAAAAGGGCGTATGCGTTTTTTCCTGAATATATTCAGGAAAAAACGCATACGCCCTTTTTGGCCAAGTGCATCATTGTGGACGTTCTGCCTCTTTTCCTATGCTTTCAATGCAATTCCAGTCTACCTCCTGAAATCGGTTTCCTGCAATTCTGCCCCGCTTTCAAGTCCTCTTGGCAGCCTTACTTCAGTCTATTTTTGGACGATAGCTGTCATTTATAACTCTGCAGGTTTGTGAATTACAGTGCCCCTGAGCTCCTTTCTTCAACTCGCTTTCTTGTGACCTGGCCGCAACACCGCAGGATGGCTTCAGGCCCTAATCTGGTTCCGGCATGGCACGCTGACCCTCTGGTTATTTCCTCTTCCTGGTGGGAAATGAGAGTTAAATTTGCCCGTCCAGACACCTCCAGCTAGTCTCTCATTGGTTCTCGCTATTCCTGTTCATCTTCCGCAGAAATTGCAAACTGTGCCAAACAGGAGGTTAAAGGCGCTGACTCTCCAAGTGGGGAGAGTGTTAGTAAAGCGTCTGGAATGTTGCACACGAGTACCAGGGGAGGAAAACTGAGACATATTTGAACACGTCTCCCGATCACACGGTTGATCATACTCTGGGTTCCACATGCATGTTTTAGCTGAAGGAAGAATACCTAAAACCTGGGTAGTTGAAACCCGTGGAATGGGTACCATGCAATATGACTTCAAAGGGTCTTCATTTGCTCACCGAACCTCTCCAATCCTATCACTGCTGCGTTTATGCCCCTGTACACATGCTTGATTCTCTTTCAGGAGACATAGCAATCCATAGGTTTTAAGATACTTACTAGTCAGGTACATTCTTAGGCGTTTAATATGCGGTGTTGAGTCCATTTCGTTGAGCAAGGAGTAGCTCTTGTCTATTCCATATTTGGCTTAAGGAACTTTATCTGTGCTCATTTCAATCTCTGGTTTTATGCAGCACCCCAACTCACCTTTCCCCTTAAGTAAGCATAAGTTGGTTTTCTAAATTTGAGAACCTGTTCTGTTCTGTAATTCAGTTCCTGTGTAGCCAAGTTTACATTCCGTGTATTACTGATATCTTATGATGTTTCTTTTTCTGTGTGACTTATTTCAGTTAGAATCATCGTACCTGAATCCACTCATTATGCTGCTACGGGCCTGATGACATAGATTTCATTGCTGAGTGATACTGCATTGTACGTAAGTACCACAAGTTCTTTATCCATTTTTCACTTTCTGTGATATTGAACTTGTACGGTAAACGAGGTTCTTGTAAACAGAGGCGTCCCAAACTTTGGGGTGGCTGTGTCTTTTTGATTTTAATTTCCCTAAGCTATAGGACCATAAGTGGAAGTGCCCTAGGCTCTGTTGCTTTGTTTTTTAGATGTTTCAGGAAACACCATACACTTCTCCCGAGTGTCTGTTGGCAATTGACATCCCGCACATCAGCATAACAAGGCTCCCAGTTCTCCATGGCCTGTCCTGCCTTTTCTGGATTTTACACTTTTTTCAGATGGCCCTTTTGACCGGGGGGAAGTGAGACTTCATTGTAGTGTAGATTTCCTTTGCAAGCTTGCTTGGTTGGCCAAAAAGGGCGTATGCGTTTTTTCCTGAATATATTCAGGAAAAAACGCATACGCCCTTTTTGGCCAAGTGCATCATTGTGGACGTTCTGCCTCTTTTCCTATGCTTTCAATGCAATTCCTGTCTACCTCCTGAAATCGGTTTCCTGCAATTCTGCCCCGCTTTCAAGTCCTCTTGGCAGCTTTACTTCAGTATATTTTTGGACGATAGCTGTCATTTATTACTCTGCAGGTTTGTGAATTACAGTGCCCCTGAGCTGCTTTCTTCAACTCGCTTTCTTTTGAGCTGGCCGCAACACCGCAGGATGGCTTCAGGCCCTAATCTGGTTCCGGTATGGCACGCTGAGCCTTTGGTTATTTCCTCTTCCTGGTGGGAAATGAGAGTTAAATTTGCCCGTCCAGACACCTCCAGCTAGCCTCTCATTGGATCTCGCTATTCCTGTTCATCTTCCGCAGAAATTGCAAACTGGGCCAAACAGGAGGTTAAAGGCGCTGACTCTCCAAGTGGGGAGAGTGTTAGTAAAGCGTCTGGAATGTTGCACCCGAGTACCAGGGGAGGAAAACTGAGACATATTTGAACACGTCTCCCGATCACATGGTTGATCATACTCTGGGTTCCACATGCATGTTTTAGCTGAAGGAAGAATACCTAAAATCTGGGTAGTTGAAACCCGTGGAATGGGTACCATGCAATATGACTTCAAAGGGTCTTCATTTGCTCACTGAACCTCTCCAATCCTATCACTGCTGCGTTTATGTCCCTGTACACATGCTTGATTCTCTTTCGGAGACATAGCAATCTATAGGTTTTAAGATACTTACTAGTCAGGTACATTCTTAGGCGTTTAATATGCGGTGTTGAGTCCATTTCGTTGAGCAAGGAGTAGCTCTTGTCTATTCCATATTTGGCTTAAGGAACTTTATCTGTGCTCATTTCAATCTCTGGTTTTATGCAGCACCCCAACTCACCTTTCCCCTTAAGCAAGCATAAGTTGGTTTTCTAAATTTGAGACCCTGTTCTGTTCTGTAATTCAGTTCCTGTGTAGCCAAGTTTACATTCCGTGTATTAGTGATAACTTATGATGTTCCTTTTTCTGTGTGACTTATTTCAGTTAGAATCATCATACCTGAATCCACTCATTGTGCTGCTATGGGCCTGATGACACAGATTTCATTGCTGAGTGATATTGCTTTGTAAGTAAATACCACAAGTTCTTTATCCATTTTTCACTTTCTCCGATGTTGAACTTGTACTGTAAACGAGGTTCTTGTAAACAGAGCCGTTCCAAACTTTGGGGTGGCTGTGTCTTTTTGATTTTAATTTCCCTAAGCTATAGGACCATAAGTGGAAGTGCCCTAGGTTCTGTTGCTTTGTTTTTTAGATGTTTCAGGAAACACCATACACTTCTCCAGAGTGGTTGTTGGCAATTTACATCCCGCCCATCAGCATAACAAGGCTCCCAGTTCTCCATGGCCTGTCTTGCCTTTCTGGATTTTACACTTTTTTCAGATGGCCCTTTTGACCAGGGGGAAGTGAGACTTCATTGTAGTGCAGATTTCCTTTGCAAGCTTGCTTGGTTGGCCAAAAAGGGCGTATGCGTTTTTTCCTGAATATATTCAGGAAAAAACGCATACGCCCTTTTTGGCCAAGTGCGTCATTGTGTACGTTCTGCCTCTTTTCCTATGCTTTCAATGCAATTCCAGTCTACCTCCTGAAATCGGTTTCCTGCAATTCTGCCCCGCTTTCAAGTCCTCTTGGCAGCCTTACTTCAGTCTATTTTTGGACGATAGCTGTCATTTATAACTCTGCAGGTTTGTGAATTACAGTGCCCCTGAGCTCCTTTCTTCAACTCGCTTTCTTGTGACCTGGCCGCAACACCGCAGGATGGCTTCAGGCCCTAATCTGGTTCCGGCATGGCACGCTGACCCTCTGGTTATTTCCTCTTCCTGGTGGGAAATGAGAGTTAAATTTGCCCGTCCAGACACCTCCAGCTAGTCTCTCATTGGTTCTCGCTATTCCTGTTCATCTTCCGCAGAAATTGCAAACTGTGCCAAACAGGAGGTTAAAGGCGCTGACTCTCCAAGTGGGGAGAGTGTTAGTAAAGCGTCTGGAATGTTGCACCCGAGTACCAGGGGAGGAAAACTGAGACATATTTGAACACGTCTCCCGATCACACGGTTGATCATACTCTGGGTTCCACATGCATGTTTTAGCTGAAGGAAGAATACCTAAAACCTGGGTAGTTGAAACCCGTGGAATGGGTACCATGCAATATGACTTCAAAGGGTCTTCATTTGCTCACCGAACCTCTCCAATCCTATCACTGCTGCGTTTATGCCCCTGTACACATGCTTGATTCTCTTTCAGGAGACATAGCAATCCATAGGTTTTAAGATACTTACTAGTCAGGTACATTCTTAGGCGTTTAATATGCGGTGTTGAGTCCATTTCGTTGAGCAAGGAGTAGCTCTTGTCTATTCCATATTTGGCTTAAGGAACTTTATCTGTGCTCATTTCAATCTCTGGTTTTATGCAGCACCCCAACTCACCTTTCCCCTTAAGTAAGCATAAGTTGGTTTTCTAAATTTGAGAACCTGTTCTGTTCTGTAATTCAGTTCCTGTGTAGCCAAGTTTACATTCCGTGTATTACTGATATCTTATGATGTTTCTTTTTCTGTGTGACTTATTTCAGTTAGAATCATCGTACCTGAATCCACTCATTATGCTGCTACGGGCCTGATGACATAGATTTCATTGCTGAGTGATACTGCATTGTACGTAAGTACCACAAGTTCTTTATCCATTTTTCACTTTCTGTGATATTGAACTTGTACGGTAAACGAGGTTCTTGTAAACAGAGGCGTCCCAAACTTTGGGGTGGCTGTGTCTTTTTGATTTTAATTTCCCTAAGCTATAGGACCATAAGTGGAAGTGCCCTAGGCTCTGTTGCTTTGTATTTTAGATGTTTCAGGAAACACCATACACTTCTCCCGAGTGTCTGTTGGCAATTGACATCCCGCACATCAGCATAACAAGGCTCCCAGTTCTCCATGGCCTGTCCTGCCTTTCTGGATTTTACACTTTTTTCAGATGGCCCTTTTGACCGGGGGGAAGTGAGACTTCATTGTAGTGCAGATTTCCTTTGCAAGCTTGCTTGGTTGGCCAAAAAGGGCGTATGCGTTTTTTCCTGAATATATTCAGGAAAAAACGCATACGCCCTTTTTGGCCAAGTGCATCATTGTGGACGTTCTGCCTCTTTTCCTATGCTTTCAATGCAATTCCTGTCTACCTCCTGAAATCGGTTTCCTGCAATTCTGCCCCGCTTTCAAGTCCTCTTGGCAGCTTTACTTCAGTATATTTTTGGACGATAGCTGTCATTTATTACTCTGCAGGTTTGTGAATTACAGTGCCCCTGAGCTGCTTTCTTCAACTCGCTTTCTTTTGAGCTGGCCGCAACACCGCAGGATGGCTTCAGGCCCTAATCTGGTTCCGGTATGGCACGCTGAGCCTTTGGTTATTTCCTCTTCCTGGTGGGAAATGAGAGTTAAATTTGCCCGTCCAGACACCTCCAGCTAGCCTCTCATTGGATCTCGCTATTCCTGTTCATCTTCCGCAGAAATTGCAAACTGGGCCAAACAGGAGGTTAAAGGCGCTGACTCTCCAAGTGGGGAGAGTGTTAGTAAAGCGTCTGGAATGTTGCACCCGAGTACCAGGGGAGGAAAACTGAGACATATTTGAACACGTCTCCCGATCACATGGTTGATCATACTCTGGGTTCCACATGCATGTTTTAGCTGAAGGAAGAATACCTAAAATCTGGGTAGTTGAAACCCGTGGAATGGGTACCATGCAATATGACTTCAAAGGGTCTTCATTTGCTCACTGAACCTCTCCAATCCTATCACTGCTGCGTTTATGTCCCTGTACACATGCTTGATTCTCTTTCGGAGACATAGCAATCTATAGGTTTTAAGATACTTACTAGTCAGGTACATTCTTAGGCGTTTAATATGCGGTGTTGAGTCCATTTCGTTGAGCAAGGAGTAGCTCTTGTCTATTCCATATTTGGCTTAAGGAACTTTATCTGTGCTCATTTCAATCTCTGGTTTTATGCAGCACCCCAACTCACCTTTCCCCTTAAGCAAGCATAAGTTGGTTTTCTAAATTTGAGACCCTGTTCTGTTCTGTAATTCAGTTCCTGTGTAGCCAAGTTTACATTCCGTGTATTAGTGATAACTTATGATGTTTCTTTTTCTGTGTGACTTATTTCAGTTAGAATCATCATACCTGAATCCACTCATTGTGCTGCTATGGGCCTGATGACACAGATTTCATTGCTGAGTGATATTGCTTTGTAAGTAAATACCACAAGTTCTTTATCCATTTTTCACTTTCTCCGATGTTGAACTTGTACTGTAAACGAGGTTCTTGTAAACAGAGCCGTTCCAAACTTTGGGGTGGCTGTGTCTTTTTGATTTTAATTTCCCTAAGCTATAGGACCATAAGTGGAAGTGCCCTAGGTTCTGTTGCTTTGTTTTTTAGATGTTTCAGGAAACACCATACACTTCTCCAGAGTGGTTGTTGGCAATTTACATCCCGCCCATCAGCATAACAAGGCTCCCAGTTCTCCATGGCCTGTCTTGCCTTTCTGGATTTTACACTTTTTTCAGATGGCCCTTTTGACCGGGGGGAAGTGAGACTTCATTGTAGTGCAGATTTCCTTTGCAAGCTTGCTTGGTTGGCCAAAAAGGGCGTATGCGTTTTTTCCTGAATATATTCAGGAAAAAACGCATACGCCCTTTTTGGCCAAGTGCGTCATTGTGTACGTTCTGCCTCTTTTCCTATGCTTTCAATGCAATTCCAGTCTACCTCCTGAAATCGGTTTCCTGCAATTCTGCCCCGCTTTCAAGTCCTCTTGGCAGCCTTACTTCAGTCTATTTTTGGACGATAGCTGTCATTTATAAGTCTGCAGGTTTGTGAATTACAGTGCCCCTGAGCTCCTTTCTTCAACTCGCTTTCTTGTGACCTGGCCGCAACACCGCAGGATGGCTTCAGGCCCTAATCTGGTTCTGACACGGCACGCTGAGCCTTTGGTTAATGCCTCTTCCTGGTGGGAAATGAGAGTTAATTTTGCCCGTCCAGACACCTCCAGCTAGTCTCTCATTGGTTCTCGCTATTCCTGTTCATCTTCCGCAGAAATTGCAAACTGTGCCAAACAGGAGGTTAAAGGGACTGACTCTCCAAGTCGGGAGAGTGTTAGTAAAGCGTCTGGAATGTTGCACCCGAGTACCAGGTGAGGAAAACTGAGACATATTTGAACACGTCTCCCGATCACATGGTTGATCATACTCTAGGTTCCACATGCATGTTTTAGCTGAGGAAGAATACCTTAAACCTGGGTATTTGAAACCCGTGGAATGGGTACCATGCAATATGACTTCAAAGGGTCTTCATTTGCTCACCGAACATCTCCAATCCTATCACTGCTGCGTTTATGCCCCTGTACACATGCTTGATTCTCTTTCGGAGACATAACAATCCATAGGTTTTAAGATACTTACTAGTCAGGTACATTCTTAGGCGTTTAATATGCGGTGTTGAGTCCATTTCGTTGAGCAAGGAGTAGCTCTTGTCTATTCCATATTTGGCTTAAGGAACTTTATCTGTGCTCATTTCAATCTCTGGTTTTATGCAGCACCCCAACTCACCTTTCCCCTTAAGCAAGCATAAGTTGGTTTTCTAAATTTGAGACCCTGTTCTGTTTTGGAATGCAGTTCCTGTGTAGCCAAGTTTACATTCCGTGTATTAGTGATATCTTATGATGTTTCTTTTTCTGTGTGACTTATTTCAGTTAGAATCATCGTACCTGAATCCACTCATTATGCTGCTACGGGCCTGATGACATAGATTTCATTGCTGAGTGATACTGCATTGTACGTAAGTACCACAAGTTCTTTATCCATTTTTCACTTTCTGTGATATTGAACTTGTATGGTAAACGAGGTTCTTATAAACGGAGGCATCCCAAACTTTGGGGTGGCTGTGTCTTTTTGATTTTAATTTCCCTAAGCTATAGGACCATAAGAGGCTGTGCCCTAGGCTCTGTTGCTTTGTTTTATAGATGTTTCAGGAAACACCATACACTTCTCCCGAGTGGTTGTTGGCAATTTACATCCCGCCCATCAGCATAACAAGGCTCCCAGTTCTCCATGGCCTGTCCTGCCTTTCTGGATTTTACCCTTTTTTCAGATGGCCCTTTTGACCGGGGGGAAGTGAGACTTCATTGTAGTGCAGATTTCCTTTGCAAGCTTGCTTGGTTGGCCAAAAAGGGCGTATGCGTTTTTTCCTGAATATATTCAGGAAAAAACGCATACGCCCTTTTTGGCCAAGTGCATCATTGTGGACGTTCTGCCTCTTTTCCTATGCTTTCAATGCAATTCCAGTCTACCTCCTGAAATCGGTTTCCTGCAATTCTGCCCCGCTTTCAAGTCCTCTTGGCAGCCTTACTTCAGTATATTTTTGGACGATAGCTGTCATTTATAACTCTGCAGGTTTGTGAATTACAGAACCCCTGAGCTCCTTTCTTCAACTCGCTTTCTTGTGACCTGGCCGCAACACCGCAGGATGGCTTCAGGCCCTAATCTGCTTCCGGTACGGCACGCTGAGCCTTTGGTTATTTCCTCTTCCTGGTGGGAAATGAGAGTTAAATTTGCCCGTCCAGACACCTCCAGCTAGCCTCTCATTGGTTCTCGCTATTCCTGTTCATCTTCCGCAGAAATTGCAAACTGGGCCAAACAGGAGGTTAAAGACGATGACTCTCCAAGTGGGGAGAGTGTTAGTAAAGCGTCTGGAATGTTGCACCCGAGTACCAGGGGAGGAAAACTGAGACATATTTGAACACGTCTCCCGTTCACATGGTTGATCATACTTGTGTTCCACATGCATGTTTTAGCTAAAGGAAGAATACCTTAAACCTGGAGAGTTGAGACCCGTGTAATGCGTACCATGCAATATGACTTCAAAGGGTCTTCATTTGCTCACCGAACCTCTCCAATCCTATCACTGCTGCGTTTATGCCCCTGTACACATGCTTGATTCTCTTTTGGAGACATAGCAATCCATAGGTTTTCCGATACTTACTAGTCAGGTACATTCTTAGGCGTTTAATATGCGGTGTTGAGTCCATTTCGTTGAGCAAGGAGTAGCTCTTGTCTATTCCATATTTGACTTAAGGAACTTTATCTGTGCTCATTTCAATCTCTGGTTTTATGCAGCACCCCAACTCACCTTTACCCTTAAGCAAGCATAAGTTGGTTTTCTAAATTTGAGACCCTGTTCTGTTCTGTAATTCAGTTCCTGTGTAGCCAAGTTTACATTCCGTGTATTACTGATATCTTATGATGTTTCTTTTCTGTGTGACTTATTTCAGTTAGAATCATCATACCTGAATCCACTCGTTGTGCTGCTATGGGCCTGATGACACAGATTTCATTGCTGAGTGATATTGCTTTGTAAGTAAATACCACAATTTCTTTATCCATTTTTCACTTTCTGCGATGTTGAACTTGTACTGTAAACGAGGTTCTTGTAAACAGAGCCGTTCGAAAGTTTGGGGTGGCTGTGTCTTTTTGATTTTAATTTCCCTAAGCTATAGGACCATAAGTGGCAGTGCCCTAGGCTCTGTTGCTTTGTTTTTTAGATGTTTCAGGAAACACCATACACTTCTCCCGAGTGGTTGTTGGCAATTTACATCCCGCCCATCAGCATAACAAGGCTCCCAGTTCTCCATGGCCTGTCTTGCCTTTCTGGATTTTACACTTTTTTCAGATGGCCCTTTTGACCGGGGGGAAGTGAGACTTCATTGTAGTGCAGATTTCCTTTGCAAGCTTGCTTGGTTGGCCAAAAAGGGCGTATGCGTTTTTTCCTGAATATATTCAGGAAAAAACGCATACGCCCTTTTTGGCCAAGTGCATCATTGTGGACGTTCTGCCTCTTTTCCTATGCTTTCAATGCAATTCCAGTCTACCTCCTGAAATCGGTTTCCTGCAATTCTGCCCCGCTTTCAAGTCCTCTTGGCAGCCTTACTTCAGTCTATTTTTGGACGATAGCTGTCATTTATAAGTCTGCAGGTTTGTGAATTACAGTGCCCCTGAGCTCCTTTCTTCAACTCGCTTTCTTGTGACCTGGCCGCAACACCGCAGGATGGCTTCAGGCCGTAATCTGGTTCTGGCACGGCACGCTGAGCCTTTGGTTAATTCCTCTTCCTGGTGGGAAATGAGAGTTAAATTTGCCCGTCCAGACACCTCCAGCTAGTCTCTCATTGGTTCTCGCTATTCCTGTTCATCTTCCGCAGAAATTGCAAACTGTGCCAAACAGGAGGTTAAAGGGACTGACTCTCCAAGTGGGGAGAGTGTTAGTAAAGCGTCTGGAATGTTGCACCCGAGTACCAGGGGAGGAAAACTGAGACATATTTGAACACGTCTCCCGATCACATGGTTGATCATACTCTAGGTTCCACATGCATGTTTTAGCTCAAGGAAGAATACCTTAAACCTGGGTATTTGAAACCCATGTAATGGATACCATGCAATATGACTTCAAAGGGTCTTCATTTGCTCACCGAACCTCTCCAATCCTATCACTGCTGCGTTTATGCCCCTGTACACATGCTTGATTCTCTTTCGGAGACATCGCAATCCATAGGTTTTAAGATACTTACTAGTCAGGTACATTCTTAGGCGTTTAATATGCGGTGTTGAGTCCATTTCGTTTAGCAAGGAGTAGCTCTTGTCTATTCCATATTTGACTTAAGGAACTTTATCTGTGCTCATTTAAATCTCTGGTTTTATGCAGCACCCCAACTCTCCTTTCCCCTTAAGCAAGCATAAGTTGGTTTTCTAAATTTGAGACCCTGTTCTGTTCTGTAATTCAGTTCCTGTGTAGCCAAGTTTACATTCCGTGTATTAGTGATATCTTATGATGTTTCTTTTTCTGTGTGACTTACTTCAGTTAGAATCATCATACCTGAATCCACTCATTGTGCTGCTAAGGGCCTGATGACACAGATTTCATTGCTGAGTGATATTGCTTTGTAAGTAAATACCACAACTTCTTTATCCATTTTTCACTTTCTGCGATGTTGAACTTGTACTGTAAACGAGGTTCTTGTAAACAGAGCCATTCCAAACTTTGGGGTGGCTGTGTCTTTTTGATTTTAATTTCCCTAAGCTATAGGACCATAAGTGGAAGTGCCCTAGGCTCTGTTGCTTTGTTTTTTAGATGTTTCAGGAAACACCATACACTTCTCCTGAGTGTCTGTTGGCAATTTACATCCCGCCCATCAGCATAACAAGGCTCCCAGTTCTCCATGGCCTGTCCTGCCTTTCTGGATTTTACACTTTTTTCAGATGGCCCTTTTGACCGGGGGGAAGTGAGACTTCATTGTAGTGCAGATTTCCTTTGCAAGCTTGCTTGGTTGTCCAAAAAGGGCGTATGCGTTTTTTCCTGAATATATTCAGGAAAAAACGCATACGCCCTTTTTGGCCAAGTGCATCATTGTGGACGTTCTGCCTCTTTTCCTGTGCTTTCAATGCAATTCCAGTCTACCTCCTGAAATCGGTTTCCTGCAATTCTGCCCCGCTTTCAAGTCCTCTTGGCAGCCTTACTTCAGTCTATTTTTGGACGATAGCTGTCATTTATAACTCTGCAGGTTTGTGAATTACAGTGCCCCTGAGCTCCTTTCTTCAACTCGCTTTCTTTTGAGCTGGCCGCAACACCGCAGGATGGCTTCAGGCCCTAATCTGGTTCCGGTACGGCACGCTGAGCCTTTGGTTATTTCCTCTTCCTGTTGGGAAATGAGAGTTAAATTTGCCCGTCCAGACACCTCCAGCTAGCCTCTCATTGGTTCTCGCTATTCCTGTTCATCTTCCGCAGAAATTGCAAACTGGGCCAAACAGGAGGTTAAAGACGCTGACTCTCCAAGTGGGGAGAGTGTTAGTAAGGCGTCTGGAACGTTGCACCCGAGTACCAGGGTACGAAAACTGAGACATATTTGAACACGTCTCCCTATCACATGGTTGATCATACTCTAGGTTCCACATGCATGTTTTAGCTGAAGGAACAATACCTTACACCTGGGTAGTTGAAACCCGTGGAATGGGTACCATGCAATATGACTTCAAAGGGTCTTCATTTGCTCACGAAACTCTGCAATCCTATCACTGCTGCATTTATGCCCCTGTACACACGCTTGATTCTCTTTCGGAGACATAGCAATCCATAGGTTTTAAGATACTTACTAGTCAGGTACATTCTTAGGCGTTTAATATGCGGTGTTGAGTCCATTTCGTTGAGCAAGGAGTAGCTCTTGTCTATTCCATATTTGGCTTAAGGAACTTTATCTGTGCTCATTTCAATCTCTGGTTTTATGCAGCACCCCAACTCACCTTTCCCCTTAAGCAAGCATAAGTTGGTTTTCTAAATTTGAGACACTGTTCTGTTCTGTAATTCAGTTCCTGTGTAGCCACGTTTACATTCCATGTATTACTGATATCTTATGATGTTTCTTTTTCTGTGTGACTTATTTCAGTTAGAATCATCATACCTGAATCCACTCATTGTGATGCTAAGGGCCTGATGACACAGATTTCATTGCTGAGTGATATTGCTTTGTAAGTAAATACCACAACTTCTTTATCCATTTTTCACTTTCTGCGATGTTGAACTTGTACTGTAAACGAGTTTCTTGTAAACAGAGCCGTTCCAAACTTTGGGGTGGCTGTGTCTTTTTGATTTTAATTTCCCTAAGCTATAGGACCATAAGTGGAAGTGCCCTAGGTTCTGTTGCTTTGTTTTTTAGATGTTTCAGGAAACACCATACACTTCTCCCGAGTGTCTGTTGGCAATTTACATCCCGCCCATCAGCATAACAAGGCTCCCAGTTCTCCATGGCCTGTCCTGCCTTTCTGGATTTTACACTTTTTTCAGATGGCCCTTTTGACCGGGGGGAAGTGAGACTTCATTGTAGTGCAGATTTCCTTTGCAAGCTTGCTTGGTTGGCCAAAAAGGGCGTATGCGTTTTTTCCTGAATATATTCAGGAAAAAACGCATACGCCCTTTTTGGCCAAGTGCATCATTGTGGACGTTCTGCCTCTTTTCCTATGCTTTCAATGCAATTCCAGTCTACCTCCTGAAATCGGTTTCCTGCAATTCTGCCCCGCTTTCAAGTCCTCTTGGCAGCCTTACTTCAGTCTATTTTTGGACGATAGCTGTCATTTATAACTCTGCAGGTTTGTGAATTACAGTGCCCCTGAGCTCCTTTCTTCAACTCGCTTTCTTGTGACCTGGCCGCAACACCGCAGGATGGCTTCAGGCCCTAATCTGGTTCCAGTACGGCACGCTGAGCCTTTGGTTAATTCCTCTTCCTGGTGGGAAATGAGAGTTAAATTTGCCCGTCCAGACACCTCCAGCTAGTCTCTCATTGGTTCTCGCTATTCCTGTTCATCTTCCACAGAAATTGCAAACTGGGCCAAACAGGAAGTTAAAGGGACTGACTCTCCATGTGGGGAGAGTGTTAGTAAAGCGTCTGGAATGTTGCACCCGAGTACCAGGGGAGGAAAACTGAGACATATTTGAACACGTCTCCCGTTCACATGGTTGATCATACTTGGGTTCCACATGCATGTTTTAGCTGAAGGAAGAATATCTTAAACCTGTGTATTTGAAACCCGTGGAATGGGTACCATGCAATATGACTTCAAAGGGTCTTCATTTGCTCACCGAACCTCTCCAATCCTATCACTGCTGCGTTTATGCCCCTGTACACATGCTTGATTCTCTTTCGGAGACATAGCAATCCATAGGTTTTAAGATACTTACTAGTCAGGTACATTCTTAGGCGTTTAATATGGGGTGTTGAGTCCATTTCGTTGAGCAAGGAGTAGCTCTTGTCTATTCCATATTTGGCTTAAGGAACTTTATCTGTGCTCATTTCAATCTCTGGGTTTATGCAGCACCCCAACTCACCTTTCCCCTTAAGCAAGCATAAGTTTGTTTTCTAAATTTGAGACCCTGTTCTGTTCTGTAATTCAGTTCCTGTGTAGCCAAGTTTACATTCCGTGTATTAGTGATAACTTATGATGTTTCTTTTTCTGTGTGACTTATTTCAGTTAGAATCATCATACCTGAATCCACTCATTGTGCTGCTATGGGCCTGATGACACAGATTTCATTGCTGAGTGATATTGCTTTGTAAGTAAATACCACAAGTTCTTTATCCATTTTTCACTTTCTCCGATGTTGAACTTGTACTGTAAACGAGGTTCTTGTAAACAGAGCCGTTCCAAACTTTGGGGTGGCTGTGTCTTTTTGATTTTAATTTCCCTAAGCTATAGGACCATAAGTGGAAGTGCCCTAGGTTCTGTTGCTTTGTTTTTTAGATGTTTCAGGAAACACCATACACTTCTCCCGAGTGGTTGTTGGCAATTTACATCCCGCCCATCAGCATAACAAGGCTCCCAGTTCTCCATGGCCTGTCTTGCCTTTCTGGATTTTACACTTTTTTCAGATGGGCCTTTTGACCGGGGGGAAGTGAGACTTCATTGTAGTGCAGATTTCCTTTGCAAGCTTGCTTGGTTGGCCAAAAAGGGCGTATGCGTTTTTTCCTGAATATATTCAGGAAAAAACGCATACGCCCTTTTTGGCCAAGTGCGTCATTGTGTACGTTCTGCCTCTTTTCCTATGCTTTCAATGCAATTCCAGTCTACCTCCTGAAATCGGTTTCCTGCAATTCTGCCCCGCTTTCAAGTCCTCTTGGCAGCCTTACTTCAGTCTATTTTTGGACGATAGCTGTCATTTATAAGTCTGCAGGTTTGTGAATTACAGTGCCCCTGAGCTCGTTTCTTCAACTCGCTTTCTTGTGACCTGGCCGCAACACCGCAGGATGGCTTCAGGCCCTAATCTGGTTCCGGCACGGCACGCTGAGTCTTTGGTTATTTCCTCTTCCTGGTGGGAAATGAGAGTTAAATTTGCCCAACCAGACACCTCCAGCTATTCTTTCATTGGTTCTCGCTATTCCTGTTCATCTTCCACAGAAATTGCAAACTGGGCCAAACAGGAGGTTAAAGGGACTGACTCTCCAAGTCGGGAGAGTGTTAGTAAAGCGTCTGGAATGTTGCACCCGAGTACCAGGGGAGGAAAACTGAGACATATTTGAACACGTCTCCCGTTCACATGGTTGATCATACTCTGGGTTCCACATGCATGTTTTAGCTGAAGAAAGAATACCTTAAACCTGGAGAGTTGAGACCCGTGTAATGGGTACCATGCAATATGACTTCAAAGGGTCTTCATTTGCTCACCGAACCTCTCCAATCCTATCACTGCTGCGTTTATGCCCCTGTACACACGCTTGATTCTCTTTTGGAGACATAGCAATCCATAGGTTTTAAGATACTTACTAGTCAGGTACATTCTTAGGCGTTTAATATGGGGTGTTGAGTCCATTTCGTTGAGCAAGGAGTAGCTCTTGTCTATTCCATATTTGGCTTAAGGAACTTTATCTGTGCTCATTTCAATCTCTGGTTTTATGCAGCACCCCAACTCACCTTTACCCTTAAGCAAGCATAAGTTGGTTTTCTAAATTTGAGACCCTGTTCTGTTTTGGAATGCAGTTCCTGTGTAGCCAAGTTTACATTCCGTGTATTAGTGATATCTTATGATGTTTCTTTTTCTGTGTGACTTATTTCAGTTAGAATCATCATACCTGAATCCACTCATTGTGCTGCTAAGGGCCTGATGACATAGATTTCATTGCTGAGTGATACTGCATTGTACGTAAGTACCACAAGTTCTTTATCCATTTTTCACTTTCTGTGATATTGAACTTGTACGGTAAACGAGGTTCTTGTAAACAGAGGCGTCCCAAACTTTGGGGTGGCTGTGTCTTTTTGATTTTAATTTCCCTAAGCTATAGGACCATAAGTGTAAGTGCCCTAGGCTCTGTTGCTTTGTTTTTTAGATGTTTCAGGAAACACCATACACTTCTCCCGAGTGTCTGTTGGCAATTTACATCCCGCCCATCAGCATAACAAGGCTCCCAGTTCTCCATGGCCTGTCCTGCCTTTCTGGATTTTACACTTTTTTCAGATGGCCCTTTTGACCGGGAGGAAGTGAGACTTCATTGTAGTGCAGATTTCCTTTGCAAGCTTGCTTGGTTGGCCAAAAAGGGCGTATGCGTTTTTTCCTGAATATATTCAGGAAAAAACGCATACGCCCTTTTTGGCCAAGTGCATCATTGTGGACGTTCTGCCTCTTTTCCTATGCTTTCAATGCAATTCCAGTCTACCTCCTGAAATCGGTTTCCTGCAATTCTGCCCCGCTTTCAAGTCCTCTTGGCAGCCTTACTTCAGTCTATTTTTGGACGATAGCTGTCATTTATAACTCTGCAGGTTTGTGAATTACAGTGCCCCTGAGCTCCTTTCTTCAACTCGCTTTCTTGTGACCTGGCCGCAACACCGCAGGATGGCTTCAGGCCCTAATCTGGTTCCGGCATGGCACGCTGACCCTCTGGTTATTTCCTCTTCCTGGTGGGAAATGAGAGTTAAATTTGCCCGTCCAGACACCTCCAGCTAGTCTCTCATTGGTTCTCGCTATTCCTGTTCATCTTCCGCAGAAATTGCAAACTGTGCCAAACAGGAGGTTAAAGGCGCTGACTCTCCAAGTGGGGAGAGTGTTAGTAAAGCGTCTGGAATGTTGCACCCGAGTACCAGGGGAGGAAAACTGAGACATATTTGAACACGTCTCCCGATCACACGGTTGATCATACTCTGGGTTCCACATGCATGTTTTAGCTGAAGGAAGAATACCTAAAACCTGGGTAGTTGAAACCGGTGGAATGGGTACCATGCAATATGACTTCAAAGGGTCTTCATTTGCTCACGAACCTCTCCAATCCTATCACTGCTGCGTTTATGCCCCTGTACACATGCTTGATTCTCTTTCGGAGACATAGCAATCCATAGGTTTTAAGATACTTACTAGTCAGGTACATTCTTAGGCGTTTAATATGCGGTGTTGAGTCCATTTCGTTGAGCAAGGAGTAGCTCTTGTCTATTCCATATTTGGCTTAAGGAACTTTATCTGTGCTCATTTCAATCTCTGGTTTTATGCAGCACCCCAACTCACCTTTCCCCTTAAGTAAGCATAAGTTGGTTTTCTAAATTTGAGAACCTGTTCTGTTCTGTAATTCAGTTCCTGTGTAGCCAAGTTTACATTCCGTGTATTACTGATATCTTATGATGTTTCTTTTTCTGTGTGACTTATTTCAGTTAGAATCATCGTACCTGAATCCACTCATTATGCTGCTACGGGCCTGATGACATAGATTTCATTGCTGAGTGATACTGCATTGTACGTAAGTACCACAAGTTCTTTATCCATTTTTCACTTTCTGTGATATTGAACTTGTACGGTAAACGAGGTTCTTGTAAACAGAGGCGTCCCAAACTTTGGGGTGGCTGTGTCTTTTTGATTTTAATTTCCCTAAGCTATAGGACCATAAGTGGAAGTGCCCTAGGCTCTGTTGCTTTGTTTTTTAGATGTTTCAGGAAACACCATACACTTCTCCCGAGTGTCTGTTGGCAATTGACATCCCGCACATCAGCATAACAAGGCTCCCAGTTCTCCATGGCCTGTCCTGCCTTTCTGGATTTTACACTTTTTTCAGATGGCCCTTTTGACCGGGGGGAAGTGAGACTTCATTGTAGTGCAGATTTCCTTTGCAAGCTTGCTTGGTTGGCCAAAAAGGGCGTATGCGTTTTTTCCTGAATATATTCAGGAAAAAACGCATACGCCCTTTTTGGCCAAGTGCATCATTGTGGACGTTCTGCCTCTTTTCCTATGCTTTCAATGCAATTCCAGTCTACCTCCTGAAATCGGTTTCCTGCAATTCTGCCCCGCTTTCAAGTCCTCTTGGCAGCTTTACTTCAGTATATTTTTGGACGATAGCTGTCATTTATTACTCTGCAGGTTTGTGAATTACAGTGCCCCTGAGCTGCTTTCTTCAACTCGCTTTCTTTTGAGCTGGCCGCAACACCGCAGGATGGCTTCAGGCCCTAATCTGGTTCCGGTATGGCACGCTGAGCCTTTGGTTATTTCCTCTTCGTGGTGGGAAATGAGAGTTAAATTTGCCCGTCCAGACACCTCCAGCTAGCCTCTCATTGGATCTCGCTATTCCTGTTCATCTTCCGCAGAAATTGCAAACTGGGCCAAACAGGAGGTTAAAGGCGATGACTCTCCAAGTGGGGAGATTGTTAGTAAAGCGTCTGGAATGTTGCACCCGAGTACTAGGGGAGGAAAACTGAGACATATTTGAACACGTCTCCCGTTCACATGGTTGATCATACTTGTGTTCCACATGCATGTTTTAGCTAAAGGAAGAATACCTTAAACCTGGAGAGTTGAGACCCGTGTAATGCGTACCATGCAATATGACTTCAAAGGGTCTTCATTTGCTCACCGAACCTCTCCAATCCTATCACTGCTGCGTTTATGCCCCTGTACACATGCTTGATTCTCTTTTGGAGACATAGCAATCCATAGGTTTTCCGATACTTACTAGTCAGGTACATTCTTAGGCGTTTAATATGCGGTGTTGAGTCCATTTCGTTGAGCAAGGAGTAGCTCTTGTCTATTCCATATTTGACTTAAGGAACTTTATCTGTGCTCATTTCAATCTCTGGTTTTATGCAGCACCCCAACTCACCTTTACCCTTAAGCAAGCATAAGTTGGTTTTCTAAATTTGAGACCCTGTTCTGTTCTGTAATTCAGTTCCTGTGTAGCCAAGTTTACATTCCGTGTATTACTGATATCTTATGATGTTTCTTTTCTGTGTGACTTATTTCAGTTAGAATCATCATACCTGAATCCACTCGTTGTGCTGCTATGGGCCTGATGACACAGATTTCATTGCTGAGTGATATTGCTTTGTAAGTAAATACCACAATTTCTTTATCCATTTTTCACTTTCTGCGATGTTGAACTTGTACTGTAAACGAGGTTCTTGTAAACAGAGCCGTTCGAAAGTTTGGGGTGGCTGTGTCTTTTTGATTTTAATTTCCCTAAGCTATAGGACCATAAGTGGCAGTGCCCTAGGCTCTGTTGCTTTGTTTTTTAGATGTTTCAGGAAACACCATACACTTCTCCCGAGTGGTTGTTGGCAATTTACATCCCGCCCATCAGCATAACAAGGCTCCCAGTTCTCCATGGCCTGTCTTGCCTTTCTGGATTTTACACTTTTTTCAGATGGCCCTTTTGACCGGGGGGAAGTGAGACTTCATTGTAGTGCAGATTTCCTTTGCAAGCTTGCTTGGTTGGCCAAAAAGGGCGTATGCGTTTTTTCCTGAATATATTCAGGAAAAAACGCATACGCCCTTTTTGGCCAAGTGCATCATTGTGGACGTTCTGCCTCTTTTCCTATGCTTTCAATGCAATTCCAGTCTACCTCCTGAAATCGGTTTCCTGCAATTCTGCCCCGCTTTCAAGTCCTCTTGGCAGCCTTACTTCAGTCTATTTTTGGACGATAGCTGTCATTTATAAGTCTGCAGGTTTGTGAATTACAGTGCCCCTGAGCTCCTTTCTTCAACTCGCTTTCTTGTGACCTGGCCGCAACACCGCAGGATGGCTTCAGGCCCTAATCTGGTTCCGGCACGGCACGCTGAGCCTCTGGTTATTTCCTCTTCCTGGTGGGAAATGAGAGTTAAATTTGCCCGTCCAGACACCTCCAGCTAGTCTCTCATTGGTTCTCGCTATTCCTGTTCATCTTCCGCAGAAATTGCAAACTGGGCCAAACAGGAGGTTAAAGGGACTGACTCTCCAAGTCGGGAGAGTGTTAGTAAAGCGTCTGGAATGTTGCACCCGAGTACCAGGGTACGAAACCTGGGACATATTTGAACACGTCTCCCGATCACATGGTTGATCATACTCTAGGTTCCCCATGCATGTTTTAGCTGAAGGAAGAATACCTTAAACCTGGGTAGTTGAAACCCGTGGAATGGGTACCATGCAATATGACTTCAAAGGGTCTTCATTTGCTCACCGAACCTCTCCAATACTATCACTGCTGCGTTTATGCCCCTGTACACATGCTTGATTCTCTTTCAGAGACATAGCAATCCATAGGTTTTAAGATACTTACTAGTCAGGTACATTCTTAGGCATTTAATATGCGGTGTTGAGTCCATTTCATTGAGCAAGGAGTAGCTCTTGTCTATTCCATATTTGGCTTAAGGAACTTTATCTGTGCTCATTTCAATCTCTGGTTTTATGCAGTACCCCAACTCACCTTTCCCCTTAAGCAAGCATAAGTTGGTTTTTTCAATTTGAGACACTGTTCTGTTTTGGAATTCAGTTCCTGTGTAGCCAACTTTACATTCCGTGTATTACTGATATCTTATGATGTTTCTTTTTCTGTGTGACTTATTTCAGTTAGAATCATCATACCTGAATCCACTCATTGTGCTCCTAAGGGCCTGATGACATAGATTGCATTGCTGAGTGATATTGCTTTGTAAGTAAATACCACAACTTTTTTATCCATTTTTCACTTTCTGCGATGTTGAACTTGTACTGTAAACGAGGTTCTTGTAAACAGAGCTGTCCCAAACTTTGGGGTGGCTGTGTCTTTTTGATTTTAATTTCCCTAAGCTATAGGACCATAAGTGGCAGTGCCCTAGGCTCTGTTGCTTTGTTTTTTAGATGTTTCAGGAAACACCATACACTTCTCCCGAGTGGTTGTTGGCAATTTACATCCCGCCCATCAGCATAACAAGGCTCCCAGTTCTCCATGGCCTGTCCTGCCTTTCTGGATTTTACACTTTTTTCAGATGGCCCTTTTGACCGGGGGGAAGTGAGACTTCATTGTAGTGCAGATTTCCTTTGCAAGCTTGCTTGGTTGGCCAAAAAGGGCGTATGCGTTTTTTCCTGAATATATTCAGGAAAAAACGCATACGCCCTTTTTGGCCAAGTGCATCATTGTGGACGTTCTGCCTCTTTTCCTATGCTTTCAATGCAATTCCAGTCTACCTCCTGAAATCGGTTTCCTGCAATTCTGCCCTGCTTTCAAGTCCTCTTGGCAGCCTTACTTCAGTATATTTTTGGACGATAGCTGTCATTTATAACTCTGCAGGTTTGTGAATTACAGTGCCCCTGAGCTCCTTTCTTCAACTCGCTTTCTTTTGAGCTGGCCGCAACACCGCAGGATGGCTTCAGGCCCTAATCTGATTCTGGTACGGAACGCTGAGCCTTTGGTTATTTCCTCTTCCTGGTGGGAAATGAGAGTTAAATTTGCCCGTCCAGACACCTCCAGCTAGTCTCTCATTGGTTCTCACTATTCCTGTTCATCTTCCGCAGAAATTGCAAACTGGGCCATACAGGAGGTCAAAGGGACTGACTCTCCAAGTCGGGAGAGTGTTAGTAAAGCGTCTGGAATGTTGCACCCAAGTACCAGGGTACGAAAACTGAGACATATTTGAACACGTCTCCCGATCACATGGTTGATCATACTCTAGGTTCCACATGCATGTTTTAGCTGAAGGAAGAATACCTTAAACCTGGGTAGTTGAAACCCATGGAATGGGTACCATGCAATATGACTTCAAAGGGTCTTCATTTGCTCACCGAACCTCTCCAATCCTATCACTGCTGCGTTTTTGCCCCTGTACACATGCTTGATTCTCTTTCGGAGACATAGCAATCCATAGGTTTTAAGATACTTACTAGTCAGGTACATTCTTAGGCGTTTAATATGCGGTGTTGAGTCCATTTCGTTGAGCAAGGAGTAGCTCTTGTCTATTCCATATTTGGCTTAAGGAACTTTATCTGTGCTCATTTCAATCTCTGGTTTTATGCAGCACCCCAACTCACCTTTACCCTTAAGCAAGCATAAGTTGGTTTTCTAAATTTGAGACCCTGTTCTGTTCTGTAATTCAGTTCCTGTGTAGCCAAGTTTACAATCCGTGTATTACTGATATCTTATGATGTTTCTTTTTCTGTGTGACTTATTTCAGTTAGAATCATCATACCTGAATCCACTCATTGTGCTGCTAAGGGCCTGATGACACAGATTTCATTGCTGAGTGATATTGCTTTGTAAGTAAATACCACAACTTCTTTATCCATTTTTCACTTTCTGCGATGTTGAACTTGTACTGTAAACGAGGTTCCTGTAAACAGAGCCGTTCCAAACTTTGGGGTGGCTGTGTCTTTTTGATTTTAATTTCCCTAAGCTATAGGACCATAAGTGGCAGTGCCCTAGGCTCTGTTGCTTTGTTTTTTAGATGTTTAAGGAAACACCATACACTTCTCCCGAGTGTCTGTTGGCAATTTACATCCCGCCCATCAGCATAACAAGGCTCCCAGTTCTCCATGGCCTGTCCTGCCTTTCTGGATTTTACACTTTTTTCAGATGGCCCTTTTGACCGGGGGGAAGTGAGACTTCATTGTAGTGCAGATTTCCTTTGCAAGCTTGCTTGGTTGGCCAAAAAGGGCGTATGCGTTTTTTCCTGAATATATTCAGGAAAAAACGCATACGCCCTTTTTGGCCAAGTGCATCATTGTGGACGTTCTGCCTCTTTTCCTATGCTTTCAATGCAATTCCAGTCTACCTCCTGAAATCGGTTTCCTGCAATTCTGCCCCGCTTTCAAGTCCTCTTGGCAGCCTTACTTCAGTCTATTTTTGGACGATAGCTGTCATTTATAACTCTGCAGGTTTGTGAATTACAGTGCCCCTGAGCTCCTTTCTTCAACTCGCTTTCTTTTGAGCTGGCCGCAACACCGCAGGATGGCTTCAGGCCCTAATCTGGTTCCGGTACGGCACGCTGAGCCTTTGGTTAATTCCTCTTCCTGGTGGGAAATGAGAGTTAAATTTGCCCGTCCAGACACCTGCAGCTAGCCTCTCATTGGTTCTCGCTATTCCTGTTCATCTTCCGCAGAAATTGCAAACTGGGCCAAACAGGAGGTTAAAGGGACTGACTCTCCAAGTCGGGAGAGTGTTAGTAAAGCGTCTGGAATGTTGCACCCGAGTACCAGGGGAGGAAAACTGAGACATATTTGAACACGTCTCCCGATCACATGGTTGATCATACTCTAGGTTCCACATGCATGTTTTAGCTGAAGGAAGAATACCTTAAACCTGGGTAGTTGAAACCCGTGGAATGGGTACCATGCAATATGTCTTCAAAGGGTCTTCATTTGCTCACAGAACCTCTCCAATCCTATCACTGCTGCGTTTATGCCCCTGTACACATGCTTGATTCTCTTTCGGAGACATAGCAATCCCTAGGTTTTAAGATACTTACTAGTCAGGTACATTCTTAGGCGTTTAATATGGGGTGTTGAGTCCATTTCGTTGAGCAAGGAGTAGCTCTTGTCTATTCCATATTTGGCTTAAGGAACTTTATCTGTGCTCATTTCAATCTCTGGTTTTATGCAGCACCCCAACTCACCTTTACCCTTAAGCAAGCATAAGTTGGTTTTCTAAATTTGAGACCCTGTTCTGTTCTGTAATTCAGTTCCTGTGTAGCCAAGTTTACATTCCGTGTATTACTGATATCTTATGATGTTTCTTTTTCTGTGTCACTTATTTCAGTTAGAATCATCATACCTGAATCCACTCATTGTGCTGCTAAGGGCCTGATGACACAGATTTCATTGCTGAGTGATATTGCTTTGTAAGTAAATACCACAACTTTTTTATCCATTTTTCACTTTCTGCGATGTTGAACTTGTACTGTAAACGAGGTTCTTGTAAACAGAGCCGTTCGAAACTTTGGGGTGGCTGTGTCTTTTTGATTTTAAATTCCCTAAGCTATAGGACCATAAGTGGAAGTGCCCTAGGCTCTGTTGCTTTGTTTTTTAGATGTTTCAGGAAACACCATACACTTCTCCCGAGTGTTTATTGGCAATTTACATCCCGCCCTTCAGCATAACAAGGCTCCCAGTTCTCCATGGCCTGTCCTGCCTTTCTGGATTTTACACTTTTTTCAGATGGCCCTTTTGACCGGGGGGAAGTGAGACTTCATTGTAGTGCAGATTTCCTTTGCAAGCTTGCTTGGTTGGCCAAAAAGGGCGTATGCGTTTTTTCCTGAATATATTCAGGAAAAAACGCATACGCCCTTTTTGGCCAAGTGCATCATTGTGGACGTTCTGCCTCTTTTCCTATGCTTTCAATGCAATTCCAGTCTACCTCCTGAAATCGGTTTCCTGCAATTCTGCCCCGCTTTCAAGTCCTCTTGGCAGCCTTACTTCAGTCTATTTTTGGACGATAGCTGTCATTTATAAGTCTGCAGGTTTGTGAATTACAGTGCCCCTGAGCTCCTTTCTTCAACTCGCTTTCTTGTGACCTGGCCGCAACACCGCAGGATGGCTTCAGGCCCTAATCTGGTTCCGGCCCGGCATGCTGAGCCTTTGGTTAATTCCTCTTCCTGGTGGGAAATGAGAGTTAAATTTGCCCGTCCAGACACCTGCAGCTAGCCTCTCATTGGTTCTCGATATTCCTGTTCATCTTCCGCAGAAATTGCAAACTGGGCCAAACAGGAGGTTAAAGGGACTGACTCTCCAAGTCGGGAGAGTGTTAGTAAAGCGTCTGGAATGTTGCACCCGAGTACCAGGGGAGGAAACCTGGGACATATTTGAACACGTCTCCCGATCACATGGTTGATCATACTCTAGGTTCCACATGCATGTTTTAGCTGAAGGAAGAATACCTTAAACCTGGGTAGTTGAAACCCGTGGAATGGGTACCATGCAATATGTCTTCAAAGGGTCTTCATTTGCTCACCGAACCTCTCCAATCCTATCACTGCTGCGTTTATGCCCCTGTACACATGCTTGATTCTCTTTCGGAGACATAGCAATCCCTAGGTTTTAAGATACTTACTAGTCAGGTACATTCTTAGGCGTTTAATATGGGGTGTTGAGTCCATTTCGTTGAGCAAGGAGTAGCTCTTGTCTATTCCATATTTGGCTTAAGGAACTTTATCTGTGCTCATTTCAATCTCTGGTTTTATGCAGCACCCCAACTCACCTTTACCCTTAAGCAAGCATAAGTTGGTTTTCTAAATTTGAGACCCTGTTCTGTTCTGTAATTCAGTTCCTGTGTAGCCAAGTTTACATTCCGTGTATTACTCATATCTTATGATGTTTCTTTTTCTGTGTCACTTATTTCAGTTAGAATCATCATACCTGAATCCACTCATTGTGCTGCTAAGGGCCTGATGACACAGATTTCATTGCTGAGTGATATTGCTTTGTAAGTAAATACCACAACTTTTTTATCCATTTTTCACTTTCTGCGATGTTGAACTTGTACTGTAAACGAGGTTCTTGTAAACAGAGCCGTTCGAAACTTTGGGGTGGCTGTGTCTTTTTGATTTTAAATTCCCTAAGCTATAGGACCATAAGTGGAAGTGCCCTAGGCTCTGTTGCTTTGTTTTTTAGATGTTTCAGGAAACACCATACACTTCTCCCGAGTGTTTATTGGCAATTTACATCCCGCCCTTCAGCATAACAAGGCTCCCAGTTCTCCATGGCCTGTCCTGCCTTTCTGGATTTTACACTTTTTTCAGATGGCCCTTTTGACCGGGGGGAAGTGAGACTTCATTGTAGTGCAGATTTCCTTTGCAAGCTTGCTTGGTTGGCCAAAAAGGGCGTATGCGTTTTTTCCTGAATATATTCAGGAAAAAACGCATACGCCCTTTTTGGCCAAGTGCATCATTGTGGACGTTCTGCCTCTTTTCCTATGCTTTCAATGCAATTCCAGTCTACCTCCTGAAATCGGTTTCCTGCAATTCTGCCCCGCTTTCAAGTCCTCTTGGCAGCCTTACTTCAGTCTATTTTTGGACAATAGCTGTCATTTATAAGTCTGCAGGTTTGTGAATTACAGTGCCCCTGAGCTCCTTTCTTCAACTCGCTTTCTTGTGACCTGGCCGCAACACCGCAGGATGGCTTCAGGCCCTAATCTGGTTCCGGCCCGGCATGCTGAGCCTTTGGTTAATTCCTCTTCCTGGTGGGAAATGAGAGTTAAATTTGCCCGTCCAGACACCTGCAGCTAGCCTCTCATTGGTTCTCGATATTCCTGTTCATCTTCCGCAGAAATTGCAAACTGGGCCAAACAGGAGGTTAAAGGGACTGACTCTCCAAGTCGGGAGAGTGTTAGTAAAGCGTCTGGAATGTTGCACCCGAGTACCAGGGGAGGAAACCTGGGACATATTTGAACACGTCTCCCGATCACATGGTTGATCATACTCTAGGTTCCACATGCATGTTTTAGCTGAAGGAAGAATACCTTAAACCTGGGTAGTTGAAACCCGTGGAATGGGTACCATGCAATATGTCTTCAAAGGGTCTTCATTTGCTCACCGAACCTCTCCAATCCTATCACTGCTGCGTTTATGCCCCTGTACACATGCTTGATTCTCTTTCAGAGACATAGCAATCCCTAGGTTTTAAGATACTTACTAGTCAGGTACATTCTTAGGCGTTTAATATGGGGTGTTGAGTCCATTTCGTTGAGCAAGGAGTAGCTCTTGTCTATTCCATATTTGGCTTAAGGAACTTTATCTGTGCTCATTTCAATCTCTGGTTTTATGCAGCACCCCAACTCACCTTTACCCTTAAGCAAGCATAAGTTGGTTTTCTAAATTTGAGACCCTGTTCTGTTCTGTAATTCAGTTCCTGTGTAGCCAAGTTTACATTCCGTGTATTACTGATATCTTATGATGTTTCTTTTTCTGTGTCACTTATTTCAGTTAGAATCATCATACCTGAATCCACTCATTGTGCTGCTAAGGGCCTGATGACACAGATTTCATTGCTGAGTGATATTGCTTTGTAAGTAAATACCACAACTTTTTTATCCATTTTTCACTTTCTGCGATGTTGAACTTGTACTGTAAACGAGGTTCTTGTAAACAGAGCCGTTCGAAACTTTGGGGTGGCTGTGTCTTTTTGATTTTAAATTCCCTAAGCTATAGGACCATAAGTGGAAGTGCCCTAGGCTCTGTTGCTTTGTTTTTTAGATGTTTCAGGAAACACCATACACTTCTCCCGAGTGTTTATTGGCAATTTACATCCCGCCCTTCAGCATAACAAGGCTCCCAGTTCTCCATGGCCTGTCCTGCCTTTCTGGATTTTACACTTTTTTCAGATGGCCCTTTTGACCGGGGGGAAGTGAGACTTCATTGTAGTGCAGATTTCCTTTGCAAGCTTGCTTGGTTGGCCAAAAAGGGCGTATGCGTTTTTTCCTGAATATATTCAGGAAAAAACGCATACGCCCTTTTTGGCCAAGTGCATCATTGTGGACGTTCTGCCTCTTTTCCTATGCTTTCAATGCAATTCCAGTCTACCTCCTGAAATCGGTTTCCTGCAATTCTGCCCCGCTTTCAAGTCCTCTTGGCAGCCTTACTTCAGTCTATTTTTGGACGATAGCTGTCATTTATAAGTCTGCAGGTTTGTGAATTACAGTGCCCCTGAGCTCCTTTCTTCAACTCGCTTTCTTGTGACCTGGCCGCAACACCGCAGGATGGCTTCAGGCCCTAATCTGGTTCCGGCACGGCATGCTGAGCCTTTGGTTAATTCCTCTTCCTGGTGGGAAATGAGAGTTAAATTTGCCCGTCCAGACACCTGCAGCTAGCCTCTCATTGGTTCTCGCTATTCCTGTTCAGCTTCCGCAGAAATTGCAAACTGGGCCAAACAGGAGGTTAAAGGGACTGACTCTCCACGTCGGGAGAGTGTTAGTAAAGCGTCTGGAATGTTGCACCCGAGTACCATGGGAGGAAAACTGAGACATATTTGAACACGTCTCCCGATCACATGGTTGATCATACTCTAGGTTCCACATGCATGTTTTAGCTGAAGGAAGAATACCTTAAACCTGGGTAGTTGAAACCCGTGGAATGGGTACCATGCAATATGACTTCAAAGGGTCTTCATTTGCTCACCGAACCTCTCCAATCCTATCACTGCTGCGTTTATGCCCCTGTACACATGCTTGATTCTCTTTCGGAGACATAGCAATCCATAGGTTTTAAGATACTTACTAGTCAGGTACATTCTTAGGCGTTTAATATGCGGTGTTGAGTCCATTTCGTTGAGCAAGGAGTAGCTCTTGTCTATTCCATATTTGGCTTAAGGAACTTTATCTGTGCTCATTTCAATCTCTGGTTTTATGCAGCACCCCAACTCACCTTTACCCTTAAGCAAGCATAAGTTGGTTTTCTAAATTTGAGACCCTGTTCTGTTCTGTAATTCAGTTCCTGTGTAGCCAAGTTTACATTCCGTGTATTACTGATATCTTAGGATGTTTCTTTTTCTGTGTGACTTATTTCAGTTAGAATCATCATACCTGAATCCACTCATTGTGCTGCTAAGGGTCTGATGACACAGATTTCATTGATTGGTGATATTGCTTTGTAAGTAAATACCACAACTTCTTTATCCATTTTTCACTTTCTGCGATGTTGAACTTGTACTGTAAACGAGGTTCTTGTAAACAGAGCCGTTCCAAACTTTGGGGTGGCTGTGTCTTTTTGATTTTAATTTCCCTAAGCTATAGGACCATAAGTGGAAGTGCCCTAGGTTCTGTTGCTTTGTTTTTTAGATGTTTCAGGAAACACCATACACTTCTCCTGAGTGGTTGTTGACAATTTACATCCCGCCCATCAGCATAACAAGGCTCCCAGTTCTCCATGACCTGTCCTGCCTTTCTGGATTTTACCCTTTTTTCAGATGGCCCTTTTGACCGGGGGGAAGTGAGACTTCATTGTAGTGCAGATTTCCTTTGCAAGCTTGCTTGGTTGGCCAAAAAGGGCGTATGCGTTTTTTCCTGAATATATTCAGGAAAAAACGCATACGCCCTTTTTGGCCAAGTGCATCATTGTGGACGTTCTGCCTCTTTTCCTATGCTTTCAATGCAATTCCAGTCTACCTCCTGAAATCGGTTTCCTGCAATTCTGCCCCGCTTTCAAGTCCTCTTGGCAGCCTTACTTCAGTCTATTTTTGGACGATAGCTGTCATTTATAAGTCTGCAGGTTTGTGAATTACAGTGCCCCTGAGCTCCTTTCTTCAACTCGCTTTCTTGTGACCTGGCCGCAACACCGCAGGATGGCTTCAGGCCCTAATCTGGTTCCGGCCCGGCATGCTGAGCCTTTGGTTAATTCCTCTTCCTGGTGGGAAATGAGAGTTAAATTTGCCCGTCCAGACACCTGCAGCTAGCCTCTCATTGGTTCTCGCTATTCCTGTTCAGCTTCCGCAGAAATTGCAAACTGGGCCAAACAGGAGGTTAAAGGGACTGACTCTCCACGTCGGGAGAGTGTTAGTAAAGCGTCTGGAATGTTGCACCCGAGTACCATGGGAGGAAAACTGAGACATATTTGAACACGTCTCCCGATCACATGGTTGATCATACTCTAGGTTCCACATGCATGTTTTAGCTGAAGGAAGAATACCTTAAACCTGGGTAGTTGAAACCCGTGGAATGGGTACCATGCAATATGACTTCAAAGGGTCTGCATTTGCTCACCGAACCTCTCCAATCCTATCACTGCTGCGTTTATGCCCCTGTACACATGCTTGATTCTCTTTCGGAGACATAGCAATCCATAGGTTTTAAGATACTTACTAGTCAGGTACATTCTTAGGCGTTTAATATGCGGTGTTGAGTCCATTTCGTTGAGCAAGGAGTAGCTCTTGTCTATTCCATATTTGGCTTAAGGAACTTTATCTGTGCTCATTTCAATCTCTGGTTTTATGCAGCACCCCAACTCACCTTTACCCTTAAGCAAGCATAAGTTGGTTTTCTAAATTTGAGACCCTGTTCTGTTCTGTAATTCAGTTCCTGTGTAGCCAAGTTTACATTCCGTGTATTACTGATATCTTAGGATGTTTCTTTTTCTGTGTGACTTATTTCAGTTAGAATCATCATACCTGAATCCACTCATTGTGCTGCTAAGGGTCTGATGACACAGATTTCATTGATTGGTGATATTGCTTTGTAAGTAAATACCACAACTTCTTTATCCATTTTTCACTTTCTGCGATGTTGAACTTGTACTGTAAACGAGGTTCTTGTAAACAGAGCCGTTCCAAACTTTGGGGTGGCTGTGTCTTTTTGATTTTAATTTCCCTAAGCTATAGGACCATAAGTGGAAGTGCCCTAGGTTCTGTTGCTTTGTTTTTTAGATGTTTCAGGAAACACCATACACTTCTCCTGAGTGGTTGTTGACAATTTACATCCCGCCCATCAGCATAACAAGGCTCCCAGTTCTCCATGACCTGTCCTGCCTTTCTGGATTTTACCCTTTTTTCAGATGGCCCTTTTGACCGGGGGGAAGTGAGACTTCATTGTAGTGCAGATTTCCTTTGCAAGCTTGCTTGGTTGGCCAAAAAGGGCGTATGCGTTTTTTCCTGAATATATTCAGGAAAAAACGCATACGCACTTTTTGGCCAAGTGCATCATTGTGGACGTTCTGCCTCTTTTCCTATGCTTTCAATGCAATTCCAGTCTACCTCCTGAAATCGGTTTCCTGCAATTCTGCCCCGCTTTCAAGTCCTCTTGGCAGCCTTACTTCAGTCTATTTTTGGACGATAGCTGTCATTTGTAACTCTGCAGGTTTGTGAATTACAGTGCCCCTGAGCTCCTTTCTTCAACTCGCTTTCTTGTGACCTGGCCGCAACACCACAGGATGGCTTCAGGCCCTAATCTGGTTCTGGCACGGCACGCTGAGCCTTTGGTTATTTCCTCTTCCTGGTGGGAAATGAGAGTTAAATTTGCCCGTCCAGACACCTCCAGCTAGTCTCTCATTGGTTCTCGCTATTCCTGTTCATCTTCCGCAGAAATTGCAAACTGTGCCAAACAGGAGGTTAAAGGCGCTGACTCTCCAAGTGGGGAGAGTGTTAGTAAAGCGTCTGGAATGTTGCACACGAGTACCAGTGGAGGAAAGCTGAGCCATATTTGAACACGTCTCCCGTTCACATGGTTGATCATACTTGGGTTCCACATGCATGTTTTAGCTGAAGGAAGAATACCTTAAACCTGGAGAGTTAAGACCCGTGGAATGGGTACCATGCAATATGACTTCAAAGGGTCTTCATTTGCTCACCGAACCTCTCCAATCCTATCACTGCTGCGTTTTTGCCCCTGTACACATGCTTGATTCTCTTTCGGAGACATAGCAATCCATAGGTTTTAAGATACTTACTAGTCAGGTACATTCTTAGGCGTTTAATATGCGGTGTTGAGTCCATTTCGTTGAGCAAGGAGTAGCTCTAGTCTATTCCATATTTGACTTAAGGAACTTTATCTGTGCTCATTTCAATCTCTGGTTTTATGCAGCACCCCAACTCACCTTTACCCTTAAGCAAGCATAAGTTGGTTTTCTAAATTTGAGACCCTGTTCTGTTCTGTAATTCAGTTCCTGTGTAGCCAAGTATACATTCCGTGTATTACTGATATCTTATGATGTTTCTTTTTCTGTGTGACTTATTTCAGTTAGAA
Organism: Stenella coeruleoalba; assembly: GCF_951394435.1. NCBI lineage: Eukaryota > Metazoa > Chordata > Mammalia > Artiodactyla > Delphinidae > Stenella > Stenella coeruleoalba. Next base: position 2,046,217 of record NW_027646459.1, read on the forward strand.
TCATCATACCTGAATCCACTCATTGTGCTGCTAAGGGCCTGATGACACAGATTTCATTGCTGAGTGATATTGCTTTGTAAGTAAATACCACAACTTCTTTATCCATTTTTCACTTTCTGCGATGTTGAACTTGTACTGTAAACGAGGTTCTTGTAAACAGAGCCGTTCCAAACTTTGGGGTGGCTGTGTCTTTTTGATTTTAATTTCCCTAAGCTATAGGACCATAAGTGGAAGTGCCCTAGGCTCTGTTGCTTTGTTTTTTAGATGTTTCAGGAAACACCATACACTTCTCCTGAGTGTCTGTTGGCAATTTACATCCCGCCCATCAGCATAACAAGGCTCCCAGTTCTCCATGGCCTGTCCTGCCTTTCTGGATTTTACCGTTTTTTCAGATGGCCCTTTTGACCGGGGGGAAGTGAGACTTCATTGTCGTGGAGATTTCCTTTGCAAGCTTGCTTGGTTGGCCAAAAAGGGCGTATGCGTTTTTTCCTGAATATATTCAGGAAAAAACGCATACGCCCTTTTTGGCCAAGTGCATCATTGTGGACGTTCTGCCTCTTTTCCTATGCTTTCAATGCAATTCCAGTCTACCTCCTGAAATCGGTTTCCTGCAATTCTGCCCCGCTTTCAAGTCCTCTTGGCAGCCTTACTTCAGTCTATTTTTGGACGATAGCTGTCATTTATAACTCTGCAGGTTTGTGAATTACAGTGCCCCTGAGCTCCTTTCTTCAACTTGCTTTCTTGTGACCTGGCCGCAACACCGCAGGATGGCTTCAGGCCCTAATCTGGTTCCGGCACGGCACGCTGAGCCTCTGGTTATTTCCTCTTCCTGGTGGGAAATGAGAGTTAAATTTGCCCGTCCAGACACCTCCAGCTAGTCTCTCATTGGTTCTCGCTATTCCTGTTCATCTTCCGCAGAAATTGCAAACTGGGCCAAACAGGAGGTTAAAGGTGCTGACTCTCCAAGTGGGGAGAGTGTTAGTAAAGCGTCTGGAATTTTGCACCCGAGTACCAGGGGAGGAAAACTGAGACATATTTGAACACGTCTCCTGATCACATGGTTGATCATACTCTGGGTTCCACATGCATGTTTTAGCTGAAAGAAGAATACCTAAAACCTGGGTAGTTGAAACCCGTGGAATGGGTACCATGCAATATGACTTCAAAGGGTCTTCATTTGCTCACCGAACCTCTCCAATCCTATCACTGCTGCGTTTATGCCCCTGTACACATGCTTGATTCTCTTTCGGAGACATAGCAATCCCTAGATTTTAAGATACTTACTAGTCAGGTACATTCTTAGGCGTTTAATATGCGGTGTTGAGTCCATTTCTTTGAGCAAGGAGTAGCTCTTGTCTATTCCATATTTGGCTTAAGGAACTTTATCTGTGCTCATTTCAATCTCTGGTTTTATGCAGCACCCCAACTCACCTTTACCCTTAAGCAAGCATAGGTTGATTTTCTAAATTTGAGACCCTGTTCTGTTCTGTAATTCAGTTCCTGTGTAGCCAAGTTTACATTCCGTGTATTACTGATATCTTATGATGTTTCTTTTTCTGTGTGACTTATTTCAGTTAGAATCATCATACCTGAATCCACTCATTGTGCTACTAAGGGCCTGATGACACAGATTTCATTGCTGAGTGATATTGCTTTGTAAGTAAATACCACAACTTTTTTATCCATTTTTCACTTTCTGCGATGTTGAACTTGTACTGTAAACGAGGTTCTTGTAAACAGAGCCGTTCCAAACTTTGGGGTGGCTGTGTCTTTTTGATTTTAAATTCCCTAAGCTATAGGACCATAAGTGGAAGTGCCCTAGGCTCTGTTGCTTTGTTTTTTAGATGTTTCAGGAAACACCATACACTTCTCCCGAGTGGTTGTTGGCAATTTACATCCCGCCCTTCAGCATAACAAGGCTCCCAGTTCTCCATGGCCTGTCCTGCCTTTCTGGATTTTACACTTTTTTCAGATGGCCCTTTTGACCAGGGGGAAGTGAGACTTCATTGTAGTGCAGATTTCCTTTGCAAGCTTGCTTGGTTGGCCAAAAAGGGCGTATGCGTTTTTTCCTGAATATATTCAGGAAAAAACGCATACGCCCTTTTTGGCCAAGTGCATCATTGTGGACGTTCTGCCTCTTTTCCTATGCTTTCAATGCAATTCCAGTCTACCTCCTGAAATCGGTTTCCTGCAATTCTGCCCCGCTTTCAAGTCCTCTTGGCAGCCTTACTTCAGTCTATTTTTGGACGATAGCTGTCATTTATAACTCTGCAGGTTTGTGAATTACAGTGCCCCTGAGCTCCTTTCTTCAACTCGCTTTCTTTTGAGCTGGCCGCAACACCGCAGGATGGCTTCAGGCCCTAATCTGATTCCTGCACGGCACGCTCAGCCTTTGGTTATTTCCTCTTCCTGGTGGGAAATGAGAGTTAAATTTGCCCATCCAGACACCTCCAGCTAGCCTCTCATTGGTTCTCGCTATTCCTGTTCATCTTCCGCAGAAATTGCAAACTGGGCCAAACAGGAGGTTAAAGGCGCTGACTCTCCAAGTGGGGAGAGTGTTAGTAAAGCATCTGGAATGTTGCACCCGAGTACCAGGGGAGGAAAACTGAGACATATTTGAACACGTCTCTCGTTCACATGGTTGACCTTACTTGGGTTCCACATGCATGTTTTAGCTGAAGGAAGAATACCTTAAACCTGGAGAGTTGAGACCCGTGTAATGGGTACCATGCAATATGACTTCAAACGGTCTTCATTTGCTCACCGAACCTCTCCAATCCTATCACTGCTGCGTTTATGCCCCTGTACACACGCTTGATTCTCTTTCGGAGACATAGCAATCCATAGGTTTTAAGATACTTACTAATCAGGTACATTCTTAGGCGTTTAATATGCGGTGTTGGGTCCATTTCGTTGAGCAAGGAGTAGCTCTTGTCTATTCCATATTTGGCTTAAGGAACTTTATCTGTGCTCATTTCAATCTCTGGTTTTATGCAGCACCCCAACTCACCTTTACCCTTAAGCAAGCATAAGTTGGTTTTCTAAATTTGAGACCCTGTTGTGTTCTGTAATTCAGTTCCTGTGTAGCCAAGTTTACATTCCGTGTATTACTGATATCTTATGATGTTTCTTTTTCTGTGTGACTTATTTCAGTTAGAATCATCATACCTGAATCCACTCATTGTGCTGCTAAGTGCCTGATGACATAGATTTCATTGCTGAGTGATATTGCTTTGTAAGTAAATACCACAACTTCTTTATCCATTTTTCACTTTCTGCGATGTTGAACTTGTACTGTAAACGAGGTTCTTGTAAACAGAGGCGTCCCAAAGTTTGGGGTGGCTGTGTCTTTTTGATTTTAATTTCCCTAAGCTATAGGACCATAAGTGGCAGTGCCCTAGGCTCTGTTGCTTTGTTTTTTAGATGTTTCAGGAAACACCATACACTTCTCCCGAGTGGTTGTTGGCAATTTACATCCCGCCCTTCAGCATAACAAGGCTCCCAGTTCTCCATGGCCTGTCCTGCCTTTCTGGATTTTACACTTTTTTCAGATGGCCCTTTTGACCAGGGGGAAGTGAGACTTCATTGTAGTGCAGATTTCCTTTGCAAGCTTGCTGGGTTGGCCAAAAAGGGCGTATGCGTTTTTTCCTGAATATATTCAGGAAAAAACGCATACGCCCTTTTTGGCCAAGTGCATCATTGTGGACGTTCTGCCTCTTTTCCTATGCTTTCAATGCAATTCCAGTCTACCTCCTGAAATCGGTTTCCTGCAATTCTGCCCCGCTTTCAAGTCCTCTTGGCAGCCTTACTTCAGTCTATTTTTGGACGATAGCTGTCATTTATAACTCTGCAGGTTTGTGAATTACAGTGCCCCTGAGCTCCTTTCTTCAACTCGCTTTCTTTTGAGCTGGCCGCAACACCGCAGGATGGCTTCAGGCCCTAATCTGATTCCGGCACGGCACGCTCAGCCTTTGGTTATTTCCTCTTCCTGGTGGGAAATGAGAGTTAAATTTGCCCATCCAGACACCTCCAGCTAGCCTCTCATTGGTTCTCGCTATTCCTGTTCATCTTCCGCAGAAATTGCAAACTGGGCCAAACAGGAGGTTAAAGGCGCTGACTCTCCAAGTGGGGAGAGTGTTAGTAAAGCATCTGGAATGTTGCACCCGAGTACCAGGGGAGGAAAACTGAGACATATTTGAACACGTCTCTCGTTCACATGGTTGACCTTACTTGGGTTCCACATGCATGTTTTAGCTGAAGGAAGAATACCTTAAACCTGGAGAGTTGAGACCCGTGTAATGGGTACCATGCAATATGACTTCAAACGGTCTTCATTTGCTCACCGAACCTCTCCAATCCTATCACTGCTGCGTTTATGCCCCTGTACACACGCTTGATTCTCTTTCGGAGACATAGCAATCCATAGGTTTTAAGATACTTACTAATCAGGTACATTCTTAGGCGTTTAATATGCGGTGTTGGGTCCATTTCATTGAGCAAGGAGTAGCTCTTGTCTATTCCATATTTGGCTTAAGGAACTTTATCTGTGCTCATTTCAATCTCTGGTTTTATGCAGCACCCCAACTCACCTTTACCCTTAAGCAAGCATAAGTTGGTTTTCTAAATTTGAGACCCTGTTGTGTTCTGTAATTCAGTTCCTGTGTAGCCAAGTTTACATTCCGTGTATTACTGATATCTTATGATGTTTCTTTTTCTGTGTGACTTATTTCAGTTAGAATCATCATACCTGAATCCACTCATTGTGCTGCTAAGTGCCTGATGACATAGATTTCATTGCTGAGTGATATTGCTTTGTAAGTAAATACCACAACTTCTTTATCCATTTTTCACTTTCTGCGATGTTGAACTTGTACTGTAAACGAGGTTCTTGTAAACAGAGGCGTCCCAAAGTTTGGGGTGGCTGTGTCTTTTTGATTTTAATTTCCCTAAGCTATAGGACCATAAGTGGCAGTGCCCTAGGCTCTGTTGCTTTGTTTTTTAGATGTTTCAGGAAACACCATACACTTCTCCCGAGTGGTTGTTGGCAATTTACATCCCGCCCTTCAGCATAACAAGGCTCCCAGTTCTCCATGGCCTGTCCTGCCTTTCTGGATTTTACACTTTTTTCAGATGGCCCTTTTGACTGGGGGGAAGTGAGACTTCATTGTAGTGCAGATTTCCTTTGCAAGCTTGCTTGGTTGGCCAAAAAGGGCGTATGCGTTTTTTCCTGAATATATTCAGGAAAAAACGCATACGCCCTTTTTGGCCAAGTGCATCATTGTGGACGTTCTGCCTCTTTTCCTATGCTTTCAATGCAATTCCAGTCTACCTCCTGAAATCGGTTTCCTGCAATTCTGCCCCGCTTTCAAGTCCTCTTTGCAGCCTTACTTCAGTCTATTTTTGGACGACAGCTGTCATTTATAACTCTGCAGGTTTGTGAATTACAGTGCCCCTGAGCTCCTTTCTTCAACTCGCTTTCTTTTGAGCTGGCCGCAACACCGCAGGATGGCTTCAGGCCCTAATCTGGTTCCGGCACGGCACGCTGAGCCTTTGGTTATTTCCTCTTCCTGGTGGGAAATGAGAGTTAAATTTGCCCATCCAGACACCTCCAGCTAGCTTCTCATTGGTTCTCGCTATTCCTGTTCATCTTCCGCAGAAATTGCAAACTGGGCCAAACAGGAGGTTAAAGGCGCTGACTCTCCAAGTGGGGAGAGTGTTAGTAAAGCATCTGGAATGTTGCACCCGAGTACCAGGGGAGGAAAACTGAGACATATTTGAACACGTCTCTCGTTCACATGGTTGATCATACCTGGTTTCCACGTGCATGTTTTAGCTGAAGGAAGAATACCTTAAACCTGGAGAGTTGAGACCCGTGTAATGGGTATCATGCAATATGACTTCAAAGGGTCTTCATTTGCTCACCGAACCTCTCCAATCCTATCACTGCTGCGTTTATGCCCCTGTACACACGCTTGATTCTCTTTCGGAGACATAGCAATCCATAGGTTTTAATATACTTACTAGTCAGGTACATTCTTAGGCGTTTAATATGCGGTGTTGAGTCCATTTCGTTGAGCAAGGAGTAGCTCTTGTCTATTCCATATTTGGCTTAAGGAACTTTATCTGTGCTCATTTCAATCTCTGGTTTTATGCAGCACCCCAACTCACCTTTACCCTTAAGCAAGCATAAGTTGGTTTTCTAAATTTGAGACCCTGTTCTGTTCTGTAATTCAGTTCCTGTGTAGTCAAGTTTACATTCCGTGTATTACTGATATCTTATGATGTTTCTTTTTCTGTGTGACTTATTTCAGTTAGAATCATCATACCTGAATCCACTCATTGTGCTGCTAAGGGCCTGATGACATAGATTTCATTGCTGAGTGATATTGCTTTGTAAGTAAATACCACAACTTCTTTATCAATTTTTCACTTTCTGCGATGTTGAACTTGTACTGTAAACGAGGTTCTTGTAAACAGAGGCGTCCCAAAGTTTGGGGTGGCTGTGTCTTTTTGATTTTAATTTCCCTAAGCTATAGGACCATAAGTGGCAGTGCCCTAGGCTCTGTTGCTTTGTTTTTTAGATGTTTCAGGAAACACCATACACTTCTCCCGAGTGTCTGTTGGCAATTTACATCCCACCCATCAGCATAACAAGGCTCCCAGTTCTCCAAGGCCTGTCCTGCCTTTCTGGATTTTACACTTTTTTCAGATGGCCCTTTTGACCGGGGGGAAGTGAGACTTCATTGTAGTGCAGATTTCCTTTGCAAGCTTGCTTGGTTGGCCAAAAAGGGCGTATGCGTTTTTTCCTGAATATATTCAGGAAAAAACGCATACGCCCTTTTTGGCCAAGTGCATCATTGTGGACGTTCTGCCTCTTTTCCTATGCTTTCAATGCAATTCCAGTCTACCTCCTGAAATCGGTTTCCTGCAATTCTGCCCCGCTTTCAAGTCCTCTTGGCAGCCTTACTTCAGTATATTTTGGACGATAGCTGTCATTTATAACTCTGCAGGTTTGTGAATTACAGTGCCCCTGAGCTCCTTTCTTCAACTCGCTTTCTTGTGAGCTGGCCGCAACACCGCAGGATGGCTTCAGGCCCTAATCTGGTTCCGGCCCGGCATGCTGAGCCTTTGGTTAATTCCTCTTCCTGGTGGGAAATGAGAGTTAAATTTGCCCGTCCAGAAACCTCCAGCTAGCCTCTCATTGGTTCTCGCTATTCTTGTTCATCTTCCGCAGAAATTGCAAACTGGGCCAAACAGGAGGTTAAAGGGACTGACTCTCCAAGTCGGGAGAGTGTTAGTAAAGAGTCTGGAGTGTTGCACCCGAGTACCAGGGTAGGAAAACTGAGACATATTTGAACACGTCTCCCGTTCACATGGTTGATCATACTCTGGGTTCCACATGCATGTTTTAGCTGAAGGAAGAATACCTTAAACCTGGAGAGTTGAGACCCGTGGAATGGGTACCGTGCAATATGACTTCAAAGGGTCTTCATTTGCTCACCGAACCTCTCCAATCCTATCACTGCTGCATTTATGCCCCTGTACACACGCTTGATTCTCTTTTGGAGACATAGCAATCCATAGGTTTTAAGATACTTACTAGTCAGGTACATTCTTAGGCGTTTAATATGGGGTTTTGAGTCCATTTCGTTGAGCAAGGAGTAGCTCTTGTCTATTCCATATTTGGCTTAAGGAACTTTATCTGTGCTCATTTCAATCTCTGGTTTTATGCAGCACCCCAACTCACCTTTACCCTTAAGCAAGCATAAGTTGGTTTTCTAAATTTGAGACCCTGTTCTGTTTTGGAATGCAGTTCCTGTGTAGCCAAGTTTACATTCCGTGTATTAGTGATATCTTATGATGTTTCTTTTTCTGTGTGACTTATTTCAGTTAGAATCATCGTAGCTGAATCCACTCATTATGCTGCTACGGGCCTGATGACATAGATTTCATTGCTGAGTGATACTGCATTGTACGTAAGTACCACAAGTTCTTTATCCATTTTTCACTTTCTGTGATATTGAACTTGTACGGTAAACGAGGTTCTTGTAAACGGAGGCGTCCCAAACTTTGGGGTGGCTGTGTCTTTTTGATTTTAATTTCCCTAAGCTATAGGACCATAAGTGGAAGTGCCCTAGGCTCTGTTGCTTTGTTTTTTAGATGTTTCAGGAAACACCATACACTTCTCCCGAGTGGTTGTTGGCAATTTACATCCCGCCCATCAGCATAACAAGGCTCCCAGTTCTCCATGGCCTGTCCTGCCTTTCTGGATTTTACACTTTTTTCAGATGGCCCTTTTGACCGGGGGGAAGTGAGACTTCATTGTAGTGCAGATTTCCTTTGCAAGCTTGCTTGATTGGCCAAAAAGGGCGTATGCGTTTTTTCCTGAATATATTCAGGAAAAAACGCATACGCCCTTTTTGGCCAAGTGCATCATTGTGGACGTTCTGCCTCTTTTCCTATGCTTTCAATGCAATTCCAGTCTACCTCCTGAAATCGGTTTCCTGCAATTCTGCCCCGCTTTCAAGTCCTCTTGGCAGCCTTACTTCAGTCTATTTTTGGACGATAGCTGTCATTTATAACTCTGCAGGTTTGTGAATTACAGTGCCCCTGAGCTCCTTTCTTCAACTCGCTTTCTTTTGAGCTGGCCGCAACACCGCAGGATGGCTTCAGGCCCTAATCTGATTCCGGCACGGCACGCTCAGCCTTTGGTTATTTCCTCTTCCTGGTGGGAAATGAGAGTTAAATTTGCCCGTCCAGACACCTCCAGCTAGCCTCTCATTGGTTCTCGCTATTCCTGTTCATCTTCCGCAGAAATTGCAAACTGGGCCAAACAGGAGGTTAAAGGCGCTGACTCTCCAAGTGGGGAGAGTGTTAGTAAAGCATCTGGAATGTTGCACCCGAGTACCACGGGAGGAAAACTGAGACATATTTGAACACGTCTCTCGTTCACATGGTTGACCTTACTTGGGTTCCACATGCATGTTTTAGCTGAAGGAAGAATACCTTAAACCTGGAGAGTTGAGACCCGTGTAATGGGTACCATGCAATATGACTTCAAACGGTCTTCATTTGCTCACCGAACCTCTCCAATCCTATCACTGCTGCGTTTATGCCCCTGTACACACGCTTGATTCTCTTTCGGAGACATAGCAATCCATAGGTTTTAAGATACTTACTAGTCAGGTACATTCTTAGGCGTTTAATATGCGGTGTTGGGTCCATTTCGTTGAGCAAGGAGTAGCTCTTGTCTATTCCATATTTGGCTTAAGGAACTTTATCTGTGCTCATTTCAATCTCTGGTTTTATGCAGCACCCCAACTCACCTTTACCCTTAAGCAAGCATAAGTTGGTTTTCTAAATTTGAGACCCTGTTGTGTTCTGTAATTCAGTTCCTGTGTAGCCAAGTTTACATTCCGTGTATTACTGATATCTTATGATGTTTCTTTTTCTGTGTGACTTATTTCAGTTAGAATCATCATACCTGAATCCACTCATTGTGCTGCTAAGGGCCTGATGACACAGATTTCATTGCTGAGTGATATTGCTTTGTAAGTAAATACCACAACTTCTTTATCCATTTTTCACTTTCTGCGATGTTGAACTTGTACTGTAAACGAGTTTCTTGTAAACAGAGCCGTTCCAAACTTTGGGGTGGCTGTGTCTTTTTGATTTTAATTTCCCTAAGCTATAGGACCATAAGTGGAAGTGCCCTAGGTTCTGTTGCTTTGTTTTTTAGATGTTTCAGGAAACACCATACACTTCTCCCGAGTGTCTGTTGGCAATTTACATCCCGCCCTTCAGCATAACAAGGCTCCCAGTTCTCCATGGCCTGTCCTGCCTTTCTGGATTTTACACTTTTTTCAGATGGCCCTTTTGACCGGGGGGAAGTGAGACTTCATTGTAGTGCAGATTTCCTTTGCAAGCTTGCTTGGTTGGCCAAAAAGTGCGTATGCGTTTTTTCCTGAATATATTCAGGAAAAAACGCATACGCCCTTTTTGGCCAAGTGCATCATTGTGGACGTTCTGCCTCTTTTCCTATGCTTTCAATGCAATTCCAGTCTACCTCCTGAAATCGGTTTCCTGCAATTCTGCCCCGCTTTCAAGTCCTCTTGGCAGCCTTACTTCAGTCTATTTTTGGACGATAGCTGTCATTTATAACTCTGCAGGTTTGTGAATTACAGTGCCCCTGAGCTCCTTTCTTCAACTCGCTTTCTTGTGACCTGGCCGCAACACCGCAGGATGGCTTCAGGCCCTAATCTGGTTCCAGTACGGCACGCTGAGCCTTTGGTTAATTCCTCTTCCTGGTGGGAAATGAGAGTTAAATTTGCCCGTCCAGACACCTCCAGCTAGTCTCTCATTGGTTCTCGCTATTCCTGTTCATCTTCCACAGAAATTGCAAACTGGGCCAAACAGGAAGTTAAAGGGACTGACTCTCCAAGTGGGGAGAGTGTTAGTAAAGCGTCTGGAATGTTGCACCCGAGTACCAGGGGAGGAAAACTGAGACATATTTGAACACGTCTCCCGTTCACATGGTTGATCATACTTGGGTTCCACATGCATGTTTTAGCTGAAGGAAGAATATCTTAAACCTGTGTATTTGAAACCCGTGGAATGGGTACCATGCAATATGACTTCAAAGGGTCTTCATTTGCTCACCGAACCTCTCCAATCCTATCACTGCTGCGTTTATGCCCCTGTACACATGCTTGATTCTCTTTCGGAGACATAGCAATCCATAGGTTTTAAGATACTTACTAGTCAGGTACATTCTTTGGCGTTTAATATGGGGTGTTGAGTCCATTTCGTTGAGCAAGGAGTAGCTCTTGTCTATTCCATATTTGGCTTAAGGAACTTTATCTGTGCTCATTTCAATCTCTGGGTTTATGCAGCACCCCAACTCACCTTTCCCCTTAAGCAAGCATAAGTTGGTTTTCTAAATTTGAGACCCTGTTCTGTTCTGTAATTCAGTTCCTGTGTAGCCAAGTTTACATTCCGTGTATTAGTGATAACTTATGATGTTTCTTTTTCTGTGTGACTTATTTCAGTTAGAATCATCATACCTGAATCCACTCATTGTGCTGCTATGGGCCTAATGACACAGATTTCATTGCTGAGTGATATTGCTTTGTAAGTAAATACCACAACTTCTTTATCCATTTTTCACTTTCTCCGATGTTGAACTTGTACTGTAAACGAGGTTCTTGTAAACAGAGCCGTTCCAAACTTTGGGGTGGCTGTGTCTTTTTTATTTTAATTTCCCTAAGCTATAGGACCATAAGTGGAAGTGCCCTAGGTTCTGTTGCTTTGTTTTTTAGATGTTTCAGGAAACACCATACACTTCTCCCGAGTGGTTGTTGGCAATTTACATCCCGCCCATCAGCATAACAAGGCTCCCAGTTCTCCATGGCCTGTCTTGCCTTTCTGGATTTTACACTTTTTTCAGATGGCCCTTTTGACCGGGGGGAAGTGAGACTTCATTGTAGTGCAGATTTCCTTTGCAAGCTTGCTTGGTTGGCCAAAAAGGGCGTATGCGTTTTTTCCTGAATATATTCAGGAAAAAACGCATACGCCCTTTTTGGCCAAGTGCGTCATTGTGTACGTTCTGCCTCTTTTCCTATGCTTTCAATGCAATTCCAGTCTACCTCCTGAAATCGGTTTCCTGCAATTCTGCCCCGCTTTCAAGTCCTCTTGGCAGCCTTACTTCAGTCTATTTTTGGACGATAGCTGTCATTTATAAGTCTGCAGGTTTGTGAATTACAGTGCCCCTGAGCTCGTTTCTTCAACTCGCTTTCTTGTGACCTGGCCGCAACACCACAGGATGGCTTCAGGCCCTAATCTGGTTCCGGCACGGCACGCTGAGTCTTTGGTTATTTCCTCTTCCTGGTGGGAAATGAGAGTTAAATTTGCCCAACCAGACACCTCCAGCTATTCTTTCATTGGTTCTCGCTAGTCCTGTTCATCTTCCACAGAAATTGCAAACTGGGCCAAACAGGAGGTTAAAGGGACTGACTCTCCAAGTCGGGAGAGTGTTAGTAAAGCGTCTGGAATGTTGCACCCGAGTACCAGGGGAGGAAAACTGAGACATATTTGAACACGTCTCCCGTTCACATGGTTGATCATACTCTGGGTTCCACATGCATGTTTTAGCTGAAGAAAGAATACCTTAAACCTGGAGAGTTGAGACCCGTGGAATGGGTACCATGCAATATGACTTCAAAGGGTCTTCATTTGCTCACCGAACCTCTCCAATCCTATCACTGCTGCGTTTATGCCCCTGTACACACGCTTGATTCTCTTTTGGAGACATAGCAATCCATAGGTTTTAAGATACTTACTAGTCAGGTACATTCTTAGGCGTTTAATATGGGGTTTTGAGTCCATTTCGTTGAGCAAGGAGTAGCTCTTGTCTATTCCATATTTGGCTTAAGGAACTTTATCTGTGCTCATTTCAATCTCTGGTTTTATGCAGCACCCCAACTCACCTTTACCCTTAAGCAAGCATAAGTTGGTTTTCTAAATTTGAGACCCTGTTCTGTTTTGGAATGCAGTTCCTGTGTAGCCAAGTTTACATTCCGTGTATTAGTGATATCTTATGATGTTTCTTTTTCTGTGTGACTTATTTCAGTTAGAATCATCATACCTGAATCCACTCATTGTGCTGCTAAGGGCCTGATGACATAGATTTCATTGCTGAGTGATACTGCATTGTACGTAAGTACCACAAGTTCTTTATCCATTTTTCACTTTCTGTGATATTGAACTTGTACGGTAAACGAGGTTCTTGTAAACAGAGGCGTCCCAAACTTTGGGGTGGCTGTGTCTTTTTGATTTTAATTTCCCTAAGCTATAGGACCATAAGTGGAAGTGCCCTAGGCTCTGTTGCTTTGTTTTTTAGATGTTTCAGGAAACACCATACACTTCTCCCGAGTGTCTGTTGGCAATTTACATCCCGCCCATCAGCATAACAAGGCTCCCAGTTCTCCATGGCCTGTCCTGCCTTTCTGGATTTTACACTTTTTTCAGATGGCCCTTTTGACCGGGAGGAAGTGAGACTTCATTGTAGTGCAGATTTCCTTTGCAAGCTTGCTTGGTTGGCCAAAAAGGGCGTATGCGTTTTTTCCTGAATATATTCAGGAAAAAACGCATACGCCCTTTTTGGTCAAGTGCATCATTGTGGACGTTCTGCCTCTTTTCCTATGCTTTCAATGCAATTCCAGTCTACCTCCTGAAATCGGTTTCCTGCAATTCTGCCCCGCTTTCAAGTCCTCTTGGCAGCCTTACTTCAGTCTATTTTTGGACGATAGCTGTCATTTATAACTCTGCAGGTTTGTGAATTACAGTGCCCCTGAGCTCCTTTCTTCAACTCGCTTTCTTTTGAGCTGGCCGCAACACCGCAGGATGGCTTCAGGCCCTAATCTGATTCCGGCACGGCACGCTCAGCCTTTGGTTATTTCCTCTTCCTGGTGGGAAATGAGAGTTAAATTTGCCCGTCCAGACACCTCCAGCTAGCCTCTCATTGGTTCTCGCTATTCCTGTTCATCTTCCGCAGAAATTGCAAACTGGGCCAAACAGGAGGTTAAAGGCGCTGACTCTCCAAGTGGGGAGAGTGTTAGTAAAGCATCTGGAATGTTGCACCCGAGTACCAGGGGAGGAAAACTGAGACATATTTGAACACGTCTCTCGTTCACATGGTTGACCTTACTTGGGTTCCACATGCATGTTTTAGCTGAAGGAAGAATACCTTAAACCTGGAGAGTTGAGACCCGTGTAATGGGTACCATGCAATATGACTTCAAACGGTCTTCATTTGCTCACCGAACCTCTCCAATCCTATCACTGCTGCGTTTATGCCCCTGTACACACGCTTGATTCTCTTTCGGAGACATAGCAATCCATAGGTTTTAAGATACTTACTAATCAGGTACATTCTTAGGCGTTTAATATGCGGTGTTGGGTCCATTTCGTTGAGCAAGGAGTAGCTCTTGTCTATTCCATATTTGGCTTAAGGAACTTTATCTGTGCTCATTTCAATCTCTGGTTTTATGCAGCACCCCAACTCACCTTTACCCTTAAGCAAGCATAAGTTGGTTTTCTAAATTTGAGACCCTGTTGTGTTCTGTAATTCAGTTCCTGTGTAGCCAAGTTTACATTCCGTGTATTACTGATATCTTATGATGTTTCTTTTTCTGTGTGACTTATTTCAGTTAGAATCATCATACCTGAATCCACTCATTGTGCTGCTAAGTGCCTGATGACATAGATTTCATTGCTGAGTGATATTGCTTTGTAAGTAAATACCACAACTTCTTTATCCATTTTTCACTTTCTGCGATGTTGAACTTGTACTGTAAACGAGGTTCTTGTAAACAGAGGCGTCCCAAAGTTTGGGGTGGCTGTGTCTTTTTGATTTTAATTTCCCTAATCTATAGGACCATAAGTGGCAGTGCCCTAGGCTCTGTTGCTTTGTTTTTTAGATGTTTCAGGAAACACCATACACTTCTCCCGAGTGGTTGTTGGCAATTTACATCCCGCCCTTCAGCATAACAAGACTCCCAGTTCTCCATGGCCTGTCCTGCCTTTCTGGATTTTACACTTTTTTCAGATGGCCCTTTTGACCGGGGGGAAGTGAGACTTCATTGTAGTGCAGATTTCCTTTGCAAGCTTGCTTGGTTGGCCAAAAAGGGCGTATGCGTTTTTTCCTGAATATATTCAGGAAAAAACGCATACGCCCTTTTTGGCCAAGTGCATCATTGTGGACGTTCTGCCTCTTTTCCTATGCTTTCAATGCAATTCCAGTCTACCTCCTGAAATCGGTTTCCTGCAATTCTGCCCCGCTTTCAAGTCCTCTTTGCAGCCTTACTTCAGTCTATTTTTGGACGACAGCTGTCATTTATAACTCTGCAGGTTTGTGAATTACAGTGCCCCTGAGCTCCTTTCTTCAACTCGCTTTCTTTTGAGCTGGCCGCAACACCGCAGGATGGCTTCAGGCCCTAATCTGGTTCCGGCACGGCACGCTGAGCCTTTGGTTATTTCCTCTTCCTGGTGGGAAATGAGAGTTAAATTTGCCCATCCAGACACCTCCAGCTAGCCTCTCATTGGTTCTCGCTATTCCTGTTCATCTTCCGCAGAAATTGCAAACTGGGCCAAACAGGAGGTTAAAGGCGCTGACTCTCCAAGTGGGGAGAGTGTTAGTAAAGCATCTGGAATGTTGCACCCGAGTACCAGGGGAGGAAAACTGAGACATATTTGAACACGTCTCTCGTTCACATGGTTGATCATACCTGGGTTCCACGTGCATGTTTTAGCTGAAGGAAGAATACCTTAAACCTGGAGAGTTGAGACCCGTGTAATGGGTATCATGCAATATGACTTCAAAGGGTCTTCATTTGCTCACCGAACTTCTCCAATCCTATCACTGCTGCGTTTATGCCCCTGTACACACGCTTGATTCTCTTTCGGAGACATAGCAATCCATAGGTTTTAAGATACTTACTAGTCAGGTACATTCTTAGGCGTTTAATATGCGGTGTTGAGTCCATTTCGTTGAGCAAGGAGTAGCTCTTGTCTATTCCATATTTGGCTTAAGGAACTTTATCTGTGCTCATTTCAATCTCTGGTTTTATGCAGCACCCCAACTCACCTTTACCCTTAAGCAAGCATAAGTTGGTTTTCTAAATTTGAGACCCTGTTCTGTTCTGTAATTCAGTTCCTGTGTAGTCAAGTTTACATTCCGTGTATTACTGATATCTTATGATGTTTCTTTTTCTGTGTGACTTATTTCAGTTAGAATCATCATACCTGAATCCACTCATTGTGCTGCTAAGTGCCTGATGACATAGATTTCATTGCTGAGTGATATTGCTTTGTAAGTAAATACCACAACTTCTTTATCCATTTTTCACTTTCTGCGATGTTGAACTTGTACTGTAAACGAGGTTCTTGTAAACAGAGGCGTCCCAAACTTTGGGGTGGCTGTGTCTTTTTGATTTTAATTTCCCTAAGCTATAGGACCATAAGTGGCAGTGCCCTAGGCTCTGTTGCTTTGTTTTTTAGATGTTTCAGGAAACACCATACACTTCTCCCGAGTGGTTGTTGGCAATTTACATCCCGCCCTTCAGCATAACAAGGCTCCCAGTTCTCCATGGCCTGTCCTGCCTTTCTGGATTTTACACTTTTTTCAGATGGCCCTTTTGACCGGGGGGAAGTGAGACTTCATTGTAGTGCAGATTTCCTTTGCAAGCTTGCTTGGTTGGCCAAAAAGGGCGTATGCGTTTTTTCCTGAATATATTCAGGAAAAAACGCATACGCCCTTTTTGGCCAAGTGCATCATTGTGGACGTTCTGCCTCTTTTCCTATGCTTTCAATGCAATTCCAGTCTACCTCCTGAAATCGGTTTCCTGCAATTCTGCCCCGCTTTCAAGTCCTCTTTGCAGCCTTACTTCAGTCTATTTTTGGACGATAGCTGTCATTTATAACTCTGCAGGTTTGTGAATTACAGTGCCCCTGAGCTCCTTTCTTCAACTCGCTTTCTTTTGAGCTGGCCGCAACACCGCAGGATGGCTTCAGGCCCTAATCTGGTTCCGGCACGGCACGCTGAGCCTTTGGTTATTTCCTCTTCCTGGTGGGAAATGAGAGTTAAATTTGCCCATCCAGACACCTCCAGCTAGCCTCTCATTGGTTCTCGCTATTCCTGTTCATCTTCCGCAGAAATTGCAAACTGGGCCAAACAGGAGGTTAAAGGCGCTGACTCTCCAAGTGGGGAGAGTGTTAGTAAAGCATCTGGAATGTTGCACCCGAGTACCAGGGGAGGAAAACTGAGACATATTTGAACACGTCTCTCGTTCACATGGTTGATCATACCTGGTTTCCACGTGCATGTTTTAGCTGAAGGAAGAATACCTTAAACCTGGAGAGTTGAGACCCGTGTAATGGGTATCATGCAATATGACTTCAAAGGGTCTTCATTTGCTCACCGAACCTCTCCAATCCTATCACTGCTGCGTTTATGCCCCTGTACACACGCTTGATTCTCTTTCGGAGACATAGCAATCCATAGGTTTTAAGATACTTACTAGTCAGGTACATTCTTAGGCGTTTAATATGCGGTGTTGAGTCCATTTCGTTGAGCAAGGAGTAGCTCTTGTCTATTCCATATTTGGCTTAAGGAACTTTATCTGTGCTCATTTCAATCTCTGGTTTTATGCAGCACCCCAACTCACCTTTACCCTTAAGCAAGCATAAGTTGGTTTTCTAAATTTGAGACCCTGTTCTGTTCTGTAATTCAGTTCCTGTGTAGTCAAGTTTACATTCCGTGTATTACTGATATCTTATGATGTTTCTTTTTCTGTGTGACTTATTTCAGTTAGAATCATCATACCTGAATCCACTCATTGTGCTGCTAAGGGCCTGATGACATAGATTTCATTGCTGAGTGATATTGCTTTGTAAGTAAATACCACAACTTCTTTATCCATTTTTCACTTTCTGCGATGTTGAACTTGTACTGTAAACGAGGTTCTTGTAAACAGAGGCGTCCCAAAGTTTGGGGTGGCTGTGTCTTTTTGATTTTAATTTCCCTAAGCTATAGGACCATAAGTGGAAGTGCCCTAGGCTCTGTTGCTTTGTTTTTTAGATGTTTCAGGAAACACCATACACTTCTCCCGAGTGTCTGTTGGCAATTTACATCCCGCCCATCAGCATGACAAGGCTCCCAGTTCTCCAAGGCCTGTCCTGCCTTTCTGGATTTTACACTTTTTTCAGATGGCCCTTTTGACCGGGGGGAAGTGAGACTTCATTGTAGTGCAGATTTCCTTTGCAAGCTTGCTTGGCTGGCCAAAAAGGGCGTATGCGTTTTTTCCTGAATATATTCAGGAAAAAACGCATACGCCCTTTTTGGCCAAGTGCATCATTGTGGACGTTCTGCCTCTTTTCCTATGCTTTCAATGCAATTCCAGTCTACCTCCTGAAATCGGTTTCCTGCAATTCTGCCCCGCTTTCAAGTCCTCTTTGCAGCCTTACTTCAGTCTATTTTTGGACGATAGCTGTCATTTATAACTCTGCAGGTTTGTGAATTACAGTGCCCCTGAGCTCCTTTCTTCAACTCGCTTTCTTTTGAGCTGGCCGCAACACCGCAGGATGGCTTCAGGCCCTAATCTGGTTCCGGCACGGCACGCTGAGCCTTTGGTTATTTCCTCTTCCTGGTGGGAAATGAGAGTTAAATTTGCCCATCCAGACACCTCCAGCTAGCCTCTCATTGGTTCTCACTATTCCTGTTCATCTTCCGCAGAAATTGCAAACTGGGCCAAACAGGAGGTTAAAGGCGCTGACTCTCCAAGTGGGGAGAGTGTTAGTAAAGCATCTGGAATGTTGCACCCGAGTACCAGGGGAGGAAAACTGAGACATATTTGAACACGTCTCTCGTTCACATGGTTGATCATACCTGGGTTCCACGTGCATGTTTTAGCTGAAGGAAGAATACCTTAAACCTGGAGAGTTGAGACCCGTGTAATGGGTATCATGCAATATGACTTCAAAGGGTCTTCATTTGCTCACCGAACCTCTCCAATCCTATCACTGCTGCGTTTATGCCCCTGTACACACGCTTGATTCTCTTTCGGAGACATAGCAATCCATAGGTTTTAAGATACTTACTAGTCAGGTACATTCTTAGGCGTTTAATATGCGGTGTTGAGTCCATTTCGTTGAGCAAGGAGTAGCTCTTGTCTATTCCATATTTGGCTTAAGGAACTTTATCTGTGCTCATTTCAATCTCTGGTTTTATGCAGCACCCCAACTCACCTTTACCCTTAAGCAAGCATAAGTTGGTTTTCTAAATTTGAGACCCTGTTCTGTTCTGTAATTCAGTTCCTGTGTAGTCAAGTTTACATTCCGTGTATTACTGATATCTTATGATGTTTCTTTTTCTGTGTGACTTATTTCAGTTAGAATCATCATACCTGAATCCACTCATTGTGCTGCTAAGGGCCTGATGACATAGATTTCATTGCTGAGTGATATTGCTTTGTAAGTAAATACCACAACTTCTTTATCCATTTTTCACTTTCTGCGATGTTGAACTTGTACTGTAAACGAGGTTCTTGTAAACAGAGGCGTCCCAAAGTTTGGGGTGGCTGTGTCTTTTTGATTTTAATTTCCCTAAGCTATAGGACCATAAGTGGCAGTGCCCTAGGCTCTGTTGCTTTGTTTTTTAGATGTTTCAGGAAACACCATACACTTCTCCGGAGTGTCTGTTGGCAATTTACATCCCGCCCATCAGCATAACAAGGCTCCCAGTTCTCCAAGGCCTGTCCTGCCTTTCTGGATTTTACACTTTTTTCAGATGGCCCTTTTGACCGGGGGGAAGTGAGACTTCATTGTAGTGCAGATTTCCTTTGCAAGCTTGCTTGGTTGGCCAAAAAGGGCGTATGCGTTTTTTCCTGAATATATTCAGGAAAAAACGCATACGCCCTTTTTGGCCAAGTGCATCATTGTGGACGTTCTGCCTCTTTTCCTATGCTTTCAATGCAATTCCAGTCTACCTCCTGAAATCGGTTTCCTGCAATTCTGCCCCGCTTTCAAGTCCTCTTGGCAGCCTTACTTCAGTATATTTTGGACGATAGCTGTCATTTATAACTCTGCAGGTTTGTGAATTACAGTGCCCCTGAGCTCCTTTCTTCAACTCGCTTTCTTGTGAGCTGGCCGCAACACCGCAGGATGGCTTCAGGCCCTAATCTGGTTCCGGCCCGGCATGCTGAGCCTTTGGTTAATTCCTCTTCCTGGTGGGAAATGAGAGTTAAATTTGCCCGTCCAGACACCTGCAGCTAGCCTCTCATTGGTTCTCGCTATTCCTGTTCATCTTCCGCAGAAATTGCAAACTGGGCGAAACAGGAGGTTAAAGGGACTGACTCTCCAAGTCGGGAGAGTGTTAGTAAAGAGTCTGGAGTGTTGCACCCGAGTACCAGGGTAGGAAAACTGAGACATATTTGAACACGTCTCCCGTTCACATGGTTGATCATACTCTGGGTTCCACATGCATGTTTTAGCTGAAGGAAGAATACCTTAAACCTGGAGAGTTGAGACCCGTGGAATGGGTACCGTGCAATATGACTTCAAAGGGTCTTCATTTGCTCACCGAACCTCTCCAATCCTATCACTGCTGCATTTATGCCCCTGTACACACGCTTGATTCTCTTTTGGAGACATAGCAATCCATAGGTTTTAAGATACTTACTAGTCAGGTACATTCTTAGGCGTTTAATATGGGGTTTTGAGTCCATTTCGTTGAGCAAGGAGTAGCTCTTGTCTATTCCATATTTGGCTTAAGGAACTTTATCTGTGCTCATTTCAATCTCTGGTTTTATGCAGCACCCCAACTCACCTTTACCCTTAAGCAAGCATAAGTTGGTTTTCTAAATTTGAGACCCTGTTCTGTTTTGGAATGCAGTTCCTGTGTAGCCAAGTTTACATTCCGTGTATTAGTGATATCTTATGATGTTTCTTTTTCTGTGTGACTTATTTCAGTTAGAATCATCGTACCTGAATCCACTCATTGTGTTGCTAAGGGCCTGATGACATAGATTTCATTGCTGAGTGATATTGCTTTGTAAGTAAATACCACAACTTCTTTATCCATTTTTCACTTTCTGCGATGTTGAACTTGTACTGTAAACGAGGTTCTTGTAAACAGAGGCGTCCCAAACTTTGGGGTGGCTGTGTCTTTTTGATTTTAATTTCCCTAAGCTATAGGACCATAAGTGGAAGTGCCCTAGGCTCTGTTGCTTTGTTTTTTAGATGTTTCAGGAAACACCATCCACTTCTCCCGAGTGTCTGTTGGCAATTTACATCCCGCCCATCAGCATAACAAGGCTCCCAGTTCTCCATGGCCTGTCCTGCCTTTCTGGATTTTACACTTTTTTCAGATGGCCCTTTTGACCGGGGGGAAGTGAGACTTCATTGTAGTGCAGATTTCCTTTGCAAGCTTGCTTGGTTGGCCAAAAAGGGCGTATGCGTTTTTTCCTGAATATATTCAGGAAAAAACGCATACGCCCTTTTTGGCCAAGTGCATCATTGTGGACGTTCTGCCTCTTTTCCTATGCTTTCAATGCAATTCCCGTCTACCTCCTGAAATCGGTTTCCTGCAATTCTGCCCCGCTTTCAAGTCCTCTTTGCAGCCTTACTTCAGTCTATTTTTGGACGATAGCTGTCATTTATAACTCTGCAGGTTTGTGAATTACAGTGCCCCTGAGCTCCTTTCTTCAACTCGCTTTCTTGTGAGCTGGCCGCAACACCGCAGGATGGCTTCAGGCCCTAATCTGGGTCCGGCCTGGTATGCAGAGCCTTTGGTTAATTCCTCTTCCTGGTGGGAAATGAGAGTTAAATTTGCCCGTCCAGACACCTCCAGCTAGCCTCTCATTGGTTCTCGCTATTCCTGTTCAGCTTCCGCAGAAATTGCAAACTGGGCCAAACAGGAGGTTAAAGGGACTGACTCTCCAAGTCGGGAGAGTGTTAGTAAAGCGTCTGGAATGTTGCACCCGAGTACCAGGGGAGGAAAACTGAGACATATTTGAACACGTCTCCCGATCACATGGTTGATCATACTCTAGGTTCCACATGCATGTTTTAGCTGAAGGAAGAATACCTTAAACATGGGTAGTTGAAACCCGTGGAATGGGTACCATGCAATATGACTTCAAAGGGTCTTCATTTGCTCACCGAACCTCTCCAATCCTATCACTGCTGCGTTTATGCCCCTGTACACATGCTTGATTCTCTTTCGGAGACATAGCAATCAATAGGTTTTAAGATACTTACTAGTCAGGTACATTCTTAGGCGTTTAATATGGGGTTTTGAGTCCATTTCGTTGAGCAAGGAGTAGCTCTTGTCTATTCTATATTTGGCTTAAGGAACTTTATCTGTGCTCATTTCAATCTCTGGTTTTATGCAGCACCCCAACTCACCTTTCCCCTTAAGCAAGCATAAGTTGGTTTTCTAAATTTGAGACCCTGTTCTGTTTTGGAATGCAGTTCCTGTATAGCCAAGTTTACATTCCGTGTATTAGTGATATATTATGATGTTTCTTTTTCTGTGTGACTTATTTCAGTTAGAATCATCGTACCTGAATCCACTCATTGTGTTGCTAAGGGCCTGATGACATAGATTTCATTGCTGAGTGATATTGCTTTGTAAGTAAATACCACAACTTCTTTATCCATTTTTCACTTTCTGCGATGTTGAACTTGTACTGTAAACGAGGTTCTTGTAAACAGAGGCGTCCCAAACTTTGGGGTGGCTGTGTCTTTTTGATTTTAATTTCCCTAAGCTATAGGACCATAAGTGGAAGTGCCCTAGGCTCTGTTGCTTTGTTTTTTAGATGTTTCAGGAAACACCATCCACTTCTCCCGAGTGTCTGTTGGCAATTTACATCCCGCCCATCAGCATAACAAGGCTCCCAGTTCTCCATGGCCTGTCCTGCCTTTCTGGATTTTACACTTTTTTCAGATGGCCCTTTTGACCGGGGGGAAGTGAGACTTCATTGTAGTGCAGATTTCCTTTTCAAGCTTGCTTGGTTGGCCAAAAAGGGCGTATGCGTTTTTTCCTGAATATATTCAGGAAAAAACGCATACGCCCTTTTTGGCCAAGTGCATCATTGTGGACGTTCTGCCTCTTTTCCTATGCTTTCAATGCAATTCCCGTCTACCTCCTGAAATCGGTTTCCTGCAATTCTGCCCCGCTTTCAAGTCCTCTTGGCAGCCTTACTTCAGTCTATTTTTGGACGATAGCTGTCATTTATAACTCTGCAGGTTTGTGAATTGCAGTGCCCCTGAGCTCCTTTCTTCAACTGGCTTTCTTGTGACCTGGCCGCAACACCGCAGGATGGCTTCAGGCCCTAATCTGGTTCCGGCCTGGCATGCAGAGCCTTTGGTTAATTCCTCTTCCTGGTGGGAAATGAGAGTTAAATTTGCCCGTCCAGACACCTGCAGCTAGCCTCTCATTGGTTCTCGCTATTCCTGTTCATCTTCCGCAGAAATTGCAAACTGGGCCAAACAGGAGGTTAAAGGGACTGACTCTCCAAGTCGGGAGAGTGTTAGTAAAGCGTCTGGAATGTTGCACCCGAGTACCAGGGGAGGAAAACTGAGACATATTTGAACACGTCTCCCGATCACATGGTTGATCATACTCTAGGTTCCACATGCATGTTTTAGCTGAAGGAAGAATACCTTAAACCTGGGTAGTTGAAACCTGTGGAATGGGTACCATGCAATATGACTTCAAAGGGTCTTCATTTGCTCACCGAACCTCTCCAATCCTATCATTGCTGCGTTTATGCCCCTGTACACATGCTTGATTCTCTTTCGGAGACATAGCAATCCATAGGTTTTAAGATACTTACTAGTCAGGTACATTCTTAGGCGTTTAATATGGGGTGTTGAGTCCATTTGGTTGAGCAAGGAGTAGCTCTTGTCTATTCCATATTTGGCTTAAGGAACATTATCTGTGCTCATTTCAATCTCTGGTTTTATGCAGCACCCCAACTCACCTTTACCCTTAAGCAAGCATAAGTTGGTTTTCTAAATTTGAGACCCTGTTCTGTTCTGTAATTCAGTTCCTGTGTAGCCAAGTTTACATTCCATTTATTACTGATATCTTATGATGTTTCTTTTTCTGTGTGACTTATTTCAGTTAGAATCATCATACCTGAATCCACTCATTGTGCTGCTAAGGGCCTGATGACACAGATTTCATTGCTGAGTGATATTGCTTTGTAAGTAAATACCACAACTTCTTTATCCATTTTTCACTTTCTGCGATGTTGAACTTGTACTGTAAACGAGGTTCTTGTAAACAGAGCCGTTCCAAACTTTGGGGTGGCTGTGTCTTTTTGATTTTAATTTCCCTAAGCTATAGGACCATAAGTGGAAGTGCCCTAGGTTCTGTTGCTTTGTTTTTTAGATGTTTCAGGAAACACCATACACTTCTCCCGAGTGGTTGTTGGCAGTTTACATCCCGCCCATCAGCATAACAAGGCTCCCAGTTCTCCATGGCCTGTCCTGCCTTTCTGGATTTTACACTTTTTTCAGATGGCCCTTTTGACCGGGGGGAATGAGACTTCATTGTAGTGCAGATTTCCTTTGCAAGCTTGCTTGGTTGGCCAAAAAGGGCGTATGCGTTTTTTCCTGAATATATTCAGGAAAAAACGCATACGCCCTTTTTGGCCAAGTGCATCATTGTGGACGTTCTGCCTCTTTTCCTATGCTTTCAATGCAATTCCAGTCTACCTCCTGAAATCGGTTTCCTGCAATTCTGCCCCGCTTTCAAGTCCTCTTGGCAGCCTTACTTCAGTCTATTTTTGGACGATAGCTGTCATTTATAACTCTGCAGGTTTGTGAATTACAGTGCCCCTGAGCTCCTTTCTTCAACTCGCTTTCTTGTGAGCTGGCCGCAACACCGCAGGATGGCTTCAGGCCCTAATCTGGTTCCGGCACGGCACGCTGAGCCTTTGGTTATTTCCTCTTCCTGGTGGGAATGAGAGTTAAATTTGCCCGTCCAGACACCTCCAGCTAGTCTCTCATTGGTTCTCGCTATTCCTGTTCATCTTCCGCAGAAATTGCAAACTGGGCCAAACAGGAGGTTAAAGGCGCTGACTCTCCAAGTGGGGAGAGTGTTAGTAAAGCGTCTGGAATGTTGCACCCGAGTACCAGGGGAGGAAAACTGAGACATATTTGAACACGTCTCCCGTTCACATGGTTGATCATACTTGGGTTCCACATGCATGTTTTAGCTGAAGGAAGAATACCTTAAACCTGTGTAGTTGAAACCCGTGGAATGGGTACCATGCAATATGACTTCAAAGGGTCTTCATTTGCTCACCGAACCTCTCCAATCCTATCACTGCTGCGTTTATGCCCCTGTACACATGCTTGATTCTCTTTCGGAGACATAGCAATCCATAGGTTTTAAGATACTTACTAGTCAGGTACATTCTTAGGTGTTTAATATGGGGTGTTGAGTCCATTTCGTTGAGCAAGGAGTAGCTCTTGTCTATTCCATATTTGGCTTAAGGAACTTTATTGTGCTCATTTCAATCTCTGGGTTTATGCAGCACCCCAACTCACCTTTACCCTTAAGCAAGCATAAGTTGGTTTTCTAAATTTGAGACCCTGTTCTGTTCTGTCATTCAGTTCCTGTGTAGCCAAGTTTACAATCCGTGTATTACTGATATCTTATGATGTTTCTTTTTCTGTGTGACTTATTTCAGTTAGAATCATCATACCTGAATCCACTCATTGTGCTGCTAAGGGCCTGATGACACAGATTTCATTGCTGAATGATATTGCTTTGTAAGTAAATACCACAACTTCTTTATCCATTTTTCACTTTTTGCGATGTTGAACTTGTACTGTAAACGAGGTTCTTGTAAACAGAGCCGTTCCAAACTTTGGGGTGGCTGTGTCTTTTTGATTTTAATTTCCCTAAGCTATAGGACCATAAGTGGAAGTGCCCTAGGTTCTGTTGCTTTGTTTTTTAGATGTTTCAGGAAACACCATACACTTCTCCCGAGTGGTTGTTGGCAATTTACATCCCGCCCATCAGCATAACAAGGCTCCCAGTTCTCCATGGCCTGTCCTGCCTTTCTGCATTTTACACTTTTTTCAGATGGCCCTTTTGACCGGGGGGAATGGGACTTCATTGTAGTGCAGATTTCCTTTGCAAGCTTGCTTGGTTGGCCAAAAAGGGCGTATGCGTTTTTTCCTGAATATATTCAGGAAAAAACGCATACGCCCTTTTTGGCCAAGTGCATCATTGTGGACGTTCTGCCTCTTTTCCTATGCTTTCAATGCAATTCCAGTCTACCTCCTGAAATCGGTTTCCTGCAATTCTGCCCCGCTTTCAAGTCCTCTTGGCAGCCTTACTTCAGTATATTTTTGGACGATAGCTGTCATTTATAACTCTGCAGGTTTGTGAATTACAGTGCCCCTGAGCTCCTTTCTTCAACTCGCTTTCTTGTGAGCTGGCCGCAACACCGCAGGATGGCTTCAGGCCCTAATCTGGTTCCGGCACGGCACGCTGAGCCTTTGGTTATTTCCTCTTCCTGGTGGGAAATGAGAGTTAAATTTGCCCGTCCAGACACCTCCAGCTAGTCTCTCATTGGTTCTCGCTATTCCTGTTCATCTTCCGCAGAAATTGCAAACTGGGCCAAACAGGAGGTTAAAGGCGCTGACTCTCCAAGTGGGGAGAGTGTTAGTAAAGCGTCTGGAATGTTGCACCCGAGTACCAGGGGAGGAAAACTGAGACATATTTGAACACGTCTCCCGTTCACATGGTTGATCATACTCTAGGTTCCACATGAATGTTTTAGCTGAAGGAAGAATACCTTAAACCTGGGTAGTTGAAACCCGTGGAATGGGTACCATGCAATATGACTTCAAAGGGTCTTCATTTGCTCACCGAACCTCTCCAATCCTATCACTGCTGCATTTATGCCCCTGTACACATGCTTGAATCTCTTTCGGAGACATAGCAATCCATAGGTTTTAAGATACTTACTAGTCAGGTACATTCTTAGGCGTTTAATATGCGGTGTTGAGTCCATTTTGTTGAGCAAGGAGTAGCTCTTGTGTATTCCATATTTGGCTTAAGGAACTTTATCTGTGCTCATTTCAATCTCTGGTTTTATGCAGCACCCCAACTCACCTTTACCCTTAAGCAAGCATAAGTTGGTTTTCTAAATTTGAGACCCTGTTCTGTTCTGTAATTCAGTTCCTGTGTAGCCAAGTTTACATTCCGTGTATTACTGATATCTTATGATGTGTCTTTTTCTGTGTGACTTATTTCAGTTAGAATCATCATACCTGAATCCACTCATTGTGCTCCTAAGGGCCTGATGACATAGATTTCATTGCTGAGTGATATTGCTTTGTAAGTAAATACCACAACTTCTTTATCCATTTTTCACTTTCTGCGATGTTGAACTTGTACTGTAAACGAGGTTCTTGTAAACAGAGGCGTCCCAAAGTTTGGGGTGGCTGTGTCTTTTTGATTTTAATTTCCCTAAGCTATAGGACCATAAGTGGCAGTGCCCTAGGCTCTGTTGCTTTGTTTTTTAGATGTTTCAGGAAACACCATACACTTCTCCCGAGTGTCTGTTGGCAATTTACATCCCGCCCATCAGCATAACAAGGCTCCCAGTTCTCCATGGCCTGTCCTGCCTTTCTGGATTTTACACTTTTTTCAGATGGCCCTTTTGACCGGGGGGAAGTGAGACTTCATTGTAGTGCAGATTTCCTTTGCAAGCTTGCTTGGTTGGCCAAAAAGTGCGTATGCGTTTTTTCCTGAATATATTCAGGAAAAAACGCATACGCCCTTTTTGGCCAAGTGCATCATTGTGGACGTTCTGCCTCTTTTCCTATGCTTTCAATGCAATTCCAGTCTACCTTCTGAAATCGGTTTCCTGCAATTCTGCCCCGCTTTCAAGTCCTCTTGGCAGCCTTACTTCAGTCTATTTTTGGACGATAGCTGTCATTTATAACTCTGCAGGTTTGTGAATTACAGTGCCCCTGAGCTCCTTTCTTCAACTCGCTTTCTTTTGAGCTGGCCGCAACATCGCAGGATGACTTCAGGCCCTAATCTGGTTCCGGAACGGCACGCTGAGCCTTTGGTTAATTCCTCTTCCTGGTGGGAAATGAGAGTTAAATTTGCCCGTCCAGACACCTCCAGCTAGCCTCTCATTGGTTCTCGCTATTCCTGTTCATCTTCCGCAGAAATTGCAAACTGGGCCAAACAGGAGTTTAAAGGGACTGACTCTCCAAGTCGGGAGAGTGTTAGTAAAGCGTCTGGAATGTTGCACCCGAGTACCAGGGTACGAAAACTGGGACATACTTGAACACGTCTCCCGATCACATGGTTGATCATACTCTAGGTTCCACATGCATGTTTTAGCTGAAGGAAGAATACCTTAAACCTGGGTAGTTGAAACCCGTGGAATGGGTACCATGCAATATGACTTCAAAGGGTCTTCATTTGCTCACCGAACCTCTCCAATCCTATCACTGCTGCGTTTATGCCCCTGTACACATGCTTGATTCTCTTTCGGAGACATAGCAATCCATAGGTTTTAAGATACTTACTAGTCAGGTACATTCTTAAGCGTTTAATATGGGGTTTTGAGTCCATTTCGTTGAGCAAGGAGTAGCTCTTGTCTATTCCATATTTGGCTTAAGGAACTTTATCTGTGCTCATTTCAATCTCTGGTTTTATGCAGCACCCCAACTCACCTTTTCCCTTAAGCAAGCATAAGTTGGTTTTCTAAATTTGAGACCCTGTTCTGTTCTGTAATTCAGTTCCTGTGTAGCCAAGTTTACATTCCGTGTATTACTGATATCTTATGATGTTTCTTTTTCTGTGTGACTTATTTCAGTTAGAATCATCATACCTGAATCCACTCATTGTGCTGCTAAGGGCCTGATGACACAGATTTCATTGATTGGTGATATTGCTTTGTAAGTAAATACCACAACTTCTTTATCCATTTTTCACTTTCTGCGATGTTGAACTTGTACTGTAAACGAGGTTCTTGTAAACAGAGCCGTTCCAAACTTTGGGGTGGCTGTGTCTTTTTGATTTTAATTTCCCTAAGCTATAGGACCATAAGTGGAAGTGCCCTAGGCTCTGTTGCTTTGTTTTTTAGATGTTTCAGGAAACACCATACACTTCTCCTGAGTGTCTGTTGGCAATTTACATCCCGCCCATCAGCATAACAAGGCTCCCAGTTCTCCATGGCCTGTCCTGCCTTTCTGGATTTTACACTTTTTTCAGATGGCCCTTTTGACCGGGGGGAAGTGAGACTTCATTGTAGTGCAGATTTCCTTTGCAAGTTTGCTTGGTTGGCCAAAAAGGGCGTATGCGTTTTTTCCTGAATATATTCAGGAAAAAACGCATACGCCCTTTTTGGCCAAGTGCATCATTGTGGACGTTCTGCCTCTTTTCCTATGCTTTCAATGCAATTCCAGTCTACCTCCTGAAATCGGTTTCCTGCAATTCTGCCCCGCTTTCAAGTCCTCTTGGCAGCCTTACTTCAGTCTATTTTTGGACGATAGCTGTCATTTATAACTCTGCAGGTTTGTGAATTACAGTGCCCCTGAGCTCCTTTCTTCAACTCGCTTTCTTTTGAGCTGGCCGCAACACCGCAGGATGGCTTCAGGCCCTAATCTGGTTCCGGCACGGCACGCTGAGGCTTTGGTTATTTCCTCTTCCTGGTGGGAAATGAGTGTTAAATTTGCCTGTCCAGACACCTCCAGCTAGCCTCTCATTGGTTCTCGCTATTCCTGTTCATCTTCCGCAGAAATTGCAAACTGGGCCAAACAGGAGGTTAAAGGCGCTGACTCTCCAAGTGGGGAGAGTGTTAGTAAAGCGTCTGGAATGTTGCACCCGAGTACCAGGGGAGGAAAACTGAGACATATTTGAACACGTCTCTCGTTCACATGGTTGATCATACTCTGGGTAACACATGCATGTTTTAGCTGAAGGAAGAATACCTTAAACCTGGAGAGTTGAGACCCGTGTAATGGGTACTATGCAATATGACTTCAAAGGGTCTTCATTTGCTCCCCGAACCTCTCCAATCCTATCACTGCTGCGTTCATGCCCCTGTACACACGCTTGATTCTCTTTCGGAGACATAGCAATCCATAGGTTTTAAGATACTTACTAGTCAGGTACATTCTTAGGCGTTTAATATGCGGTGTTGTGTCCATTTCGTTGAGCAAGGAGTAGCTCTTGTCTATTCCATATTTGGCTTAAGGAACTTTATCTGTGCTCATTTCAATCTCTGGTTTTATGCAGCACCCCAACTCACCTTTAACCTTAAGCAAGCATAAGTTGGTTTTCTAAATTTGAGACCCTGTTCTGTTCTGTAATTCAGTTCCTGTGTAGCCAAGTTTACATTCCGTGTATTACTGATATCTTATGATGTTTCTTTTTCTGTGTGACTTATTTCAGTTAGAATCATCATACCTGAATCCACTCATTGTGCTGCTAAGGGCCTGATGACACAGATTTCATTGATTGGTGATATTGCTTTGTAAGTAAATACCACAACTTCTTTATCCATTTTTCACTTTCTGCGATGTTGAACTTGTACTGTAAACGAGGTTCTTGTAAACAGAGCCGTTCCAAACTTTGGGGTGGCTGTGTCTTTTTGATTTTAATTTCCCTAAGCTATAGGACCATAAGTGGCAGTGCCCTAGGCTCTGTTGCTTTGTTTTTTAGATGTTTCAGGAAACACCATACACTTCTCCTGAGTGTCTGTTGGCAATTTACATCCCGCCCATCAGCATAACAAGGCTCCCAGTTCTCCATGGCCTGTCCTGCCTTTCTGGATTTTACACTTTTTTCAGATGGCCCTTTTGACCGGGGGGAAGTGAGACTTCATTGTAGTGCAGATTTCCTTTGCAAGTTTGCTTGGTTGGCCAAAAAGGGCGTATGCGTTTTTTCCTGAATATATTCAGGAAAAAACGCATACGCCCTTTTTGGCCAAGTGCATCATTGTGGACGTTCTGCCTCTGTTTCCTATGCTTTCAATGCAATTCCAGTCTACCTCCTGAAATCGGTTTCCTGCAATTCTGCCCCGCTTTCAAGTCCTCTTGGCAGCCTTACTTCAGTCTATTTTTGGACGATAGCTGTCATTTATAACTCTGCAGTTTGTGAATTACAGTGCCCCTGAGCTCCTTTCTTCAACTCACTTTCTTGTGACCTGGCCGCAACACTGCAGGATGGCTTCAGGCCCTAATCTGGTTCCGGCCCGGCATGCTGAGCCTTTGGTTAATTCCTCTTCCTGGTGGGAAATGAGAGTTAAATTTGCCCGTCCAGACACCTGCAGCTAGCCTCTCATTGGTTCTCACTATTCCTGTTCATCTTCCGCAGAAATTGCAAACTGGGCCAAACAGGAGGTTAAAGGGACTGACTCTCCAAGTCGGGAGAGTGTTAGTAAAGCGTCTGGAGTGTTGCACCCGAGTACCAGGGTAGGAAAACTGAGACATATTTGAACACGTCTCCCGTTCACATGGTTGATCATACTCTGGGTTCCACATGCATGTTTTAGCTGAAGGAAGAATACCTTAAACCTGGAGAGTTGAGACCCGTGGAATGGGTACCGTGCAATATGACTTCAAAGGGTCTTCATTTGCTCCCCGAACCTCTCCAATCCTATCACTGCTGCATTTATGCCCCTGTACACACGCTTGATTCTCTTTTGGAGACATAGCAATCCATAGGTTTTAAGATACTTACTAGTCAGGTACATTCTTAGGCGTTTAATATGGGGTTTTGAGTCCATTTCGTTGAGCAAGGAGTAGCTCTTGTCTATTCCATATTTGGCTTAAGGAACTTTATCTGTGCTCATTTCAATCTCTGGTTTTATGCAGCACCTCAACTCACCTTTCCCCTTAAGCAAGCATAAGTTGGTTTTCTAAATTTCAGACCCTGTTCTGTTTTGGAATGCAGTTCCTGTGTAGCCAAGTTTACATTCCGTGTATTAGTGATATCTTATGATGTTTCTTTTTCTGTGTGACTTATTTCAGTTAGAATCATCGTACCTGAATCCACTCATTATGCTGCTACGGGCCTGATGACATAGATTTCATTGCTGAGTGATACTGCATTGTACGTAAGTACCACAAGTTCTTTATCCATTTTTCACTTTCTGTGATATTGAACTTGTACGGTAAACGAGGTTCTTTTAAACGGAGGCGTCCCAAACTTTGGGGTGGCTGTGTCTTTTTGATTTTAATTTCCCTAAGCTATAGGACCATAAGTGGAAGTGCCCTAGGCTCTGTTGCTTTGTTTTTTAGATGTTTCAGGAAACACCATACACTTATCCTGAGTGTCTGTTGGCAATTTACATCCCGCCCATCAGCATAACAAGGCTCCCAGTTCTCCATGGCCTGTCCTGCCTTTCTGGATTTTACACTTTTTTCAGATGGCCCTTTTGACCGGGGGGAAGTGAGACTTCATTGTAGTGCAGATTTCCTTTGCAAGTTTGCTTGGTTGGCCAAAAAGGGCGTATGCGTTTTTTCCTGAATATATTCAGGAAAAAACGCATACGCCCTTTTTGGCCAAGTGCATCATTGTGGACGTTCTGCCTCTTTTCCTATGCTTTCAATGCAATTCCAGTCTACCTCCTGAAATCGGTTTCCTGCAATTCTGCCCCGCTTTCAAGTCCTCTTGGCAGCCTTACTTCAGTCTATTTTTGGACGATAGCTGTCATTTATAACTCTGCAGGTTTGTGAATTACAGTGCCCCTGAGCTCCTTTCTTCAACTCGCTTTCTTGTGACCTGGCCGCAACACCGCAGGATGGCTTCAGGCCCTAATCTGGTTCCGGCCCGGCATGCTGAGCCTTTGGTTAATTCCTCTTCCTGGTGGGAAATGAGAGTTAAATTTGCCCGTCCAGACACCTGCAGCTAGCCTCTCATTGGTTCTCGCTATTCCTGTTCATCTTCCGCAGAAATTGCAAACTGGGCCAAACAGGAGGTTAAAGGGACTGACTCTCCAAGTCGGGAGAGTGTTAGTAAAGCGTCTGGAGTGTTGCACCCGAGTACCAGGGTAGGAAAACTGAGACATATTTGAACACGTCTCCCGTTCACATGGTTGATCATACTCTGGGTTCCACATGCATGTTTTAGCTGAAGGAAGAATACCTTAAACCTGGAGAGTTGAGACCCGTGGAATGGGTACCGTGCAATATGACTTCAAAGGGTCTTCATTTGCTCCCCGAACCTCTCCAATCCTATCACTGCTGCATTTATGCCCCTGTACACACGCTTGATTCTCTTTTGGAGACATAGCAATCCATAGGTTTTAAGATACTTACTAGTCAGGTACATTCTTAGGCGTTTAATATGGGGTTTTGAGTCCATTTCGTTGAGCAGGGAGTAGCTCTTGTCTATTCCATATTTGGCTTAAGGAACTTTATCTGTGCTCATTTCAATCTCTGGTTTTATGCAGCACCCCAACTCACCTTTACCCTTAAGCAAGCATAAGTTGGTTTTCTAAATTTGAGACCCTGTTCTGTTCTGTAATTCAGTTCCTGTGTAGCCAAGTTTACATTCCGTGTATTACTGATATCTTATGATGTTTCTTTTTCTGTGTGACTTATTTCAGTTAGAATCATCATACCTGAATCCACTCATTGTGCTGCTAAGGGCCTGATGACATAGATTTCATTGCTGAGTGATATTGCTTTGTAAGTAAATACCACAACTTCTTTATCCATTTTTCACTTTCTGCGATGTTGAACTTGTACTGTAAACGAGGTTCTTGTAAACAGAGCCGTTCCAAACTTTGGGGTGGCTGTGTCTTTTTGATTTTAATTTCCCTAAGCTATAGGACCATTAGTGGAAGTGCCCTAGGTTCTGTTGCTTTGTTTTTTAGATGTTTCAGGAAACACCATGCACTTCTCCTGAGTGTCTGTTGGCAATTTACATCCCGCCCATCAGCATAACAAGGCTCCCAGTTCTCCATGGCCTGTCCTGCCTTTCTGGATTTTACACTTTTTTCAGATGGCCCTTTTGACCGGGGGGAAGTGAGACTTCATTGTAGTGCAGATTTCCTTTGCAAGCTTGCTTGGTTGGCCAAAAAGGGCGTATGCGTTTTTTCCTGAATATATTCAGGAAAAAACGCATACGCCCTTTTTGGCCAAGTGCATCATTGTGGACGTTCTGCCTCTTTTCCTATGCTTTCAATGCAATTCCAGTCTACCTCCTGAAATCGGTTTCCTGCAATTCTGCCCCGCTTTCAAGTCCTCTTGGCAGCCTTACTTCAGTCTATTTTTGGACGATAGCTGTCATTTATAACTCTGCAGGTTTGTGAATTACAGTGCCCCTGAGCTCCTTTCTTCAACTCGCTTTCTTGTGACCTGGCCGCAACACCGCAGGATGGCTTCAGGCCCTAATCTGGTTCCAGCCCGGCATGCTGAGCCTTTGGTTAATTCCTCTTCCTGGTGGGAAATGAGAGTTAAATTTGCCCGTCCAGACACCTGCAGCTAGCCTCTCATTGGTTCTCGCTATTCCTGTTCATCTTCCGCAGAAATTGCAAACTGGGCCAAACAGGAGGTTAAAGGGACTGACTCTCCAAGTCGGGAGAGTGTTAGTAAAGCGTCTGGAGTGTTGCACCCGAGTACCAGGGTAGGAAAACTGAGACATATTTGAACACGTCTCCCGTTCACATGGTTGATCATACTCTGGGTTCCACATGCATGTTTTAGCTGAAGGAAGAATACCTTAAACCTGGAGAGTTGAGACCCGTGGAATGGGTACCGTGCAATATGACTTCAAAGGGTCTTCATTTGCTCCCCGAACCTCTCCAATCCTATCACTGCTGCATTTATGCCCCTGTACACACGCTTGATTCTCTTTTGGAGACATAGCAATCCATAGGTTTTAAGATACTTACTAGTCAGGTACATTCTTAGGCGTTTAATATGGGGTTTTGAGTCCATTTCGTTGAGCAAGGAGTAGCTCTTGTCTATTCCATATTTGGCTTAAGGAACTTTATCTGTGCTCATTTCAATCTCTGGTTTTATGCAGCACCTCAACTCACCTTTCCCCTTAAGCAAGCATAAGTTGGTTTTCTAAATTTGAGACCCTGTTCTGTTTTGGAATGCAGTTCCTGTGTAGCCAAGTTTACATTCCGTGTATTAGTGATATCTTATGATGTTTCTTTTTCTGTGTGACTTATT
Source organism: Stenella coeruleoalba (assembly GCF_951394435.1). NCBI lineage: Eukaryota > Metazoa > Chordata > Mammalia > Artiodactyla > Delphinidae > Stenella > Stenella coeruleoalba. The sequence goes on from NW_027646459.1 coordinate 2,080,951, forward strand.
TCAGTTAGAATCATCGTACCTGAATCCACTCATTATGCTGCTACGGGCCTGATGACATAGATTTCATTGCTGAGTGATACTGCATTGTACGTAAGTACCACAAGTTCTTTATCCATTTTTCACTTTCTGTGATATTGAACTTGTACGGTAAACGAGGTTCTTGTAAACGGAGGCGTCCCAAACTTTGGGGTGGCTGTGTCTTTTTGATTTTAATTTCCCTAAGCTATAGGACCATAAGTGGAAGTGCCCTAGGCTCTGTTGCTTTGTTTTTTAGATGTTTCAGGAAACACCATACACTTATCCTGAGTGTCTGTTGGCAATTTACATCCCGCCCATCAGCATAACAAGGCTCCCAGTTCTCCATGGCCTGTCCTGCCTTTCTGGATTTTACACTTTTTTCAGATGGCCCTTTTGACCGGGGGGAAGTGAGACTTCATTGTAGTGCAGATTTCCTTTGCAAGTTTGCTTGGTTGGCCAAAAAGGGCGTATGCGTTTTTTCCTGAATATATTCAGGAAAAAACGCATACGCCCTTTTTGGCCAAGTGCATCATTGTGGACGTTCTGCCTCTTTTTCTATGCTTTCAATGCAATTCCAGTCTACCTCCTGAAATCGGTTTCCTGCAATTCTGCCCCGCTTTCAAGTCCTCTTGGCAGCCTTACTTCAGTCTATTTTTGGACGATAGCTGTCATTTATAACTCTGCAGGTTTGTGAATTACAGTGCCCCTGAGCTCCTTTCTTCAACTTGCTTTCTTGTGACCTGGCCGCAACACCGCAGGATGGCTTCAGGCCCTAATCTGGTTCCGGCACGGCACGCTGAGCCTCTGGTTATTTCCTCTTCCTGGTGGGAAATGAGACTTAAATTTGCCCGTCCAGACACCTCCAGCTAGTCTCTCATTGGTTCTCGCTATTCCTGTTCATCTTCCGCAGAAATTGCAAACTGGGCCAAACAGGAGGTTAAAGGCGCTGACTCTCCAAGTGGGGAGAGTGTTAGTAAAGCGTCTGGAATATTGCACCCGAGTACCAGGGGAGGAAAACTGAGACATATTTGAACACGTCTCCCGATCACATGGTTGATCATACTCTGGGTTCCACATGCATGTTTTAGCTGAAGGAAGAATACCTAAAACCTGGGTAGTTGAAACCCGTGGAATGGGTACCATGCAATATGACTTCAAAGGGTCTTCATTTGCTCACCGAACCTCTCCAATCCTATCACTGCTGCGTTTATGCCCCTGTACACATGCTTGATTCTCTTTCGGAGACATAGCAATCCCTAGATTTTAAGATACTTACTAGTCAGGTACATTCTTAGGCGTTTAATATGCGGTGTTGAGTCCATTTCTTTGAGCAAGGAGTAGCTCTTGTCTATTCCATATTTGGCTTAAGGAACTTTATCTGTGCTCATTTCAATCTCTGGTTTTATGCAGCACCCCAACTCACCTTTCCCCTTAAGCAAGCATAAGTTGGTTTTCTAAATTTGAGACCCTGTTCTGTTCTATAATTCAGTTCCTGTGTAGCAAAGTTTACATTCCGTGTATTACTGATATCTTATGATGTTTCTTTTTCTGTGTGACTTATTTCACTTAGAATCATCATACCTGAATCCACTCATTGTGCTACTAAGGGCCTGATGACACAGATTTCATTGCTGAGTGATATTGCTTTGTAAGTAAATACCACAACTTCTTTATCCATTTTTCACTTTCTGCGATGTTGAACTTGTACTGTAAACGAGGTTCTTGTAAACAGAGGCGTCCCAAACTTTGGGGTGGCTGTGTCCTTTTGATTTTAAATTCCCTAAGCTATAGGAGCATAAGTGGCAGTGCCCTAGGCTCTGTTGCTTTGTTTTTTAGATGTTTCAGGAAACACCATACACTTCTCCCGAGTGGCTGTTGGCAATTTACATCCCGCCCATCAGCATAACAAGGCTCCCAGTTCTCCATGGCCTGTCCTACCTTTCTGGATTTTACACTTTTTTCAGATGGCCCTTTTGACCGGGGGGAAGTGAGACTTCATTGTAGTGCAGATTTCCTTTGCAAGCTTGCTTGGTTGGCCAAAAAGGGCGTATGCGTTTTTTCCTGAATATATTCAGGAAAAAACGCATACGCCCTTTTTGGCCAAGTGCATCATTGTGGACGTTCTGCCTCTTTTCCTATGCTTTCAATGCAATTCCAGTCTACCTCCTGAAATCGGTTTCCTGCAATTCTGCCCCGCTTTCAAGTCCTCTTGGCAGCCTTACTTCAGTCTATTTTTGGACGATAGCTGTCATTTATAACTCTGCAGGTTTGTGAATTACAGTGCCCCTGAGCTCCTTTCTTCAACTCGCTTTCTTGTGACCTGGCCGCAACACCGCAGGATGGCTTCAGGCCCTAATCTGGTTCCGGCCCGGCATGCTGAGCCTTTGGTTAATTCCTCTTCCTGGTGGGAAATGAGAGTTAAATTTGCCCATCCAGACACCTGCAGCTAGCCTCTCATTGGTTCTCGCTATTCCTGTTCATCTTCCGCAGAAATTGCAAACTGGGCCAAACAGGAGGTTAAAGGGACTGACTCTCCAAGTCGGGAGAGTGTTAGTAAAGCGTCTGGAATGTTGCACCCGAGTACCAGGGGAGGAAAACTGAGACATATTTGAACACGTCTCCCGATCACATGGTTGATCATACTCTAGGTTCCACATGCATGTTTTAGCTGAAGGAAGAATACCTTAAACCTGGGTAGTTGAAACCCGTGGAATGGGTACCATGCAATATGACTTCAAAGGGTCTTCATTTGCTCACCGAACCTCTCCAATCCTATCACTGCTGCGTTTATGCCCCTGTACACATGCTTGATTCTCTTTCGGAGACATAGCAATCCCTAGGTTTTAAGATACTTACTAGTCAGGTACATTCTTAGGCGTTTAATATGGGGTTTTGAGTCCATTTCGTTGAGCAAGGAGTAGCTCTTGTCTATTCCATATTTGGCTTAAGGAACTTTATCTGTGCTCATTTCAATCTCTGGTTTTATGCAGCACCCCAACTCACCTTTCCCCTTAAGCAAGCATAAGTTGGTTTTCTAAATTTGAGACCCTGTTCTGTTTTGGAATGCAGTTCCTGTGTAGCCAAGTTTACATTCCGTGTATTAGTGATATCTTATGATGTTTCTTTTTCTGTGTGACTTATTTCAGTTAGAATCATCGTACCTGAATCCACTCATTATGCTGCTACGGGCCTGATGACATAGATTTCATTGCTGAGTGATACTGCATTGTACGTAAGTACCACAAGTTCTTTATCCATTTTTCACTTTCTGTGATATTGAACTTGTATGGTAAACGAGGTTCTTGTAAACGGAGGCGTCCCAAACTTTGGGGTGGCTGTGTCTTTTTGATTTTAATTTCCCTAAGCTATAGGACCATAAGTGGCAGTGCCATAGGCTCTGTTGCTTTGTTTTTTAGATGTTTCAGGAAACACCATACACTTCTCCTGAGTGTCTGTTGGCAATTTACATCCCGCCCATCAGCATAACAAGGCTCCCAGTTCTCCATGGCCTGTCCTGCCTTTCTGGATTTTACACTTTTTTCAGATGGCCCTTTTGACCGGGGGGAAGTGAGACTTCATTGTAGTGCAGATTTCCTTTGCAAGTTTGCTTGGTTGGCCAAAAAGGGCGTATGCGTTTTTTCCTGAATATATTCAGGAAAAAACGCATACGCCCTTTTTGGCCAAGTGCATCATTGTGGACGTTCTGCCTCTTTTCCTATGCTTTCAATGCAATTCCAGTCTACCTCCTGAAATCGGTTTCCTGCAATTCTGCCCCGCTTTCAAGTCCTCTTGGCAGCCTTACTTCAGTCTATTTTTGGACGATAGCTGTCATTTATAACTCTGCAGGTTTGTGAATTACAGTGCCCCTGAGCTCCTTTCTTCAACTTGCTTTCTTGTGACCTGGCCGCAACACCGCAGGATGGCTTCAGGCCCTAATCTGGTTCCGGCACGGCACGCTGAGCCTCTGGTTATTTCCTCTTCCTGGTGGGAAATGAGAGTTAAATTTGCCCGTCCAGACACCTCCAGCTAGTCTCTCATTGGTTCTCGCTATTCCTGTTCATCTTCCGCAGAAATTGCAAACTGGGCCAAACAGGAGGTTAAAGGCGCTGACTCTCCAAGTGGGGAGAGTGTTAGTAAAGCGTCTGGAATTTTGCACCCGAGTACCAGGGGAGGAAAACTGAGATATATTTGAACACGTCTCCCGATCACATGGTTGATCATACTCTGGGTTCCACATGCATGTTTTAGCTGAAGGAAGAATACCTAAAACCTGGGTAGTTGAAACCCGTGGAATGGGTACCATGCAATATGACTTCAAAGGGTCTTCATTTGCTCACCGAACCTCTCCAATCCTATCACTGCTGCGTTTATGCCCCTGTACACATGCTTGATTCTCTTTCGGAGACATAGCAATCCCTAGATTTTAAGATACTTACTAGTCAGGTACATTCTTAGGCGTTTAATATGCGGTGTTGAGTCCATTTCTTTGAGCAAGGAGTAGCTCTTGTCTATTCCATATTTGGCTTAAGGAACTTTATCTGTGCTCATTTCAATCTCTGGTTTTATGCAGCACCCCAACTCACCTTTACCCTTAAGCAAGCATAGGTTGGTTTTCTAAATTTGAGACCCTGTTCTGTTCTGTAATTCAGTTCCTGTGTAGCCAAGTTTACATTCCGTGTATTACTGATATCTTATGATGTTTCTTTTTCTGTGTGACTTATTTCAGTTAGAATCATCATACCTGAATCCACTCATTGTGCTACTAAGGGCCTGATGACACAGATTTCATTGCTGAGTGATATTGCTTTGTAAGTAAATACCACAAATTTTTTATCCATTTTTCACTTTCTGCGATGTTGAACTTGTACTGTAAACGAGGTTCTTGTAAACAGAGCCGTTCCAAACTTTGGGGTGGCTGTGTCTTTTTGATTTTAAATTCCCTAAGCTATAGGACCATAAGTGGAAGTGCCCTAGGCTCTGTTGCTTTGTTTTTTAGATGTTTCAGGAAACACCATACACTTCTCCCGAGTGGTTGTTGGCAATTTACATCCCGCCCTTCAGCATAACAAGGCTCCCAGTTCTCCATGGCCTGTCCTGCCTTTCTGGATTTTACACTTTTTTCAGATGGCCCTTTTGACCAGGGGGAAGTGAGACTTCATTTTAGTGCAGATTTCCTTTGCAAGCTTGCTTGGTTGGCCAAAAAGGGCGTATGCGTTTTTTCCTGAATATATTCAGGAAAAAACGCATACGCCCTTTTTGGCCAAGTGCATCATTGTGGACGTTCTGCCTCTTTTCCTATGCTTTCAATGCAATTCCAGTCTACCTCCTGAAATCGGTTTCCTGCAATTCTGCCCCGCTTTCAAGTCCTCTTGGCAGCCTTACTTCAGTCTATTTTTGGACGATAGCTGTCATTTATAACTCTGCAGGTTTGTGAATTACAGTGCCCCTGAGCTCCTTTCTTCAACTCGCTTTCTTTTGAGCTGGCCGCAACACCGCAGGATGGCTTCAGGCCCTAATCTGATTCCGGCACGGCACGCTCAGCCTTTGGTTATTTCCTCTTCCTGGTGGGAAATGAGAGTTAAATTTGCCCGTCCAGACACCTCCAGCTAGCCTCTCATTGGTTCTCGCTATTCCTGTTCATCTTCCGCAGAAATTGCAAACTGGGCCAAACAGGAGGTTAAAGGCGCTGACTCTCCAAGTGGGGAGAGTGTTAGTAAAGCATCTGGAATGTTGCACCCGAGTACCAGGGGAGGAAAACTGAGACATATTTGAACACGTCTCTCGTTCACATGGTTGACCTTACTTGGGTTCCACATGCATGTTTTAGCTGAAGGAAGAATACCTTAAACCTGGAGAGTTGAGACCCGTGTAATGGGTACCATGCAATATGACTTCAAACGGTCTTCATTTGCTCACCGAACCTCTCCAATCCTATCACTGCTGCGTTTATGCCCCTGTACACACGCTTGATTCTCTTTCGGAGACATAGCAATCCATAGGTTTTAAGATACTTACTAGTCAGGTACATTCTTAGGCGTTTAATATGGGGTTTTGAGTCCATTTCGTTGAGCAAGGAGTAGCTCTTGTCTATTCCATATTTGGCTTAAGGAACTTTATCTGTGCTCATTTCAATCTCTGGTTTTATGCAGCACCCCAACTCACCTTTACCCTTAAGCAAGCATAAGTTGGTTTTCTAAATTTGAGACCCTGTTGTGTTCTGTAATTCAGTTCCTGTGTAGCCAAGTTTACATTCCGTGTATTACTGATATCTTATGATGTTTCTTTTTCTGTGTGACTTATTTCAGTTAGAATCATCATACCTGAATCCACTCATTGTGCTGCTAAGGGCCTGATGACATAGATTTCATTGCTGAGTGATATTGCTTTGTAAGTAAATACCACAACTTCTTTATCCATTTTTCACTTTCTGCGATGTTGAACTTGTACTGTAAACGAGGTTCTTGTAAACAGAGGCGTCCCAAACGTTGGGGTGGCTGTGTCTTTTTGATTTTAATTTCCCTAAGCTATAGGACCATAAGTGGCAGTGCCCTAGGCTCTGTTGCTTTGTTTTTTAGATGTTTCAGGAAACACCATACACTTCTCCCGAGTGGTTGTTGGCAATTTACATCCCGCCCTTCAGCATAACAAGGCTCCCAGTTCTCCATGGCCTGTCCTGCCTTTCTGGATTTTACACTTTTTTCAGATGGCCCTTTTGACCGGGGGGAAGTGAGACTTCATTGTAGTGCAGATTTCCTTTGCAAGCTTGCTTGGTTGGCCAAAAAGGGCGTAGGCGTTTTTTCCTGAATATATTCAGGAAAAAACGCATACGCCCTTTTTGGCCAAGTGCATCATTGTGGACGTTCTGCCTCTTTTCCTATGCTTTCAATGCAATTCCAGTCTACCTCCTGAAATCGGTTTCCTGCAATTCTGCCCCGCTTTCAAGTCCTCTTGGCAGCCTTACTTCAGTCTATTATTGGACGATAGCTATCATTTATAACTCTGCAGGTTTGTGAATTACAGTGCCCCTGAGCTCCTTTCTTCAACTCGCTTTCTTTTGAGCTGGCCGCAACACCGCAGGATGGCTTCAGGCCCTAATCTGGTTCCGGCACGGCACGCTGAGCCTCTGGTTATTTCCTCTTCCTGGTGGGAAATGAGAGTTAAATTTGCCCGTCCAGACACCTCCAGCTAGTCTCTCATTGGTTCTCGCTATTCCTGTTCATCTTCCGCAGAAATTGCAAACTGTGCCAAACAGGAGGTTAAAGGCGCTGACTCTCCAAGTGGGGAGAGTGTTAGTAAAGCGTCTGGAATGTTGCACCCGAGTACCAGGGGAGGAAAACTGAGACATATTTGAACACGTCTCCCGATCACATGGTTGATCATACTCTGGGTTCCACATGCATGTTTTAGCTGAAGGAAGAATACCTAAAACCTGGGTAGTTGAAACCCGTGGAATGGGTACCATGCAATATGACTTCAAAGGGTCTTCATTTGCTCACCGAACCTCTCCAATCCTATCACTGCTGCGTTTATGCCCCTGTACACATGCTTGATTCTCTTTCGGAGACATAGCAATCCCTAGATTTTAAGATACTTACTAGTCAGGTACATTCTTAGGCGTTTAATATGCGGTGTTGAGTCCATTTCTTTGAGCAAGGAGTAGCTCTTGTCTATTCCATATTTGGCTTAAGGAACTTTATCTGTGCTCATTTCAATCTCTGGTTTTATGCAGTACCCCAACTCACCTTTACCCTTAAGCAAGCATAAGTTGGTTTTCTAAATTTGAGACCCTGTTCTGTTCTGTAATTCAGTTCCTGTGTAGCCAAGTTTACTTTCCATGTATTACTGATATCTTATGATGTTTCTTTTTCTGTGTGACTTATTTCAGTTAGAATCATCATACCTGAATCCACTCATTGTGCTACTAAGGGCCTGATGACACAGATTTCATTGCTGAGTGATATTGCTTTGTAAGTAAATACCACAACTTTTTTATCCATTTTTCACTTTCTGCGATGTTGAACTTGTACTGTAAACGAGGTTCTTGTAAACAGAGCCTTTCCAAACTTTGGGGTGGCTGTGTCTTTTTGATTTTAAATTCCCTAAGCTATAGGACCATAAGTGGAAGTGCCCTAGGCTCTGTTGCTTTGTTTTTTAGATGTTTCAGGAAACACCATACACTTCTCCCGAGTGGTTGTTGGCAATTTACATCCCGCCCTTCAGCATAACAAGGCTCCCAGTTCTCCATGGCCTGTCCTGCCTTTCTGGATTTTACACTTTTTTCAGATGGCCCTTTTGACCGGGGGGAAGTGAGACTTCATTGTAGTGCAGATTTCCTTTGCAAGCTTGCTTGGTTGGCCAAAAAGGGCGTATGCGTTTTTTCCTGAATATATTCAGGAAAAAATGCATACGCCCTTTTTGGCCAAGTGCATCATTGTGGACGTTCTGCCTCTTTTCCTATGCTTTCAATGCAATTCCAGTCTACCTCCTGAAATCGGTTTCCTGCAATTCTGCCCCGCTTTCAAGTCCTCTTGGCAGCCTTACTTCAGTCTATTTTTGGACGATAGCTGTCATTTATAACTCTGCAGGTTTGTGAATTACAGTGCCCCTGAGCTCCTTTCTTCAACTCGCTTTCTTGTGAGCTGGCCGCAACACCGCTGGATGGCTTCAGGCCCTAATCTGGTTCCGGCCCGGCATGCTGAGCCTTTGGTTAATTCCTCTTCCTGGTGGGAAATGAGAGTTAAATTTGCCCGTCCAGACACCTGCAGCTAGCCTCTCATTGGTTCTCGCTATTCCTGTTCATCTTCCGCAGAAATTGCAAAGTGGGCCAAACAGGAGGTTAAAGGGACTGACTCTCCAAGACGGGAGAGTGTTAGTAAAGCGTCTGGAATGTTGCACCCGAGTACCAGGGTACGAAAACTGAGACATATTTGAACACGTCTCCCGATCACATGGTTGATCATACTCTGGGTTCCACATGCATGTTTTAGCTGAAGGAAGAATACCTTAAACCTGGAGAGTTGAGACCCGTGGAATGGGTACCGTGCAATATGACTTCAAAGGGTCTTCATTTGCTCCCCGAACCTCTCCAATCCTATCACTGCTGCATTTATGCCCCTGTACACACGCTTGATTCTCTTTTGGAGACATAGCAATCCATAGGTTTTAAGATACTTACTAGTCAGGTACATTCTTAGGCGTTTAATATGGGGTTTTGAGTCCATTTCGTTGAGCAAGGAGTAGCTCTTGTCTATTCCATATTTGGCTTAAGGAACTTTATCTGTGCTCATTTCAATCTCTGGTTTTATGCAGCACCCCAACTCACCTTTCCCCTTAAGCAAGCATAAGTTGGTTTTCTAAATTTGAGACCCTGTTCTGTTTTGGAATGCAGTTCCTGTGTAGGCAAGTTTACATTCCGTGTATTAGTGATATCTTATGATGTTTCTTTTTCTGTGTGACTTATTTCAGTTAGAATCATCGTACCTGAATCCACTCATTATGCTGCTACGGGCCTGATGACATAGATTTCATTGCTGAGTGATACTGCATTGTACGTAAGTACCACAAGTTCTTTATCCATTTTTCACTTTCTGTGATATTGAACTTGTACGGTAAACGAGGTTCTTGTAAGCGGAGGCGTCCCAAACTTTGGGGTGGCTGTGTCTTTTTGATTTTAATTTCCCTAAGCTATAGGACCATAAGTGGAAGTGCCCTAGGCTCTGTTGCTTTGTTTTTTAGATGTTTCAGGAAACACCATACACTTCTCCTGAGTGTCTGTTGGCAATTTACATCCCGCCCATCAGCATAACAAGGCTCCCAGTTCTCCATGGCCTGTCCTGCCTTTCTGGATTTTACACTTTTTTCTGATGGCCCTTTTGACCGGGGGGAAGTGAGACTTCATTGTAGTGCAGATTTCCTTTGCAAGTTTGCTTGGTTGGCCAAAAAGGGCGTATGCGTCTTTTCCTGAATATATTCAGGAAAAAACGCATACGCCCTTTTTGGCCAAGTGCATCATTGTGGACGTTCTGCCTCTTTTCCTATGCTTTCAATGCAATTCCAGTCTACCTCCTGAAATCGGTTTCCTGCAATTCTGCCCCGCTTTCAAGTCCTCTTGGCAGCCTTACTTCAGTCTATTATTGGACGATAGCTGTCATTTATAACTCTGCAGGTTTGTGAATTACAGTGCCCCTGAGCTCCTTTCTTCAACTCGCTTTCTTGTGAGCTGGCCGCAACACCGCAGGATGGCTTCAGGCCCTAATCTGGTTCCGGCACGGCACGCTGAGCCTCTGGTTATTTCCTCTTCCTGGTGGGAAATGAGAGTTAAATTTGCCCGTCCAGACACCTCCAGCTAGTCTCTCATTGGTTCTCGCTATTCCTGTTCATCTTCCGCAGAAATTGCAAACTGTGCCAAACAGGAGGTTAAAGGCGCTGACTCTCCAAGTGGGGAGAGTGTTAGTAAAGCGTCTGGAATGTTGCACCCGAGTACCAGGGGAGGAAAACTGAGACATATTTGAACACGTCTCCCGATCACATGGTTGATCATACTCTGGGTTCCACATGCATGTTTTAGCTGAAGGAAGAATACCTAAAACCTGTGTAGTTGAAACCCGTGGAATGGGTACCATGCAATATGACTTCAAAGGGTCTTCATTTGCTCACCGAACCTCTCCAATCCTATCACTGCTGCGTTTATGCCCCTGTACACATGCTTGATTCTCTTTCGGAGACATAGCAATCCCTAGATTTTAAGATACTTACTAGTCAGGTACATTCTTAGGCGTTTAATATGCGGTGTTGAGTCCATTTCTTTGAGCAAGGAGTAGCTCTTGTCTATTCCATATTTGGCTTAAGGAACATTATCTGTGCTCATTTCAATCTCTGGTTTTATGCAGTACCCCAACTCACCTTTACCCTTAAGCAAGCATAAGTTGGTTTTCTAAATTTGAGACCCTGTTCTGTTCTGTAATTCAGTTCCTGTGTAGCCAAGTTTACATTCCATGTATTACTGATATCTTATGATGTTTCTTTTTCTGTGTGACTTATTTCAGTTAGAATCATCATACCTGAATCCACTCATTGTGCTACTAAGGGCCTGATGACACAGATTTCATTGCTGAGTGATATTGCTTTGTAAGTAAATACCACAACTTTTTTATCCATTTTTCACTTTCTGCGATGTTGAACTTGTACTGTAAACGAGGTTCTTGTAAACAGAGCCGTTCCAAACTTTGGGGTGGCTGTGTCTTTTTGATTTTAAATTCCCTAAGCTATAGGACCATAAGTGGTAGTGCCCTAGGCTCTGTTGCTTTGTTTTTTAGATGTTTCAGGAAACACCATACACTTCTCCCGAGTGGTTGTTGGCAATTTACATCCCGCCCTTCAGCATAACAAGGCTCCCAGTTCTCCATGGCCTGTCCTGCCTTTCTGGATTTTACACTTTTTTCAGATGGCCCTTTTGACCGGGGGGAAGTGAGACTTCATTGTAGTGCAGATTTCCTTTGCAAGCTTGCTTGGTTGGCCAAAAAGGGCGTATGCGTTTTTTCCTGAATATATTCAGGAAAAAACGCATACGCCCTTTTTGGCCAAGTGCATCATTGTGGACGTTCTGCCTCTTTTCCTATGCTTTCAATGCAATTCCAGTCTACCTCCTGAAATCGGTTTCCTGCAATTCTGCCCCGCTTTCAAGTCCTCTTGGCAGCCTTACTTCAGTCTATTTTTGGACGATAGCTGTCATTTATAACTCTGCAGGTTTGTGAATTACAGTGCCCCTGAGCTCCTTTCTTCAACTCGCTTTCTTTTGAGCTGGCCGCAACACCGCAGGATGGCTTCAGGCCCTAATCTGGTTCCGGCACGGCACGCTGAGCCTTTGGTTATTTCCTCTTCCTGGTGGGAAATGAGAGTTAAATTTGCCCGTCCAGACACCTCCAGCTAGCCTCTCATTGGTTCTCGCTATTCCTGTTCATCTTCCGCAGAAATTGCAAACTGGGCCAAACAGGAGGTTAAAGGCGCTGACTCTCCAAGTGGGGAGAGTGTTAGTAAAGCATCTGGAATGTTGCACCCGAGTACCAGGGGAGGAAAACTGAGACATATTTGAACACGTCTCTCGTTCACATGGTTGATCATACCTGGGTTCCACGTGCATGTTTTAGCTGAAGGAAGAATACCTTAAACCTGGAGAGTTGAGACCCGTGTAATGGGTATCATGCAATATGACTTCAAAGGGTCTTCATTTGCTCACCGAACCTCTCCAATCCTATCACTGCTGCGTTTATGCCCCTGTACACACGCTTGATTCTCTTTCGGAGACATAGCAATCCATAGGTTTTAAGATACTTACTAGTCAGGTACATTCTTAGGCGTTTAATATGCTGTGTTGAGTCCATTTCGTTGAGCAAGGAGTAGCTCTTGTCTATTCCATATTTGGCTTAAGGAACTTTATCTGTGCTCATTTCAATCTCTGGTTTTATGCAGCACCCCAACTCACCTTTCCCCTTAAGCAAGCATAAGTTGGTTTTCTAAATTTGAGACCCTGTTCTGTTCTGTAATTCAGTTCCTGTGTAGCCAAGTTTCCATTCCGTGTATTACTGATATCTTATGATGTTTCTTTTTCTGTGTGACTTATTTCAGTTAGAATCATCATACCTGAATCCACTCATTGTGCTGCTAAGGGCCTGATGACATAGATTTCATTGCTGAGTGATATTGCTTTGTAAGTAAATACCACAACTTCTTTATCCATTTTTCACTTTCTGCGATGTTGAACTTGTACTCTAAACGAGGTTCTTGTAATCAGAGGCGTCCCAAACTTTGGGGTGGATGTGTCTTTTTGATTTTAATTTCCCTAATCTATAGGACCATAAGTGGCAGTGCCCTAGGTTCTGTTGCTTTGTTTTTTAGATGTTTCAGGAAACACCATACACTTCTCCCAAGTGTCTGTTGGCAATTTACATCCCGCCCATCAGCATAACAAGGCTCCCAGTTCTCCATGGCCTGTCCTGCCTTTCTGGATTTTACACTTTTTTCAGATGGCCCTTTTGACCGGGGGGAAGTGAGACTTCATTGTAGTGCAGATTTCCTTTGCAAGCTTGCTTGGTTGGCCAAAAAGGGCGTATGCGTTTTTTCCTGAATATATTCAGGAAAAAACGCATACGCCCTTTTTGGCCAAGTGCATCATTGTGGACGTTCTGCCTCTTTTCCTATGCTTTCAATGCAATTCCAGTCTACCTCCTGAAATCGGTTTCCTGCAATTCTGCCCCGCTTTCAAGTCCTCTTGGCAGCCTTACTTCAGTCTATTTTTGGACGATAGCTGTCATTTATAACTCTGCAGGTTTGTGAATTACAGTGCCCCTGAGCTCCTTTCTTCAACTCGCTTTCTTGTGAGCTGGCCGCAACACCGCAGGATGGCTTCAGGCCCTAATCTGGTTCCGGCCCGGCATGCTGAGCCTTTGGTTAATTCCTCTTCCTGGTGGGAAATGAGAGTTAAATTTGCCCGTCCAGACACCTGCAGCTAGCCTCTCATTGGTTCTCGCTATTCCTGTTCATCTTCCGCAGAAATTGCAAACTGGGCCAAACAGGAGGTTAAAGGGACTGACTCTCCAAGTCGGGAGATGTTAGTTAAGCGTCTGGAGTGTTGCACCCGAGTACCAGGGTAGGAAAACTGAGACATATTTGAACACGTCTCCCGATCACATGGTTGATCATACTCTGGGTTCCACATGCATGTTTTAGCTGAAGGAAGAATACCTAAAACCTGGGTAGTTGAAACCCGTGGAATGGGTACCATGCAATATGACTTCAAAGGGTCTTCATTTGCTCACCGAACCTCTCCAATCCTATCACTGCTGCGTTTATGCCCCTGTACACATGCTTGATTCTCTTTCGGAGGCATAGCAATACCTAGATTTTAAGATACTTACTAGTCAGGTACATTCTTAGGCGTTTAATATGCGGTGTTGAGTCCATTTCTTTGAGCAAGGAGTAGCTCTTGTCTATTCCATATTTGGCTTAAGGAACTTTATCTGTGCTCATTTCAATCTCTGGTTTTATGCAGTACCCCAACTCACCTTTACCCTTAAGCAAGCATAAGTTGGTTTTCTAAATTTGAGACCCTGTTCTGTTCTGTAATTCAGTTCCTGTGTAGCCAAGTTTACATTCCGTGTATTACTGATATCTTATGATGTTTCTTTTTCTGTGTGACTTATTTCAGTTAGAATCATCATACCTGAATCCACTCATTGTGCTACTAAGGGCCTGATGACACAGATTTCATTGCTGAGTGATATTGCTTTGTAAGTAAATACCACAACTTTTTTATCCATTTTTCACTTTCTGCGATGTTGAACTTGTACTGTAAACGAGGTTCTTGTAAACAGAGGCGTCCCAAACTTTGGGGTGGCTGTGTCTTTTTGATTTTAAATTCCCTAAGCTATAGGACCATAAGTGGAAGTGCCCTAGGCTCTGTTGCTTTGTTTTTTAGATGTTTCAGGAAACACCATACACTTCTCCCGAGTGGTTGTTGGCAATTTACATCCCGCCCTTCAGCATAACAAGGCTCCCAGTTCTCCATGGCCTGTCCTGCCTTTCTGGATTTTACACTTTTTTCAGATGGCCCTTTTGACCGGGGGGAAGTGAGACTTCATTGTAGTGCAGATTTCCTTTGCAAGCTTGCTTGGTTGGCCAAAAAGGGCGTATGCGTTTTTTCCTGAATATATTCAGGAAAAAACGCATACGCCCTTTTTGGCCAAGTGCATCATTGTGGACGTTCTGCCTCTTTTCCTATGCTTTCAATGCAATTCCAGTCTACCTCCTGAAATCGGTTTCCTGCAATTCTGCCCCGCTTTCAAGTCCTCTTGGCAGCCTTACTTCAGTCTATTTTTGGACGATAGCTGTCATTTATAACTCTGCAGGTTTGTGAATTACAGTGTCCCTGAGCTCCTTTCTTCAACTCGCTTTCTTTTGAGCTGGCCGCAACACCGCAGGATGGCTTCAGGCCCTAATCTGGTTCCGGCACGGCACGCTGAGCCTTTGGTTATTTCCTCTTCCTGGTGGGAAATGAGAGTTAAATTTGCCCGTCCAGACACCTCCAGCTAGCCTCTCATTGGTTCTCGCTATTCCTGTTCATCTTCCGCAGAAATTGCAAACTGGGCCAAACAGAGGTTAAAGGCGCTGACTCTCCAAGTGGGGAGAGTGTTAGTAAAGCATCTGGAATGTTGCACCCGAGTACCAGGGGAGGAAAACTGAGACATATTTGAACACGTCTCTCGTTCACATGGTTGATCATACCTGGGTTCCACGTGCATATTTTAGCTGAAGGAAGAATACCTTAAACCTGGGTAGTTGAAACCCGTGGAATGGGTACCATGCAATATGACTTCAAAGGGTCTTCATTTGCTCACCGAACATCTCCAATCCTATCACTGCTGCGTTTATGCCCCTGTACACATGCTTGATTCTCTTTCGGAGACATAGCAATCCATAGGTTTTAAGATACTTACTAGTCAGGTACATTCTTAGGCGTTTAATATGCGGTGTTGAGTCCATTTCGTTGAGCAAGGAGTAGCTCTTGTCTATTCCATATTTGACTTAAGGAACTTTATCTGTGCTCATTTCAATCTCTGGTTTTATGCAGCACCCCAACTCACCTTTACCCTTAAGCAAGCATAAGTTGGTTTTCTAAATTTGAGACCCTGTTCTGTTCTGTAATTCAGTTCCTGTGTAGCCAAGTTTACATTCCGTGTATTACTGATATCTTATGATGTTTCTTTTTCTGTGTGACGTATTTCAGTTAGAATCATCATACCTGAATCCACTCATTGTGCTGCTAAGGGCCTGATGACACAGATTTCATTGCTGAGTGATATTGCTTTGTAAGTAAATACCACAACTTCTTTATCCATTTTTCACTTTCTGCGATGTTGAACTTGTAGTGTAAACGAGGTTCTTGTAAACAGAGGCGTTCCAAACTTTGGGGTGGCTGTGTCTTTTTGATTTTAATTTCCCTAAGCTATAGGACCATAAGTGGCAGTGCCCTAGGCTCTGTTGCTTTGTTTTTTAGATGTTTCAGGAAACACCATACACTTCTCCCAAGTGTTTATTGGCAATTTACATCCCGCCCTTCAGCATAACAAGGCTCCCAGTTCTCCATGGCCTGTCCTGCCTTTCTGGATTTTACACTTTTTTCTGATGGCCCTTTTGACTGGGGGGAAGTGAGACTTCATTGTAGTGCAGATTTCCTTTGCAAGCTTGCTTGGTTGGCCAAAAAGGGCGTATGCGTTTTTTCCTGAATATATTCAGGAAAAAACGCATACGCCCTTTTTGGCCAAATGCATCATTGAGGACGTTCTGCCTCTTTTCCTATGCTTTCAATGCAATTCCAGTCTACCTCCTGAAATCGGTTTCCTGCAATTCTGCCCCGCTTTCAAGTCCTCTTGGCAGCCTTACTTCAGTCTATTTTTGGACGATAGCTGTCATTTATAACTCTGCAGGTTTGTGAATTACAGTGCCCCTGAGCTCCTTTCTTCAACTCGCTTTCTTGTGACCTGGCCGCAACACCGCAGGATGGCTTCAGGCCCTAATCTGGTTCCAGCCCGGCATGCTGAGCCTTTGGTTAATTCCTCTTCCTGGTGGGAAATGAGAGTTAAATTTGCCCGTCCAGACACCTGCAGCTAGCCTCTCATTGGTTCTCGCTATTCCTGTTCAGCTTCCGCAGAAATTGCAAACTGGGCCAAACAGGAGGTTAAAGGGACTGACTCTCCAAGTCGGGAGAGTGTTAGTAAAGCGTCTGGAATGTTGCACCCGAGTACCAGGGGAGGAAAACTGAGACATATTTGAACACGTCTCCCGATCACATGGTTGATCATACTCTAGGTTCCACATGCATGTTTTAGCTGAAGGAAGAATACCTTAAACCTGGGTAGTTGAAACCCGTGGAATGGGTACCATGCAATATGACTTCAAAGGGTCTTCATTTGCTCACCGAACCTCTCCAATCCTATCACTGCTGCATTTATGCCCCTGTACACATGCTTGATTCTCTTTCGGAGACATAGCAATCCCTAGGTTTTAAGATACTTACTAGTCAGGTACATTCTTAGGAGTTTAATATGGGGTGTTGAGTCCATTTCGTTGAGCAAGGAGTAGCTCTTGTCTATTCCATATTTGGCTTAAGGAACTTTATCTGTGCTCATTTCAATCTCTGGTTTTATGCAGCACCCCAACTCACCTTTCCCCTTAAGCAAGCATAAGTTGGTTTTCTAAATTTGAGACCCTGTTCTGTTCTGTAATTCAGTTCCTGTGTAGCCAAGTTTACATTCCGTGTGTTAGTGATATCTTATGATGTTTCTTTTTCTGTGTGACTTATTTCAGTTAGAATCATCATACCTGAATCCACTCATTGTGCTGCTAAGGGCCTGATGACACAGATTTCATTGCTGAGTGATATTGCTTTGTAAGTAAATACCACAACTTTTTTATCCATTTTTCACTTTCTGCGATGTTGAACTTGTACTGTAAACGAGGTTCTTGTAAACAGAGCCGTTCGAAACTTTGGGGTGGCTGTGTCTTTTTGATTTTAAATTCCCTAAGCTATAGGACCATAAGTGGAAGTGCCCTAGGCTCTGTTGCTTTGTTTTTTAGATGTTTCAGGAAACACCATACACTTCTCCCGAGTGTTTATTGGCAATTTACATCCCGCCCTTCAGCATAACAAGGCTCCCAGTTCTCCATGGCCTGTCCTGCCTTTCTGGATTTTACCCTTTTTTCAGATGGCCCTTTTGACCGGGGGGAAGTGAGACTTCATTGTAGTGCAGATTTCCTTTGCAAGCTTGCTTGGTTGGCCAAAAAGGGCGTATGCGTTTTTTCCTGAATATATTCAGGAAAAAACGCATACGCCCTTTTTGGCCAAGTGCATCATTGTGGACGTTCTGCCTCTTTTCCTATGCTTTCAATGCAATTCCAGTCTACCTCCTGAAATCGGTTTCCTGCAATTCTGCCCCGCTTTCAAGTCCTCTTGGCAGCCTTACTTCAGTCTATTTTTGGACGATAGCTGTCATTTATAACTCTGCAGGTTTGTGAATTACAGTGCCCCTGAGCTCCTTTCTTCAACTCGCTTTCTTGTGACCTGGCCGCAACACCGCAGGATGGCTTCAGGCCCTAATCTGGTTCCGGCCCGGCATGCTGAGCCTTTGGTTAATTCCTCTTCCTGGTGGGAAATGAGAGTTAAATTTGCCCATCCAGACACCTGCAGCTAGCCTCTCATTGGTTCTCGCTATTCCTGTTCAGCTTCCGCAGAAATTGCAAACTGGGCCAAACAGGAGGTTAAAGGGACTGACTCTCCAAGTCGGGAGAGTGTTAGTAAAGCGTCTGGAATGTTGCACCCGAGTACCAGGGGAGGAAAACTGAGACATATTTGAACACGTCTCCCGATCACATGGTTGATCATACTTGGGTTCCACATGCATGTTTTAGCTGAAGGAAGAATACCTTAAACCTGGGTAGTTGAAACCCGTGGAATGGGTACCATGCAATATGACTTCAAAGGGTCTTCATTTGCTCACCGAACCTCTCCAATCCTATCACTGCTGCGTTTATGCCCCTGTACACATGCTTGATTCTCTTTCGGAGACATAGCAATCCATAGGTTTTAAGATACTTACTAGTCAGGTACATTCTTAGACGTTTAATATGCGGTGTTGAGTCCATTTCGTTGAGCAAGGAGTAGCTCTTGTCTATTCCATATTTGGCTTAAGGAACTTTATCTGTGCTCATTTCAATCTCTGGTTTTATGCAGCACCCCAACTCACCTTTACCCTTAAGCAAGCATAAGTTGGTTTTCTAAATTTGAGACCCTGTTCTGTTCTGTAATTCAGTTCCTGTGTAGCCAAGTTTACATTCCATGTATTACTGATATCTTAGGATGTTTCTTTTTCTGTGTGACTTATTTCAGTTAGAATCATCATACCTGAATCCACTCATTGTGCTGCTAAGGGCCTGATGACACAGATTTCATTGATTGGTGATATTGCTTTGTAAGTAAATACCACAACTTCTTTATCCATTTTTCACTTTCTGCGATGTTGAACTTGTACTGTAAACGAGGTTCTTGTAAACAGAGCCGTTCCAAACTTTGGGGTGGCTGTGTCTTTTTGATTTTAATTTCCCTAAGCTATAGGACCATAAGTGGAAGTGCCCTAAGTTCTGTTGCTTTGTTTTTTAGATGTTTCAGGAAACACCATACACTTCTCCTGAGTGGTTGTTGACAATTTACATCCCGCCCATCAGCATAACAAGGCTCCCAGTTCTCCATGGCCTGTCCTGCCTTTCTGGATTTTACCCTTTTTTCAGATGGCCCTTTTGACCGGGGGGAAGTGAGACTTCAATGTAGTGCAGATTTCCTTTGCAAGCTTGCTTGGTTGGCCAAAAAGGGCGTATGCGTTTTTTCCTGAATATATTCAGGAAAAAACGCATACGCCCTTTTTGGCCAAGTGCATCATTGTGGACGTTCTGCCTCTTTTCCTATGCTTTCAATGCAATTCCAGTCTACCTCCTGAAATCGGTTTCCTGCAATTCTGCCCCGCTTTCAAGTCCTCTTGGCAGCCTTACTTCAGTCTATTTTTGGACGATAGCTGTCATTTGTAACTCTGCAGGTTTGTGAATTACAGTGCCCCTGAGCTCCTTTCTTCAACTCGCTTTCTTGTGACCTGGCCGCAACACCACAGGATGGCTTCAGGCCCTAATCTGGTTCCGGCACGGCACGCTGAGCCTTTGGTTATTTCCTCTTCCTGGTGGGAAATGAGAGTTAAATTTGCCCGTCCAGACACCTCCAGCTAGTCTCTCATTGGTTCTCGCTATTCCTGTTCATCTTCCGCAGAAATTGCAAACTGTGCCAAACAGGAGGTTAAAGGCGCTGACTCTCCAAGTGGGGAGAGTGTTAGTAAAGCGTCTGGAATGTTGCACGCGAGTACCAGTGGAGGAAAGCTGAGCCATATTTGAACACGTCTCCCGTTCACATGGTTGATCATACTTGGGTTCCACATGCATGTTTTAGCTGAAGGAAGAATACCTTAAACCTGGAGAGTTAAGACCCGTGGAATGGGTACCATGCAATATGACTTCAAAGGGTCTTCATTTGCTCACCGAACCTCTCCAATCCTATCACTGCTGCGTTTATGCCCCTGTACACATGCTTGATTCTCTTTCGGAGACATAGCAATCCATAGGTTTTAAGATACTTACTAGTCAGGTACATTCTTAGGCGTTTAATATGCGGTGTTGAGTCCATTTCGTTGAGCAAGGAGTAGCTCTTGTCTATTCCATATTTGACTTAAGGAACTTTATCTGTGCTCATTTCAATCTCTGGTTTTATGCAGCACCCCAACTCACCTTTACCCTTAAGCAAGCATAAGTTGGTTTTCTAAATTTGAGACCCTGTTCTGTTCTGTAATTCAGTTCCTGTGTAGCCAAGTTTACATTCCATGTATTACTGATATCTTATGATGTTTCTTTTTCTGTGTGACTTATTTCAGTTAGAATCATCATACCTGAATCCACTCATTGTGCTGCTAAGGGCCTGATGACACAGATTTCATTGCTGAGTGATATTGCTTTGTAAGTAAATACCACAACTTCTTTATCCATTTTTCACTTTCTGCGATGTTGAACTTGTACTGTAAACGAGGTTCTTGTAAACAGAGCCGTTCCAAACTTTGGGGTGGCTGTGTCTTTTTGATTTTAAATTCCCTAAGCTATAGGACCATAAGTGGAAGTGCCCTAGGTTCTGTTGCTTTGTTTTTTAGATGTTTCAGGAAACACCATACACTTCTCCCCAGTGTCTGTTGGCAATTTACATCCCGCCCATCAGCATAACAAGGTTCCCAGTTCTCCATGGCCTGTCCTGCCTTTCTGGATTTTACACTTTTTTCAGATGGCCCTTTTGACCGGGGGGAAGTGAGACTTCATTGTAGTGCAGATTTCCTTTGCAAGCTTGCTTGGTTGGCCAAAAAGGGCGTATGCGTTTTTTCCTGAATATATTCAGGAAAAAACGCATACGCCCTTTTTGGCCAAATGCATCATTGTGGACGTTCTGCCTCTTTTCCTATGCTTTCAATGCAATTCCAGTCTACCTCCTGAAATCGGTTTCCTGCAATTCTGCCCCGCTTTCAAGTCCTCTTGGCAGCCTTACTTCAGTCTATTTTTGGACGATAGCTGTCATTTATAACTCTGCAGGTTTGTGAATTACAGTGCCCCTGAGCTCCTTTCTTCAACTCGCTTTCTTGTGACCTGGCCGCAACACCGCAGGATGGCTTCAGGCCCTAATCTGGTTCCAGCCCGGCATGCTGAGCCTTTGGTTAATTCCTCTTCCTGGTGGGAAATGAGAGTTAAATTTGCCCGTCCAGACACCTGCAGCTAGCCTCTCATTGGTTCTCGCTATTCCTGTTCAGCTTCCGCAGAAATTGCAAACTGGGCCAAACAGGAGGTTAAAGGGACTGACTCTCCAAGTCGGGAGAGTGTTAGTAAAGCGTCTGGAATGTTGCACCCGAGTACCAGGGGAGGAAAACTGAGACATATTTGAACACGTCTCCCGATCACATGGTTGATCATACTCTAGGTTCCACATGCATGTTTTAGCTGAAGGAAGAATACCTTAAACCTGGGTAGTTGAAACCCGTGGAATGGGTACCATGCAATATGACTTCAAAGGGTCTTCATTTGCTCACCGAACCTCTCCAATCCTATCACTGCTGCGTTTATGCCCCTGTACACATGCTTGATTCTCTTTCGGAGACATAGCAATCCCTAGGTTTTAAGATAATTACTAGTCAGGTACATTCTTAGGAGTTTAATATGGGGTGTTGAGTCCATTTCGTTGAGCAAGGAGTAGCTCTTGTCTATTCCTTATTTGGCTTAAGGAACTTTATCTGTGCTCATTTCAATCTCTGGTTTTATGCAGCACCCCAACTCACCTTTACCCTTAAGCAAGCATAAGTTGGTTTTCTAAATTTGAGACCCTGTTCTGTTCTGTAATTCAGTTCCTGTGTAGCCAAGTTTACATTCCGTGTATTAGTGATATCTTATGATGTTTCTTTTTCTGTGTCACTTATTTCAGTTAGAATCATCATACCTGAATCCACTCATTGTGCTGCTAAGGGCCTGATGACACAGATTTCATTGCTGAGTGATATTGCTTTGTAAGTAAATACCACAACTTTTTTATCCATTTTTCACTTTCTGCGATGTTGAACTTGTACTGTAAACGAGGTTCTTGTAAACAGAGCCGTTCGAAACTTTGGGGTGGCTGTGTCTTTTTGATTTTAAATTCCCTAAGCTATAGGACCATAAGTGGAAGTGCCCTAGGCTCTGTTGCTTTGTTTTTTAGATGTTTCAGGAAACACCATACACTTCTCCCGAGTGTTTATTGGCAATTTACATCCCGCCCTTCAGCATAACAAGGCTCCCAGTTCTCCATGGCCTGTCCTGCCTTTCTGGATTTTACCCTTTTTTCAGATGGCCCTTTTGACCGGGGGGAAGTGAGACTTCATTGTAGTGCAGATTTCCTTTGCAAGCTTGCTTGGTTGGCCAAAAAGGGCGTATGCGTTTTTTCCTGAATATATTCAGGAAAAAACGCATACGCCCTTTTTGGCCAAGTGCATCATTGTGGACGTTCTGCCTCTTTTCCTATGCTTTCAATGCAATTCCAGTCTACCTCCTGAAATCGGTTTCCTGCAATTCTGCCCCGCTTTCAAGTCCTCTTGGCAGCCTTACTTCAGTCTATTTTTGGACGATAGCTGTCATTTATAACTCTGCAGGTTTGTGAATTACAGTGCCCCTGAGCTCCTTTCTTCAACTCGCTTTCTTGTGACCTGGCCGCAACACCGCAGGATGGCTTCAGGCCCTAATCTGGTTCCAGCCCGGCATGCTGAGCCTTTGGTTAATTCCTCTTCCTGGTGGGAAATGAGAGTTAAATTTGCCCGTCCAGACACCTGCAGCTAGCCTCTCATTGGTTCTCGCTATTCCTGTTCAGCTTCCGCAGAAATTGCAAACTGGGCCAAACAGGAGGTTAAAGGGACTGACTCTCCAAGTCGGGAGAGTGTTAGTAAAGCGTCTGGAATGTTGCACCCGAGTACCAGGGGAGGAAAACTGAGACATATTTGAACACGTCTCCCGTTCACATGGTTGATCATACTTGGGTTCCACATGCATGTTTTAGCTGAAGGAAGAATACCTTAAACCTGGAGAGTTGAGACCCGTGTAATGGGTACCATGCAATATGACTTCAAAGGGTCTTCATTTGCTCACCGAACCTCTCCAATCCTATCACTGCTGCGTTTATGTCCCTGTACACATGCTTGATTCTCTTTTGGAGACATAGCAATCCATAGGTTTTACGATACTTACTAGTCAGGTACATTCTTAGGCGTTTAATATGCGGTGTTGAGTCCATTTCGTTGAGCAAGGAGTAGCTCTTGTCTATTCCATATTTGGCTTAAGGAACTTTATCTGTGCTCATTTCAATCTCTGGTTTTATGCAGCACCCCAACTCACCTTTACCCTTAAGTAAGCATAAGTTGGTTTTCTAAATTTGAGACCCTGTTCTGTTCTGTAATTCAGTTCCTGTGTAGCCAAGTTTACATTCCGTGTATTAGTGATATCTTATGATGTTTCTTTTTCTGTGTCACTTATTTCAGTTAGAATCATCATACCTGAATCCACTCATTGTGCTGCTAAGGGCCTGATGACACAGATTTCATTGCTGAGTGATATTGCTTTGTAAGTAAATACCACAACTTTTTTATCCATTTTTCACTTTCTGCGATGTTGAACTTGTACTGTAAACGAGGTTCTTGTAAACAGAGCCGTTCGAAACTTTGGGGTGGCTGTGTCTTTTTGATTTTAAATTCCCTAAGCTATAGGACCATAAGTGGAAGTGCCCTAGGCTCTGTTGCTTTGTTTTTTAGATGTTTCAGGAAACACCATACACTTCTCCCGAGTGTTTATTGGCAATTTACATCCCGCCCTTCAGCATAACAAGGCTCCCAGTTCTCCATGGCCTGTCCTGCCTTTCTGGATTTTACACTTTTTTCAGATGGCCCTTTTGACCGGGGGGAAGTGAGACTTCATTGTAGTGCAGATTTCCTTTGCAAGCTTGCTTGGTTGGCCAAAAAGGGCGTATGCGTTTTTTCCTGAATATATTCAGGAAAAAACGCATACGCCCTTTTTGGCCAAGTGCATCATTGTGGACGTTCTGCCTCTTTTCCTATGCTTTCAATGCAATTCCAGTCTACCTCCTGAAATCGGTTTCCTGCAATTCTGCCCCGCTTTCAAGTCCTCTTGGCAGCCTTACTTCAGTCTATTTTTGGACGATAGCTGTCATTTATAACTCTGCAGGTTTGTGAATTACAGTGCCCCTGAGCTCCTTTCTTCAACTCGCTTTCTTGTGACCTGGCCGCAACACCGCAGGATGGCTTCAGGCCCTAATCTGGTTCCGGCCCGGCATGCTGAGCCTTTGGTTAATTCCTCTTCCTGGTGGGAAATGAGAGTTAAATTTGCCAGTCCAGACACCTGCAGCTAGCCTCTCATTGGTTCTCGCTATTCCTGTTCAGCTTCCGCAGAAATTGCAAACTGGGCCAAACAGGAGGTTAAAGGGACTGACTCTCCAAGTCGGGAGAGTGTTAGTAAAGCGTCTGGAATGTTGCACCCGAGTACCAGGGGAGGAAAACTGAGACATATTTGAACACGTCTCCCGATCACATGGTTGATCATACTCTAGGTTCCACATGCATGTTTTAGCTGAAGGAAGAATACCTTAAACCTGGGTAGTTGAAACCCGTGGAATGGGTACCATGCAATATGACTTCAAAGGGTCTTCATTTGCTCACCGAACCTCTCCAATCCTATCACTGCTGCGTTTATGCCCCTGTACACATGCTTGATTCTCTTTCGGAGACATAGCAATCCATAGGTTTTAAGATACTTACTAGTCAGGTACATTCTTAGGCGTTTAATATGCGGTGTTGAGTCCATTTCATTGAGCAAGGAGTAGCTCTTGTCTATTCCATATTTGGCTTAAGGAACTTTATCTGTGCTCATTTCAATCTCTGGTTTTATGCAGCACCCCAACTCACCTTTCCCCTTAAGCAAGCATAAGTTGGTTTTCTAAATTTGAGACCCTGTTCTGTTCTGTAATTCAGTTCCTGTGTAGCCAAGTTTACATTCCGTGTATTACTGATATCTTATGATGTTTCTTTTCCTGTGTGACTTATTTCAGTTAGAATCATCATACCTGAATCCACTCATTGTGCTGCTAAGGGCCTGATGACACAGATTTCATTGATTGGTGATATTGCTTTGTAAGTAAATACCACAACTTCTTTATCCATTTTTCACTTTCTGCGATGTTGAACTTGTACTGTAAACGAGGTTCTTGTAAACAGAGCCATTCCAAACTTTGGGGTGGCTGTGTCTTTTTGATTTTAATTTCCCTAAGCTATAGGACCATAAGTGGAAGTGCCCTAGGTTCTGTTGCTTTGTTTTTTAGATGTTTCAGGAAACACCATACACTTCTCCTGAGTGGTTGTTGACAATTTACATCCCGCCCATCAGCATAACAAGGCTCCCAGTTTTCCATGGCCTGTCCTGCTTTTCTGGATTTTACCCTTTTTTCAGATGGCCCTTTTGACCGGGGGGAAGTGAGACTTCATTGTAGTGCAGATTTCCTTTGCAAGCTTGCTTGGTTGGCCAAAAAGTGCGTATGCGTTTTTTCCTGAATATATTCAGGAAAAAACGCATACGCCCTTTTTGGCCAAGTGCATCATTGTGGACGTTCTGCCTCTTTTCCTATGCTTTCAATGCAATTCCAGTCTACCTCCTGAAATCGGTTTCCTGCAATTCTGCCCCGCTTTCAAGTCCTCTTGGCAGCCTTACTTCAGTCTATTTTTGGACGATAGCTGTCATTTGTAACTCTGCAGGTTTGTGAATTACAGTGCCCCTGAGCTCCTTTCTTCAACTCGCTTTCTTGTGACCTGGCCGCAACACCACAGGATGGCTTCAGGCCCTAATCTGGTTCCGGCACGGCACGCTGAGCCTTTGGTTATTTCCTCTTCCTGGTGGGAAATGAGAGTTAAATTTGCCCGTCCAGACACCTCCAGCTAGTCTCTCATTGGTTCTCGCTATTCCTGTTCATCTTCCGCAGAAATTGCAAACTGTGCCAAACAGGAGGTTAAAGGCGCTGACTCTCCAAGTGGGGAGAGTGTTAGTAAAGCGTCTGGAATGTTGCACGCGAGTACCAGTGGAGGAAAGCTGAGCCATATTTGAACACGTCTCCCGTTCACATGGTTGATCATACTTGGGTTCCACATGCATGTTTTAGCTGAAGGAAGAATACCTTAAACCTGGAGAGTTAAGACCCGTGGAATGGGTACCATGCAATATGACTTCAAAGGGTCTTCATTTGCTCACCAAACCTCTCCAATCCTATCACTGCTGCGTTTATGCCCCTGTACACATGCTTGATTCTCTTTCGGAGACATAGCAATCCATAGGTTTTAAGATACTTACTAGTCAGGTACATTCTTAGGCGTTTAATATGCGGTGTTGAGTCCATTTCGTTGAGCAAGGAGTAGCTCTTGTCTATTCCATATTTGGCTTAAGGAACTTTATCTGTGCTCATTTCAATCTCTGGTTTTATGCAGCACCCCAACTCACCTTTACCCTTAAGCAAGCATAAGTTGGTTTTCTAAATTTGAGACCCTGTTCTGTTCTGTAATTCAGTTCCTGTGTAGCCAAGTTTACATTCCGTGTATTACTGATATCTTATGATGTTTCTTTTTCTGTGTGACTTATTTCAGTTAGAATCATCATACCTGAATCCACTCATTGTGCTGCTAAGGGCCTGATGACACAGATTTCATTGATTGGTGATATTACTTTGTAAGTAAATACCACAACTTCTTTATCCATTTTTCACTTTCTGCGATGTTGAACTTGTACTGTAAACGAGGTTCTTGTAAACAGAGCCATTCCAAACTTTGGGGTGGCTGTGTCTTTTTGATTTTAATTTCCCTAAGCTATAGGACCATAAGTGGAAGTGCCCTAGGTTCTGTTGCTTTGTTTTTTAGATGTTTCAGGAAACACCATACACTTCTCCCCAGTGTCTGTTGGCAATTTACATCCCGCCCATCAGCATAACAAGGCTCCCAGTTCTCCATGGCCTGTCCTGCCTTTCTGGATTTTACACTTTTTTCAGATGGCCCTTTTGACCGGGGGGAAGTGAGACTTCATTGTAGTGCAGATTTCCTTTGCAAGCTTGCTTGGTTGGCCAAAAAGGGCGTATGCGTTTTTTCCTGAATATATTCAGGAAAAAACGCATATGCCCTTTTTGGCCAAGTGCATCATTGTGGACGTTCTGCCTCTTTTCCTATGCTTTCAATGCAATTCCAGTCTACCTCCTGAAATCGGTTTCCTGCAATTCTGCCCCGCTTTCAAGTCCTCTTGGCAGCCTTACTTCAGTCTATTTTTGGACGATAGCTGTCATTTATAACTCTGCAGGTTTGTGAATTACAGTGCCCCTGAGCTCCTTTCTTCAACTCGCTTTCTTTTGAGCTGGCCGCAACACCGCAGGATGGCTTCAGGCCCTAATCTGGTTCCGGCACGGCACGCTGAGGCTTTGGTTATTTCCTCTTCCTGGTGGGAAATGAGTGTTAAATTTGCCTGTCCAGACACCTCCAGCTAGCCTCTCATTGGTTCTCGCTATTCCTGTTCATCTTCCGCAGAAATTACAAACTGGGCCAAACAGGAGGTTAAAGGCGCTGACTCTCCAAGTGGGGAGAGTGTTAGTAAAGCGTCTGGAATGTTGCACCCGAGTACCAGGGGAGGAAAACTGAGACATATTTGAACACGTCTCTCGTTCACATGGTTGATCATACTCTGCGTTCCACATGCATGTTTTAGCTGAAGGAAGAATACCTTAAACCTGGAGAGTTGAGACCCGTGTAATGGGTACCATGAAATATGACTTCAAAGGGTCTTCATTTGCTCACCGAACCTCTCCAATCCTATCACTGCTGCGTTTATACCCCTGTACACACGCTTGATTCTCTTTCGGAGACATAGCAATCCATAGGTTTTAAGATACTTACTAGTCAGGTACATTCTTAGGCGTTTAATATGCGGTGTTGAGTCCATTTCGTTGAGCAAGGAGTAGCTCTTGTCTATTCCATATTTGGCTTAAGGAACTTTATCTGTGCTCATTTCAATCTCTGGTTTTATGCAGCACCCCAACTCACCTTTCCCCTTAAGCAAGCATAAGTTGGTTTTCTAAATTTGAGACCCTGTTCTGTTCTGTAATTCAGTTCCTGTGTAGCCAAGTTTACATTCCGTGTATTACTGATATCTTATGATGTTTCTTTTTCTGTGTGACTTATTTCAGTTAGAATCATCATACCTGAATCCACTCATTGTGCTTCTAAGGGCCTGATGACATAGATTTCATTGCTGAGTGATATTGCTTTGTAAGTAAATACCACAACTTCTTTATCCATTTTTCACTTTCTGCGATGTTGAACTTGTACTGTAAACGAGGTTCTTGTAAACGGAGGCGTCCCAAACTTTGGGGTGGCTGTGTCTTTTTGATTTTAAATTCCCTAAGCTATAGGACCATAAGTGGCAGTGCCATAGGCTCTGTTGCTTTGTTTTTTAGATGTTTCAGGAAACACCATACACTTCTCCTGAGTGTCTGTTGGCAATTTACATCCCGCCCATCAGCATAACAAGGCTCCCAGTTCTCCATGGCCTGTCCTGCCTTTCTGGATTTTACACTTTTTTCAGATGGCCCTTTTGACCGGGGGGAAGTGAGACTTCATTGTAGTGCAGATTTCCTTTGCAAGTTTGCTTGGTTGGCCAAAAAGGGCGTATGCGTTTTTTCCTGAATATATTCAGGAAAAAACGCATACGCCCTTTTTGGCCAAGTGCATCATTGTGGACGTTCTGCCTCTTTTCCTATGCTTTCAATGCAATTCCAGTCTACCTCCTGAAATCGGTTTCCTGCAATTCTGCCCCGCTTTCAAGTCCTCTTGGCAGCCTTACTTCAGTCTATTTTTGGACGATAGCTGTCATTTATAACTCTGCAGGTTTGTGAATTACAGTGCCCCTGA